>NW_027287261.1:0-585000 GCF_022747635.1 Hetaerina americana
GATTATAGTATTTTTTTATGCGATTCAAAAATACAATCGGAGTAAATTGTGGCAATTTCCTGAATCTTTTTTGGATTTCATAATGTGTTAACTCAAACAATATGGTACCAGCAATTATGGTTGTATCGCACTGTTTAATCTATCTGAGCAGCCTGCCAATACTTAGTCTATCTAAGAGCCATTCGACCCCATATTACTTGTCAACCTACCTAGCTATCTTACGTAAGAAACCAGATATTAGCGTTTTTCATATTCTCTTAGCTTTGTCTTCGCAAAATATGCGCAAACGTTTACTTTTTTAAAGGTTTTTACCGTAATTAAATGTCAGCGCAAATGATTGCAGAAAACATTGCTTAAAATTTGTTGAAGCCTCACTTAAAATACAGATAAAATAAGCACGCATCAATAGTTCGCGGCTAAATAATAATATTTGATTACTTGAGTGTAAAGGAAGAGTTTTAATACGAGAATAATCAATGAATTTATTCTAAATGTCTTTGTTAAAATTCTGTCCACGTGTTCTAATGATGTACACATAATGAACAATTGTGAAATTCAAACTGGTTTTTTTTCGTAATCGAAAGTCGCAGTCGCAAAGAAAAATCGCAATCGCAGTAGCTAAAAGACAAAGTGAAGGCATCAGACTACCGTATGTTATTTCTTGAATTAAGGATTTTCTAGATTCTCTATAAACACAGCAATTATTTGGCTGTAAAGTGCTTTACTTTGGATTTGAGATCATTAGTGGCATTAAACTTAAGGCAGAATTACTTAAAAGTAGTAGTTTCAAAGTCGATAGTTAAACCTAAAAGCAATAGTCACTTGACGTGGTTTTGAGAGTGTTGCTCCAAAATTATTTTATATGAAACTATTAGCCGTTATAATTTGTTCCTATTAAATAAAACCTAACCACTATCTCTGTATCTACGGAAAGACTTCATATTTTCCCGGAATCTGTCATATTAGACGAACCGCGGGTAACTTAAATTAGAAGAAGTAATGGAATTATGATCCTCTTTTCAACCGCGTTTTTACAGTTACAATAGACAATATAACAAGATAAGATAACACAATATTACCAATGAAGATCGTAAATTGATGTGAAAATAAACTCATTTTTCAGAGCGTGACATAGAACTTGGACCATTGAGTGTAATGTTTAACATTTCATCAAAGAGTAATAAAATTATTAATTTCCTCGTGATCTTAAGCAATGAAATTGAAGGGGGCTTCAATTACTTTTTTCAAAATTACCAACATTTCTCTTTGCCTGAATCTGGTCATCCGATTTTGGAGCAAGCTATTTGATGTTGAATTTTACTTTTGTTGTTCGACACGGTTGAATTTCAAACTTGGGCCATTTTGTTCGTTGTGTTGGAGGCCTCGCTAATTTAAACAACACTGATTTTGTCCTTCCAAATTGATTGGTCTCCTTCTCCACTGTACATTTCATTTTACCACGTACCAAGGACATGTCGAGTGATTGGATATTCGGCAGGACAGGAAATATTTTTCCCTTAACGCTGTTTCCCAGCGACAGAGAGAATGTGATTGTGCTTGTTTTTTATTCCAAGCCGTTTCACTGAGTTCTGCAGCAACCAGCTTTGGCGGTAGTAGTGAATTTTGACGCCAATTCCGTTAAAATTAATGTTTTTATTTCAACGGTCGTTCCTCTTGTGAACTATAGAGAAATGTGTACCTGACGCCATGTAACTCTTGACCCCCTCGATATCCTAAACCTCCATTTTCAAAAAGAATATTATTTCTCTCTTCCATCTAAAATATCTTTCCATGAATATCCGTGAAGGAAAACCCTATTTTTATCAAAGCAGAAAAATTTGGTACCCAGAAAATCGATATTATTTTCTTATTGCAATCAATTATTTTCTTAACACAAGTTTTGAATTTCCAGCACAATTTACAAAAGTTGTTTATTTTAATTTTTGAAACAACTATGAATGATTTAAGCTTAATATGCGAAATATTTCCGCTGATTTAGGCCTTGACCTAATCCATAAAAAATTTTCACGACGACATATCATCTTTCCTCCAAACAATAAACTAACGTCCTCGTCCTCGGGCAGATCTTAGGAAAGAGGCAGGGAACCTAAATTTTATAGGCAGAAATGATCACAAATTTAAGGTAAAATGCCGGGCACAGAGAACAAATAAAAAAAATTTCTTTTCTAAACAGAACAATTGTTGATCGGAACACCTTACCTACAAAAATATTCGAGCCTTTCCTAACAGAGTGTATACTTTTAAGAATAGATGTAAGGTATATTTGTAATAATTTGATTGATGTGTGGTGTATTTTATTATATGTAATAGCTTAATTTTTTTAATTTATCTTTTTTTCTTGCTGATTAATGGTTGTAAATGGGGATTCACTTGTTTTGTTGAAGAGATTTGTGCTTTGAAGTCTGATTATATCAATTATCTTTTGCGATTATTTGGGACTTGTGTGCCACCTGACAATGTCTATCAGCACATGTGTATTTTTAATAATAATAATAATAAAATTTACTTCTGCTACGTTGATCAAATCCTTCCCACTTACATCTGAAGGAGGTCATATGGTTGTTTGGGGAAAGCTGCATTCCATGAACATGAATTCATTCTCATATCTCCTAGTTCGTGTTTATCGTCCAATAAATCTCAAGCGTAAAATATCAACGTTTTGATATCATTTAGGCTGCCGCTGTGAGCTCTCCGAGGATGTGTCGACCGCTCTCAAATCCTCCCAGTCAAGTGAGAAGATTCATTTATCGCCTGGGATGGAGGAGGCATGAAAGCTGCATTATCGAAAGGCACATGTGTAGATTTGAGGGGCGGCGATGAAGGCACAAGCGAGGAGGGGTGGCCCTGCGGGGGTGGCACATGTCGCAGGCCGATGGCAGCGAGTGTGACAGGGAGTGTGGTTCAGTGGGGATGGAAACGGGAGAAAGGTAGGGAGAGCTGCGGTCGATAAAGAGCGCAGCTCGGTTGCTGCTGCTACTCTTAATGGCTTAAGGGAATTGTCTACTTCGGGCGCGCAAGAAGAGAGCACCAAGGACTCTGGCTGGACCGCCGATGGAGCGCTTAGGGGAAAATATGTTATACTCGGCATTTGCTTTCAAATATGTCAGCCTCCTGAGGCTATAAAATGGAAAAGTATCTTAAAAGCGTTTTAGCCGTCGAGCGCTATTACTCAATAAGTTCGTTTAAGAATTAGCCTTATCTAGTTTACCGCCTACGGATTGCGCTAACCGTAATATACTAACCGTAGTATGCTCGTTGAATTTCTTGCGTTCTGGTTGCATAAATTAATGATATTCATTTAGCATTCTAATTTTTCGGGTGATTAACAAATTTCTTTTAATTACGCTCTGAAAACAACTTTATAGCCTTTAGCGACCTCCTCTCGGCTTAAATATCAGCGTCTCAGGTGTATTATTCGTCAGTAGCTTCAACGAATCTGGCCTCCTGCTCTCCAAATTTTTATTTTGTGAATTCATATCAAAACAACAGCGCGTAGCCTATTTTTTATTATCTAAATGATATGTTATACTTAGCTATACATACATAACTGTAATTTGTGTTTTAACGTCAATATCACCCTTCCCCGGTCGATTAACAAATTTTACATTTAGCCACATTCTGTATCACTTTTTTATCCCCTTTGCTTTGATGACTAAATTTTATCACCAACAACTAAAATTACGGCTGGCTTTATATCAGTGTTAAATAAAATTAATTTCTACTACACATAGATTTCTTTTCTATTTTCATGGTCTTATGACCCTATGAAGACCACTGCATACATTTTCCCTAGTCTTTCCTTCCTTGCATTCTTTCATAAGCGAAAATCCACGGAAATATCTCCGTGATTTCAGAATTTGCCGTGCAGAATTAAATGTTATCTTGGATTTCACAACAGTTGTTTTGATTTCTTATAATATTGTACCCCCTTTTTTGTGTCAATACAGTGTAAATTGTATGATGGTTTACGTTTAGGGATTACCCGTTTCCCACAATATGAAACAGACGCTATAAAGAAGCCGTGCTACTTGGCCCATCGCACTTTCAAAAATTCATCCCTTCGATTTTCAGGTTCATAGAACATATCTCTCCACTCAAATATTTTGCGTTCCTTTTAATTATTTTAGAATTTGGGTTTTCTTATTCCTCTGCACGTTTTTAATGACTGCATCATATTTTCTTCTCTTCCTGCTATCTTGGCATTAAATTGTAAAGAAATGAGCAGGAAAAATGCTAGATGTCATTCGTCTCGCTGCGATGTAACTTTAGAGAATTATTTGTGGGAATATATTGACTGGAATTAACTTTGCCCGGATGCTATGTATTCACGTACTCAGGAAACCATACATATTCTGCTATTCCAACTGTGCGCTGTTATTACATTCTGCGTGAAAAACTTTCACCGAATACCAGGCAGCAATTGTTTCTGAACTCACGTCAGCAAAACGAAAGCTTGGGCGGTTCCCCTTTTCCCCTAGCGTGGAAACAACTATCAAGTGGGACTAATGTAATTATTCTAGTAATTTTTTTCATACCAGAACCTAGTACGCTTAAGAAGCGACAAACCGCTAACAGTCTATTAGTGTTGGCATCGGCCTACTTATTAGTCAATTATCCACTAGTAATATAGGGAGCGTTCTGAAAGTAATTTAATTAAATTTCCCGCGCCGCTCCTATTGGTTGGAGTGGTATCAAACTACTTCAAGTAGGTGTGGGGGGATGCTAAGCTTTGCCGTTAAACCGGTCTTAGTGCTCTCCAAGCTGCGAAAGCGGCTGGACGTCAGTTATTGTAAACATCTGCGCGCCGACCGTGTCACGAAAAAAATGGAATCAGTGATCGAGCATCGTTACGCGATTATTAAGTTTTGTGCAAAATTGAAAAAATCTCTTGAGGAGACTAAAAATATGATTCGCGAGGCTTGCGGGGACTCTGCTCTGTCTTACTTACAAGTTTCGAGGTGGTTATTAAGGCGTTCAAGGAGGGCCGGGAAGAGGTTCACGACGAACAACGCTCTTTGGGCGGCCGTCAGCCAGCAAAGCCAACAACAATGTGCCCCTTGTTCGACAATTATTGGACTATGACCGTCGATTGAGTATCAAGATGGTTGCCAATCAACTGAACTTGTCGTCTACTGTTGTGTTCCACATTTTTACTGAAGATTTAGCGATGAGGAAAGTGTGCGCCAAACTCGTGCCCAAGGTGTTGGCAGACGACCAAAAGACCATCCGAGCGGAAATTTCAAGTGAACTTTTGCAACTTATTGAAAAAGAACCTGATGATTTGGGCAACATCATCACTGGTGATAAAATAAGTTTTTTAATACGACCCAGAATCAAAACGCCAAAGCTCTTGAGTGGCACACCGACCAGTCCTCCAAGCCCAAAACGGTAAGAATAAGCAAATCAATAGTAAAAACAATGCTCATTGTCTTTTTCGACGGTAAAGGACTGGTCCGTTAGGAGTTTCTTCCTCAAAGACAGACAATTAACGCTGCCTACTATGTGAATGTGCTTGAAAGACTCCGAAAAATGGTCATCAGGACGAGAAAAGACATCTCCGCTATCTAGCAACTCCATCGTGACAACGCCCTTCGAGTCCGCGAATTCCGGGCCAAACACCAGGTGCCAACGCTGCCCCATCCCCCTGTAGTCCTGACATCGCCCCAGCAGACCTCTTTCTATTCCCTTGGATTAAGGCAGCCCTGAAAGGAACCCGTTTTTCTTCCATATAAGAGATCCAATCAGCCGTGACGAAGACCTTGCGAGAGGTCCCCGAAGACGCCTTGCAGGGTGCGTACCGGTCATGGCAGAGTCGCTGGAAAAAATGTATAGAGACCCAAGGAGAGAGTACTTTGAAGAATTTCCAGTGTTTGTGCAAATCTTTTCAATAAATTACTTTTAAAGATAATTACACTACCCT
This sequence comes from Hetaerina americana, assembly GCF_022747635.1. NCBI lineage: Eukaryota > Metazoa > Arthropoda > Insecta > Odonata > Calopterygidae > Hetaerina > Hetaerina americana. The sequence continues at coordinate 5,942 of NW_027287261.1, forward strand.
CGGAACGCACCCTGTTTGCTACAATTATTCTCGTCATACAACCATTTCGTGAATACGAGTACATTGCGCTGTGCTGCGAGCCAAAGGAACAGGACTGGTACTGGAAGCTGAATTGAACGTTAGCAGCTTTCACAAAATCACAATGGATGAAATCCAATATAAAACTTTTATTGTGGGACGCCATATCCTTTAATCTTTGTGCTCGCAAACAGCTGGCGTGTCCCCTGAGTAGGGAGCAGAACAATTGAGCTACGTTGAACGCACGATATGAAAGATAGACGAGTGAAATAAAAAAACGGCAGTTTCATTGGAACAGCTCTCCAAGTTTGTTAAATAGCTTTGACCCTTTCCCGGGCCAGTCGCTCAGTCCTCTACAGGTCGCCTGGGGCCGCGGAGTTCTCCTTCGATAGAGAGGGGAGGCAGTACACGGAATCATCGCGTCCAGGGGGTTTTCTTTGACACATTGCTCTTGTGATTGAAGTTGCTCGAGGGATTCCCTTTGCTGCGTAGGTACAATAATGAACGTGAAGAGAATTCCATTCCTCTTTCCCTCCCAGGCGCAGATGCCGAGTCGCCCCGATTCCTGCCCGACGGTCATATACCGAGTACCGGGAGTCTGTATTTTAAAACGGAGGAGGATCTGGGGCCCATGGTTCAAACTTCTCAGCGCCCTCACTCTCTTTCTCTCTCTCTTTCTCTCTTCCTCAATTTGTGCGACCCCACTCTACCGCCTCCTCATATTTCAACCCTGTAGCTTAAATGAAAATAGGATGTTGGGATTAACATGTATTACAAGGGTCAATGGCTGAAAGGAGGCAATCAATTCTCTAGAAAAAAAATCAGGTAATGTGAAATTATAGTGAAATGCGTTGAGCTCATGCTAATTATACCTGCTTTAAAATTAATAATTTTGAATACATTTCAATTTTAATTAAGTTGCATAATTTTTACAATGGAGCAATATTTTTAAGGCACTTAATGAAATAATTAATTCAAAACTCAAGACAGCCGTTAAATTAAGGTTGACATTTCTAAAACTTAAGGTTTAAACCATTTTCTATCAAATTTAAGGACAATAAATTTTCCATTTTACTGCTAAATATAATCGTAACTGTGAAACTTGGGTTTAAAGATTTGTTTTCTAGATTTTTAGAGTTTACTTCGAGTTTATAGTGTAGTTATTAGATGAAACCAATAGTAGTAGAAGAGTAGTTTGTTAGTTTAATCGTTGGCTTTGGTCATCCCTCATTTCTGCTATGCTTCCCACGCTGAAAACCACATAGCGTTCATGCCCCTAGCGTGAAGAGAAACTGCCGACCTTTTGTTAGCCAACGAGTGATTTCCATACTCGGTAAACTCGGTCTACCGAATTGAACAATGCACCGAGGTACACGCAAAACAAATAACCTAGCGCGTTCTCTGCCTGGGTACTGTTTGTCGCAGTGAGATGCCTAGTGTCCGTCCATTTTCAGTTAATGTAGTCATGCGCTTAAATCTAATTACCATAGCTAATTTGCTTGTGGAATATTCATCTAATAATCCGTTTAAATTCGATAAACCGATCCATTTTCATGCGGATGAAATGTAAAATCATGTTGATTTCGCATATATATGTGTATATATATATTCAATATATATTTATTTATTAGAGATTTATTTTAATTTGTATACCAATATACATGTAAGAGGTATCGAAGAGCTTTCACGGGAACACAAATTTATCAAACAAAGTTTCGGGGGTAATTTTCATATGCTAATTATCAGGCACCTCAGCTCTTCAACGTCCTCTTTGACGACCCTACCTAAACTTATACAGAAATTAAGACGTCTTTTGTGTTAAATATCAGACGCCAAGCATGAAAATAGCTTTCCAGTTATAACACAAATATTCGGAAATGTTTCATAAGTATATTTAATGTGAAATATTTTCTTTATTATGACATTTGTTAGTGTACGAATTAGTTCGATTAGTTTAATATTAATTTAGCTTTGGCTCCATAGGAATGACGCAAAATCGTGCCAGTCACAGTGCATTGTAAACATTACAGCAAGGCTCTTCATATAGGAGAGGGCAATACATATTCGAAATGTTTTATGCAACATTTCACGCATTATTCTTAAAATTCCCTGATCTGAATTGTGGTATTATTTTTAAAAGGTATTAAGTTTTCGTCATATGTGAATATTTAAAAAGTGTAATTCACGCTATTAACAGCCAAGATTACCAAATACACATGGTGCGATTACTCCAGCTATAAGTACTATTTCGTCGAATAAATCAGATGGCATGGCATGTCTTTACAGAAAATTAAATTTTATAATTTACATACAATCGCAGCTCATAAAGCCATGTTAGCATTCAGTAAATATTTAAAAGCGAAAGCATGATAAGATCACAGCCAAAATATACACATGAACTCTTGATATATAAGGGAAATTGGCTTTTTCTAGCTGTCGTATTAATATCCTCTTCACATGCCGCTAAAGCAGATCAAACTGGTAGAATCTGTTTTATATATATATATATATATATATATATATATATATATATATATATTAAGTCTGCAGAGGAAGGGTGAAATCGGTGCACTGTACAGCAAAGTTAAATCTTTATCGGGAAGTAAGAAAGGGAGATCAACGATTGCAGTTCGAGATAAGATGGGTAAGGTAATAGTTGACGCAGGAGAGATCCAAGAGAGATGGAAGGAGTATATAGAAGAGCTGTATAGTAAAGAACTTAGACCAACAAAGTTAGACATTGAAAAAGAATATGACGTAGAGAAAGACAGCTTAGGTCCAGGCATACTAGACAATGAGATAGAAAGGGCATTAAGGGAGATGAAACTAAATAAGGCCGTGGGGGTGGATAACATTCCCGCGGAACTACTGAAATGTTTAGGAAAATGTGGGAGGAAGAGGCTAAATGGGCTGATTCGTAGTATTTATGAGAACTTGATGTAGACTTTGTGAGATCAGTTTTAGTTCCTATTTCGAAAAAGGTGAAGGGGGACCTGATGTAGAGTAGGATGTTGTGTTTTGCTAGGGGTCACAAATTATTTAATTAGTAATTATGTCCATCCGAAAACCTACCTTAACCGGTAGATTACCTTAAAAAAAAAAAAATATATATATATATATATATATATATATATATATATATATATATATATATATATACGGATTAAGAATGAAATATACGTGAATTAAGACGATAGGGGTCTATGGCTGAAAAAATTAGTCTCTGAAACGATCAAAATGACACTAAATTCAGGAATGGTTAAGTTCTATGGACGAAAACAAAGGCGGGGCTAACTCAATTATCCGTACCCATAGATCCAAATTAATAGCATGCAAACGAACCAAATTTAAAAGAGGTTTCACTTCTCCCCTCCCTACAAACCTCACCAATTCTCTCCCGTCCCACTCAACTCCCTCATGCATCTCCTGCTTCATAATTTACCAACTGAATTGCAAGCACTGCCCCTCCTTCCACTTTGGACGATGCGACGCACCCATCTGCACCCATCATCAGCATAAACAATTATCGCACCTGATGCAACCGTTCTTCCGCGTCTACCTATCTCCCAGCTTCCAAACATGCCTCCCTCTACAATGTTTCCTTCAATCACTGTTTTAGCGTCTCAATTATCGCCTCCTTTACCCCTCAAACACACAATTTCAGCTCAATACCCTCGCGGAGTTGGGCATTTGGCTCTATACTCAAGCCTGGGCTTGAACATTTCCCACTAGGGGGTACCGTCCCACTTACCGTCGACTCACCCTCCAAACACATTCGACCCTCGAAAATCCACTTCAACCCTCCTACTCTTCAACATCTGCCCTTCCCTCCTACCAATCACTCGTGCTCTCAGATTTCTTACATTTGATGAAAAATATGGCTGTGCCACTGAAATATATTGTTGATTACCCTTGGTGTATTTATTATATACATATATATATATATATATATATATATATATATATATATATATATATATGCATAAATATCTATATCTAGAACTTTTAGTAGTAATTAAAAGTTTAAGATACTTTCTCGTGGTGTATGTTTGTGTGTGTGTGTGTGTAGATATATATATATATATAATATATTATTATTAGGTAATCTACCGGTTAAGGTAGGTTTTTGGATGGACATAATTACCAATTAAATAATTTGTGACCCCTAGCAAAACACAACATCCTACTCTACATCAGGTCCCTCTTCAGCTCTGAGTACTTTCTTCCTCCCTTCATCCGGTCAAACATCCCTATCCTGTTCCTTCCCTTTCCTCGTTAGCCTAACATTCTCCCCTCTATCACAGTCTTCAACATCCCACTGCCGGTCAATACCCCCTTCATCCACTTTTCCTGCCTACATAGGATTTCTCCCAACAAACCCCTCTCTTCGCCCACCATACCAGGTACTTCCTCATTCGTTTTCTTTCTGTCCATTTCACCGTCTCCATTCTTCTCCACACCCCCATTTCAAAAACCTCCAATCTACATCTATCCTCCTGTTTCAATAACCACGTTTCCGCAACGTACATAGCTACGCTCCATATGAAAGTTTTTACGAGTCTTTTCCTAATATCCTTACTCAACGTCCCTCTCACCAACTCCCTCCTCCTTGTGAAAACCTCTTTCCTTGCGCAATTCTTCTCCTTACGTCCGTACTACTTTGACCGCGTTGTTTCAAAAAACCATCCTCCATGATTTCCTCTACCGCCTGTTGGTACTCCTTCCTTTTCAAACCATTTAATGCTTCTACAATCCATTTTCTAACCCGCCGGCCCTGCCTTATCTTTTTGAAACGGACGCTACATTTCATATCACTAAATCATTTCATAACCACTAAATTGTAGTCAGAGCCCGCATCCGCTCCCGGGAAGCTGTGCGAATTTATCACACTGTTCCTAAACCTGTGCGTAACCATAATATAATCTAGCTGATATCTTTCTGAGTCACCTGGCATTTTCCATGTATACCTGCGCCTTTGTGGTGTCTAAACCAAGTGTTGGTGATGACTAACCCCTGTCTCCTGCAGAACTCAACTGCTTTCTCCCCGCTGTCATTCCTCGTGCCTAAACCGTAGTCCCCCACCTCATCACCATCTCTTCCTTCGTCTACCGTCACATTCCAATCCCCCATCACTATCAAATGTTTCCCTGCAGGAACACACGCGATTATGTCCTCTAACTGATCGTATATCTTATCCACCTCTTCTTCCTTATGGTTGCTCGGTGGCATGTATACCTGAATAATAACCAAGTTCGTCGGTTCTGCTTTTATCTCTACTAGTACTATTATATCCGTTACCTGCTCTATGTTGACTACGCTTCTTCCTACCTCTTTATTTAGTACTATGGCAACCCCTCGCTGGATCTCGTCCCCGCCGCTGTATATTATTCTATACTGATCACTCCAGTAATCCCCGCTATCCTTCCATCTCACCTCGGAGAGACCTAAAATATCTATATTTCCCCTTTCCATCTCTCGCTTAACATTCTCCGATTTCCCTGTTCTCATCATTGCCAAAACATTCCACGTTCCTATTCTAACTAATTTGGTCTTCTTCTCCTGCGTCTTCTGTCCTGCTGCTGCTGGTTTTCCCTTGCAAGGGTTTCGTGGGATGACGACCGCGGAAGCCTTGCCTCCCCCGCTGCCGGGCACGACACACGGCCGATTGGGCCGAGCCCCGTAGTTGCCAGGACTCAAAATCTCTGTTTATTCCATTATTTAAATCCTGGGAATGATAATTTAGGTGGTTTCCCGTTGCCTTCCTCAATAGTATTTTTAACGTGACACCATTACTTACTGGCCGCCCTACTGGGGTTGCAGCCCCATTGCCGCCGCTTCATTGAGGAACAGACGCTGCGTGGACTACCTTTCGTCTGACTACTAACCTTCGAGCCATCTGGCTTGGGTGACCCTACCAGGAGCAATTATTATTACTCCCGCCAGCACGGCTCTAGGGGTCATCGGAACGCACAAGCCCTTCCACCACGTCAAGGTTGTAGTCCGTGGAGGGGATATTATATGTATATATATATATATATATATATAAATATATATATATACACTCACACACACGCTCACACGAGGGAGTATTACTAAAAATAATTTACATAGAAGCTTACTTTATTTATTATTCTTAAAGACTTCTCTACACAGTCCCATTCAGAGTTATACATTTCTCTCAGCGTTTCTTGACTTTCCGAAGGTGACTCAGCATATTGCGTTGAAAACCATTAACCATTGTTCCACATCTTGAATGACATAATTTGAGTGGTAAAATCTCCGAACCCACGATGGTCTTTTGAGTTATGGGAATGAGAAAAAAACTCGCTGGGGACGATGTCGGGAGAATAGGGCGATGTGGCTAAATTTCATAGTCACATTGCTTTGATTCCTCAACCCCACCTCGGTATGATGATGAGCAGGATGGGTGATCGTTTCTTTTTCACAACACTAGGCAATTTATTCAACAGTATGAAGTAATAGGCACCAATGATGTTCTGATCCTTCTCCAGGTATTCTGTTTAGATGAATATATGCCAGTCCCAAAAAAACGGACAGCCTGACCTTACCTTCTTGGTAGGAGGCGAGTTGCTGTGCTTTTGATCCTCGTTCATCTTTTTGATCTCTGGGTCATATTGATAGGTCCAAGATTCATTCATTGTTACTAAGCAACCAAAAAAATCCTCTTGACCTTGCTTCAATAGATTCAACATCTGCCTTGACAGGTCGCGCATTGGTTGCTCCTGAAAAGGAGTCAGTAACAGTCATGTAACCCAGCTTTCTGACGCCTTTGACAAATGATGTTTTTCATCAATCATTTTCCACAGACAGTCGTAACTAAGATACGTCTCAGTCAGTGGTCATTTGGATGGTTGGTCTTCAATCTAATAGGATAAAATCCTCCACTTTCCTCACTGTGGCTGCAGCGTTCGTGAGCGATGGTCTTCCACTTCTTGGATTGCCCGTGAGGGACATGTGGCCAGTTTGAAAATTCATTTTCCACCTCACAATTGTGTCTGTCATATTGTGGGCTACCATTACCGCGAACAACCATAATTTTATCGTGGATTTACATTTGCATACGGGCTGTAACCTTCCAAATGAAGGAAATTAATCACACTGCGAGCTCTATTTCTTCCATACTGCAAGGTACTTCAATCTGCGAAATCCTGGAACAAAACAAATCAAAGTTAATGGCTGTAATTTACAAATTTATTCACAAAAGGATCAATTAATATGCAGACTAATATTTATTATTTGTTTTTTAGCTGTAGTTACTTACTGCATTATTATAAATTTACTGCATTATTTGAATTATTTTACAGAACTAAATTGTAACTAATAGTTAACAAAAACATGTTTTTAAAGATATCTTCTACAGAAATTTTTCGAGATAACCAAAATTGACTGCGGTGGTTTGCAGAAGAAAATGGTGTACTTTTGAAGAAGTAGTTCGACACTACAGAATTTGAGTAGATTCAGGCGTGATGTGGTGGAATTAGAACATAGTAAAGAAAATATAGTATAGTCACAATTTTCCAAAAGATAAGTTTAATAGTACGTCCGAGTTTCGATGTTTTACAATATCTTCATGACCTGAAGATAATCTAATACATCGAAACCCGGTCGCTTTATTGAACTTATCATGTGGGAAATTGTTACGATATAGTCTTTACTATAGATTTTGGCAGCAGCTGTTTACAAGGTACGAAGCATCTGCGCAGTTCTCATTATAAATCAAAGTATCGGTTTGTAAAATATTCATGTATAACAGCTATATGAAGTAAGTGGAAGTTTAACTGTCTCTCCTTGTTGAAGTGAATGAATTTAAATCTTAGTTTTGTGTGAAACATTTGCGGCCATCTTTGTGTAAAAACATAATTTTTTAATTGTTTTGTCGAACTCAGAAATTTCCAGAAAATTGGACTCAAATCGGATTTCGCCTATTTTACTTTCGGAATTTTTACACCATTAATGCTAAAAACTAGAAACCCTTGCTAAGGACCATCATGAGGAAATGTTTCCCCAAAGGAAGAAATCAATTTTCACATATATATTGTATATAGTATATAAATTACACATTGCATATATATATATATATATATTGTATATATATATACACACATATATATATTTACTTATTTATACTACATAGGGAAGAAGGAGGACTTGTTAAAGAGTTGGATGTTGTGTTTTCTTTTGTTAGGTGTCACAAAATATTCATTTGGTAGTTGTATCCATCCAAAACCTACCTTAACCAGTAGATTACCTAATAATGATAATATACTATACACACACACACACATATATATATATATATATATATATATATATATACTATATATGCATGATATTGGTAATTTTACGTCCTGTTATTCTCTTTCTTAATTGTCGCTATACACATATTGCCTCACTTGCTCTATTATATGGCGACCGTTGCCCCATTCATTAGTCCTGTTTTAGTTTGCCATTAGATAGATAACTTATTAACATACTTGTATAGACGTACTGAATATTTAAATATGTTGCAGGAATAATTACTAATTTCCGTCCTTCCACTATCATTTAATATGCGAGTCAAAATACTATTCGGTGATATGAATGCATTGATATTACAAAGTATCGAAAAATAATGCACCTCTAAATATATTTTATATTAGCCCGATCTCCGCAAATAAAAGTGAGCTGGTGGGGTGTCCGCTGAGTCCCTTATTGATCGAGAACTTATCATGCCTTAAATTGTTTTTCAACCGCAATTTTGGCGAGTGGTTTCTTGGCCACGAAAACATAAGAGTAGGAGTGGTGGAAATTTTCCATTTAAATCTCCCATTTCCAGTGAAAATTCAGATTTATTAAAAGCGAGTGAAAATATTTTTATATTAAACTGACCCCAACAAATGCCTGTAGGAATCATATGTTGGACAAATGTGTTTAAAACTAAGTGGACCATTTGGCGAAGTATGTTGCCGATGACCGCAGATTTTCAAGTACAAAAACACGTGAAGTAGTAAAACCAACCTCATGATATCTAAGTACCAGATTTAGCCCGTATACTATCACCGTTACATGAAAATGGATTTGCTCCACTATCTGCGTGGTTTACCGCATTACTGGAGTAATTGGTGCCCCTTATGCTCCCACTTATCAAGTTAAACATCGGATAGATGAACATTGGATATGGCTAATTCACGAAATTAGTTCTCGTTTTTATTTCATATATGTATTCATGCTCAACAACGAAGAACAAACGTTTAACTGCCTTAACCATCTCTTACTTAACATTGCTTTACTTATGTGAGGAGTTAGTCTAATAGCCAGACGAGGGCTTGAGTATTGCTTTAGAGATGGGTTTTGTGTAAATCTGAAGGTTTACGGATCTAATGGCGCGCCAATACACCAATTATGTGGGCAGTATGGACCGGCATACTTTTCCGTTTGATGGACATGACTACAATGTGTATTCCAGTTCTAAGGTGTTTCAGTTTTTTTCTAAATACTGGAAGGAGATAATACAATGTGGCTGAGCTTAAAATACGCAGGGATTCAGTGTGAACAATAGACATTGATGACTACATCATAAATAGGTCGAGGATTAAATAGCTTCAACTGGACAAAGGAGTGTTTTTAATACTTCAAATTGGGACAGTTAGTGCCCTAGAATGGCGTGTAATGTAAACTTGTAGCGAGCATTTTCCCCAAATTGTGTGGTCTAAGACCCATTGAAAATAATCATCAATGCATTGAGACTTTCGATGATGATGAGTTTAAATAAAGGTGGGTTCGTGTGTTCAATACATTTCAAAGAAGGTCAAAATTTGTGTGACAATGAACCCTATAAGTCGCGAACCATCAGCATTTCCAGCACCCAATAAGAACCCTTGCAGAAGCATTTTCGGGGGCCATTGAATCTTTGCATCGGCTGTGTGAAAAATCCAGGTGCCTTTAATAAGTTAATGTTGAGAGGTAACAACTTTCTGGTGTCGGTAATTTGTCAGAAAAAAATATGAGACTTAAGCGCACAAATGTTCATTGTAACAATACATTTTGCATACATATATAGCGTAGGATTACCATGGAACGATTAAGGTGCACTTCTCTGTTTCTTTGTCAGGTACAACTTGTATGCTTCATTGTCTGAGCGTCTGCTTCTTAGGTATCTTCATTCAATTGAAATGAAGGTCATCGCTTTATTTCTAAATTAATACTAATGTTGATAGATTTTAAGCGGAATTCGTGCGACTTATGATCATCTCTAGTTTTTAACGTTTGACACACTTAAATAGAACTATTATTGATTAAAAATAGCTGCCTGGAGGTTTGTTGGAGCTCTTTCCATCCAATGTTAGAAGTTTTAAGAATACATTAAAGCAGCCACTGGGTGATAAAAAACTTCATTGTAGTTATTAAAATATTGTTTGTATGCGATGTGGACGGCATTTTGTATGCGATGTGGAAGTTTGTTTGTATGTGATGTGGAAGTGTCATTGCATGTAAGAATATTCTGTCTCCTATCTGTTTTGCTAGTGCGTGTATGTATGTATTTTTCGTTGTAAGAGTGATCATTGACCAAATTTTACCGTTGCCACCAGGAAATTCGCCTAATTGCAACGTAATTCTTAAATAATCATATTTGACTTGAGTTTAAAAGCTTTTAGGTTCCTCAGTATAGCTTCAGCTTCAGTGTAAAAATCATTCGCCTTTACCGCGATTCCGTAAAATATCTTCATTTCGGTTAATACTAGCACATGGTTCCGGTAAAATTAACTGTCGCGGCATCTCCCGCAGTTATTAAAATTCACTCTTCAGCATTATTGCTACTAATTAGGCTTAAAACACTGCAAAATGTAAAATATTTATTCATAGATAAAACTATAAAACCCATTCATGCATTCGGGTAATTCAAATGCTAAATTTTAAAAACGATTGGATACTATTTTAGAGATAATCTCATCGGAGTCATAAGCCTTCAATTTTCATAGCAAAATTTGTTTTTTTCAAGCTTTTTTGTGGAATAGCACTTATATGCCGTTTCGTATAGCAATGAGTTTGATAAAACTCTGGAAAGTTAACGCAAGTGACTCGCGAGTTGACTGATGACTGTGGTGCGTGGAATGAGAGACAGTGAAATTTACTATGGAAATCACACTGAAAAATGGTATACATACATTTTCCGTGAATATTTTTTTAAGTTTTTTTTCAAATCCTCTCATCACTGGGAAATATATCAGTTCTCTCGACAGAACCGAATGGATAAAAATATAAGAATATATTTATACTGAGTTTCAATCCATTCATTATCTATTGGGATAAAATACGACAAAACTGAAGTATATTTTTTCGTTTGAGCTACATAATTTAAGTCAGTGTGCCATGTTTTGCCAAATCAAGTCGGGTAAAAAATTCTTCATAATTAAATGAATTATTCACATTCTGTGGAGGAAAATTAGAGAATCGACACAAATTAATTAAGTTTTATTTTGACCATGATGCCACTTTGGCCAATGAAATTAAAGTCTTTTTTGGTCACGGTTATGAAATGAATTATTTATCCCAGCCAATTAACAATAATTTAGTAATGACATTGAATTTAGCTTTGAGAAAAATCTTTAATCATGGAAATTTGTAGCTCATGTTTCCTTCTTTTTCAATATTATTCGCTTTAGTTAGAGTACAGCAAGGTTTTTATGCATTCGTATTCGATAGGGATCTTACAGGTACTTACTTCAGGGACATATAGGAACTTACACATCTTACGGTATGACCTATAAGGTTACAGCCTCCCTATGACAATAACACAATTAAGGCAGTTGATTAAGTTCTTGTAAACATATTCAAAGATGTTATTTTCCAATAAAAACAGCTAGGAAAATCATCTGTGTACTATTTTCATCACGCAACCATTATAGAAATTATTAGTATTCTAGGTAATATTAGGTACTATGTATTTTAATAAAGGTGGTAAAAGAAAAAGTATAAATTTCTTGCATTTATCGAGGTATTTAAATCGTGATGTATTTTCAGATAATTGTAGGATTACTCCATTAGGAAGGAGAGCCATTCATTGATGAAAATTTGGGTGCTTCCCTAATAGGATTTTTAGAGATACTCATACTGAGTCCTAAGAATCCTTGTTAGTAATTTAAAAATCCGATAACACAAACTATTTAAAGCATTGTAATTTTTTCTATCCTGATAAATTACCATTAATTAATGTTTCGTGTACATTGCATATTAAATGGATATTGTTATTTTTGCCTATTTTGCCGTTACGAAGACGAGTAGACGGAAACCCTAGTATGCTGCGCTCTCTAGATCTGTAATGAGTAAGTATCGTGGCTAAGTCGTAATAATGTATGTTGTTATAATATTAAACAACATCTTGGAGAAAATACGAGTACGCCGCCGCCGTGTCATACTTTGAAATTGTGATAGCAGGGAAGTATTTAGTGTTCAATTTTATTTTCCGACATTCAAGAGCACGTTGGGGATAGGTTTATGCTAAAAAGCACTTTTTATACAGCTAGAATGACTTTATTTCACCATTTAAGTGAATTATCCTAAAATGGCATGCGAATATAGTCAATATTCAAGCATTATATCACTTCAGATGTAATATGCACTTAGTCTAAGATGAAAACCAAAATTCTTCCTTATGGTGCCAATCATTATTGACTAGATGATCAGCAGCTTTGATTATATATTTTGGATCCACAATGTTAATCTCAATGCATTTCTACATCTATATGGCACCCTGCAAGTCTGTGCTAAGGAGTGTGGCAGGGAATGGTTTAATGCGAGTAAGTTAGCAAAATAGGAGGGCTGTTCAGAAAGTAACTAGCGTGTGTGTGCAGCGAGCGAAGTAGCGGGGGGAGCCGAATGCATGCTGTATTGACACTAGGGCAGTACACCTCGAGCTGCAGTGTTTCCAAGGCCACGCTGCATGTCGTTTGTTTACGGGAGCAAGACAAAATGAACAATACAATTAGAAATTCCGTCAAATGTAAAATCCATTTCGTGGTAAGGTTTGTACTGACAATAAACTTCGTAGCCGCTGATATTCATCGGGAAATTTGTGCTATGCACCGACTAAGTGATGAATGACAATGTTGTGTGTCAGTGGTTTGTTAGTATAAGAGTGAACGGACAAATTTCCATTCCAATGTCCAAGGCTGGGCCGACCAATGTGGTCCTCGTCATGAACATTGGTGCGGCTATTTTTAAACTGAATGCACCACTGCCTCATTCCACCTTCCCTCATTATTCCGCCTCCGTACATATCATAAAATTGCCCACGAATTTCAATTGGCTTGTGGTTTTTTGCCATAAAAATCTAATCCCAGATTGCATGTACAACTCGCATGGTTTTTTCATTGCTGCGCACATTTTAACAGTTCGCAATAAGCAGAGTACTATAACCACTGCCTGGACCTTATCATAGTAGGATGCGTACTGAGGATAGGGACGTTTAGACACCAAGATGATAGCCCTAGCCCTACCCACCGCAAAGCTAGACCGAAATCTAAGCTACTTCTTGATAGCCACCCTATTTTGTTTTCCGTAATTTTTAATTGTCATAAAATCCGTAAAGTTATTCAAATAATGAATAAAATGCTTACTATTGGTACACGCACTACGATATCTAATTGCAAAGAATTTTACGCATAACAGACGAGCTTTATGAAGTTAAGGGGAAAAAATGACAAAATACTATGATAGTAAGATTAGAGTGTCCGTCTAAGGTTTTAGAAGCGTAAATACGTTTTAGAACTGTTGAGCACTATAACTACCATGCCTCAATTTTATTTAAACTTATTATATGTAATTAATGCTAAATCTTGTTATTTTGGGAGGCGTATGTATTTTCTCATTCACATCGTCCATTTTTAACTACCTACGTTCGAATTGCTCACAGCCGTAAAGCCAGTATTGCATTACAAGGAAATGAATTTGCTCGGTACACCAGGCCTGTTCAAAAAGTATCGCGAATTTTGAATTTCCGCGGGTTAAATGTATTTGATTTTCGAGTTTTTTGCTGACGTTATTTTGGTACTTATATCTCTCAGTTACGCCGAAAATTTCGGCCATTTTGAATGTTCAGTTAATTGTTGACAGATGTTTTGCTTGAACGCGTTTTGCCTTGTCTTCGAATTTTACCTCCTCCGAAAAATGGATCAAAGAATCTCTATCAAATTTTGCGTTAAAACGAAATTAAGTGCGCAGACGCATTACGAATGTTGACTGTGGCATATGGAGAAGCTACCTTGGACCGAAGCAATGTTTATCGGTGGTACAAAATGTTCTCAGAGGACCGAGAAGATGTGAAGGACGAAGAGCGTGCCGGACGCTCGAGCACGTCAACAACAGAAGAAAACATTTATGAAGTGAAGAAAATAGTATTGGTCAATCGTCTAATCGCCGTTATAGAAGTTGCTGAGGACCTAAACATATCGATTGGGTCGTACCATTCCATTTTTAACAATGATTTGGGCATGACGCGGGTCGCCGCGAAATTCGTACCAAAATTACTCAATTTCAACCAAAAACAGCATCGCATTAACATTGCTATTGAGGCATTGGACTCTGTCTGCGACGACCCAAATTCGCTCCAGAGGGTCATAACTGGTGACGAATACATTACCGGTGACTGTTTATGGTTATCACGTGGAAACTAAAGCTCAATCATCCCAATGGCAGCACGAGCCAAGACCGAAAAAAGCGCGCCAAGTTCGGTCGAATGTGAAAGTTTTGCTTACGATTTTCTTCGATTTCAGGGAAGTGGTGCGTCATGAGTTCTTGCCACAGGGTAGAACGGTAAACAAGGAATATTACTTGCAAGATATGCGGAATTGGCGCGAAGCAATCCGTCACAAACGCCCGGATTTGTGGAAGGACAAAAATTGCCTTTTGCACCATGACAACGCCTCTGCTCACACATTGTTACTTGTGCGCGAATTTTTGGCCAAAAACAACACACTAATGATGCTGCAGCCACCGTATTCCCCAGATCTGCCCCCAGTGACTTTTTCATGTTCCCGAAACTGAAGAGGCCCATGAAAGGACGACGCTACGCTACACTACGATTGATGAGATAAAGACTGCATCGAAGGAGGAGCTGAGCAAGATCACAAAAATGATTTTTTGAAGTGCTTCGATGATTGGAAAAAACGTTGGCACAAGTGTATAATATCTAATGGGGATTGTTTTGAAGGGTACAATATAGACGTTCATGAATACATTAATATTTTGAAAAAACACAAAAGTCTCGATACTTTTTGAACAGAACTCGTATAGTCCTTCCATAATAATGCTAGAATGTATGGCTCTCCTGGTCAGGATACTCAAGATTATATGAGTAACCGTATTTTAGGAAAATCTTTTAAAATATAGTTGTTCGCTATAAAATTTTAACCTGATCGCAGAGAATTTTCTCTAATGGTATGAAATTTATAATTATAACACAGGAAAACCTTTTTTAAAAACCACCTAGATTGGATTAAGGGAACAGCGCACAAAAGATGACCTCAAAAGAATTATTGGCTTATTTTCGCTTTGTAAAATAAAAGTGAAATCCGAACATTCTTTCTTTTGTAAGATTCAATTAATTTAGGGCAGATTAAAAACTACTTTGAACTCATACTGGCTTTAGCTAGTGCCTAAAGCAACGTGTTGTGTAAAGATTGTTCATCTCGACTATTTTAAACGGAGTCTTATGAAAGGGTAAACGAGCAGCAATGGTTACCAACAAGTCATTTTTTCATCAGTGAAGGTTTGACTTCGAAAATTCACCTCGTAAGTTTTACAAGGTAAAGCAATCTCTTTAATGGTTTTAATAGTTAATTAGTGCCGTCCGATATCTGCCTGCCTTTATGTATGTTGGAATATTTAAAAATTATAACAAAGAAAAAATTTGAAAGAGACGTCGTGATTGGCTGCTGGTTATCGAGGACTCGAAGAACTGGGATACTTCCGGAATTCTTCGATTATAGGAAATGATTCGATTCCGAGCAACATGTCGTCACTTCAACCCAAAGATAATTAATTGATTTTCGCAATCCTTACACTCGGAATTTTCCTTTTTGGCTTCCTCCTACCCCTATTTTCCACCCCATTCCATCAGCCGCTCCACTCCTCTAGATCCCTCTCCCCTCGACTCTCCACCCCCCCCCATGTTCCTCCTGTTCGCGGCAACCCTTTCGCTACGGCAGACACTACCTCTCTACTCTCCTCTGGCGACTCATTCGCCCATTCTCCATCCTCCTCGAACAGCCATCTTTCTCCACTATCAATTTCCCGCATGCTAACCCACTTCCTATCTTCTAGTCCTCGCTCTCTCTCTCCTCCCGGACGTCAACCCTTCCTTCCTCGCCCCATCTCCGCACTCCCTAACCAAGCTCATCAACCCTTCTTTCATTTTCCCCCTCCTTACATCCCCTCACTCCACAGCCATCTTCCGCCTCCTCCCCAATTCTCAATTCTCCTCACGCCCTCTTCCCCGTACCACCTCTAACCTTTCCCCCTCCCCTTTCTCTTCTTCACCCTAGCGACTTCCCGCCGAACCTCTCGTCCCTTTAGCTCTCCCACCCAGTAACCATTAAAGAGGAGAGTTCCTTCCGTCGAAACTTTCATTATACTCGCACCCAAATCATTTGCGCCTAAGTACTTCCCTAGTCTCAATTGCTTCCTTTAAATTCAACCGTTCCGATGTTTTTCCCCGTTAAAAATGTTGTTAAGAAATGGAAAACTTCTTTCGCTTTGAAGGGAATTATTCCTTACGACGCCATTAAAGAGAATCTGTGTGTGGGTATTTTGCGTTTATTCAAACAGTTTTCCTTGGTTTGCATTTAATTGGTATTAAGGCTCGCGTCGTTGAAAACATTTTGCTTTCTTTCGCGTACGCCTCTCGCCTACGTACTAAATGAATAGACACGTGACCACTTTGAGTGTAATTGGAATTTTCAGGCTCTTTCTATCTTTAATTTTATGCATAGAAACGTGCGGTTTATATATTTAACGAGCTGGTACCCTAGCACGCTTAAAAAAAGAAAATTGAAAGACTGTAATTTTGAGTCCACATTGAAAAATAATTTTCAAAACTCTCTGAATCATATTTCATAGTATGTTGTCTCAGGCACAACAAAATATCAATATACCTACCTACTTAAAGCACGAGATATGTTTATGTTTTTAAGGGCGCAGTTCTTGTGCAAGCCGAAAACTCAAAATTCTCTCGTCCTTGTGTGACAGAATTACTTTCCGCCTCTTACCTTGAAATGTGCTGTTAAACCTTTTACGAATAGAAATGTTGAAATTTTGATACTCCTTTAGGTTTTCTCAACCACAATAATTTGTTTTTAAAATATTTTGGCCGTTCAGATATATTTATTGTGTCCTCGTATCCTCGAATTCACCCCGTGCAACCAAATGCTTAACGTTAATTTTTTTATTCCTTTCGGGAATCGTGCCATGGAAGATTAATATTTTAATTTAATGCAATTAATTTTATATAGTAAATGCATTATTCTACTTAACTTGTACTTGATGTGAAGAGCCACCAGCAGTCTCTCGCAGCATCACAAAATAAAAATTTATTAGTCCTAAATATTGATGGAGTTGCTTTTGATGAAGGATGTAAGAGTGACCTAAGTTCTGTTCGAACTGAAATAGTTTTTCTTCGACTCCACTCGCATTGTCCCTAAATACCATCACCCACTTCTTAAAATGTTTATAAAATAACAGAATAATTGAGAAGTAGAAAAGAAAAGTCAACTTCATCTCAGAGCCTCAGGTAAAATAATGATGCCTAATAAGTCACTCAGAAGAGACTGAAGAACCTTTATCAATCACTTCCGCATTGAATTCGCCAAGCTTTTTAGCTATCAGATGTATCATTTCAAGCAAAACTTTTTCATAATTCTCCAAAGTTTTGATAGAGTGTACTATATTGTTTCCGTAATGATAAAATAGGAAAAATAGTGAACATATATATATGGTGATTGAGGAAGATAGGAGAGTTGTCACAAAGAGTGAACTTCGTGACGTGCTTCCATAATACTTATCAAACTCTACCTAACTGGCTCTGGGTTCAACGAATCACCTTACAACTAGCACTTCTTAGAGGAGCTTATAGTTTTAGTAATGAGTCAGTTGGTCAGATGTTCTCTTAACAATGGCTATTATGTTGATCTATTGTTTCAGAGGCAGTTTTATCACGAAATCTTAAAGTCGTTCTTTAACAGTTTAGCACATACGTTTGTACTACCAGCCGGTTTCTTTAGCAAGGTAACAGACTTAACTAAAGAACTATGTTATCTTCAAGTATCTTAATTTCTAATAAAAGAATATTATCAGCGGATGAACGCTGTTTCTGCCTTTGAGTCATGACTCTTGTATCATGCTGCATTCGTACAAAAATTAAGAACTGTACATATTTGACACATGGATACAGTATTTCATATATTTTGGCGATAAACGTTAAAAATTCTTTGTGCGTGAAAAATTTCCAAATTTTCTTTAAAGCTGTCATTTTAAATTTGATAACTCGTAAAAGATTTTGATCAAAGCGTTCAACTTATCGATATGAAAATCCCTCCAAAAGTTGGAATAAGCAAAAAAGTACGTGAAATAAATTCCACTGACGCGAGGTGAATGATTGAATAAGAGACTCAGATTTAGTTCACAAAAAAAAGTAAAAGAATTTCACGGATTGAGAATTGAATCAAACAATGCTAACTGTTCCGTATAACTCTGTAAAGGATTAATATTTCATTTTGATATATATTTATGGAAACGTCACTCACATGTTATTTATTGTCAGCGGTAACGAACGCCAAGCTTTCTCTTACCCATACCTGATAGTTTTCATTAATGCGGCTGCCACACATTTTTTTCTACTATTTTTTACATCATTTATATTTCCTGCTCGGGATGGTTTATATTTTCAGGAGATCAGAAGAAATAATTTATCAACATTGTATTCGCATTCTTTGGCTGCAAAATAAAATATGCCGGGCGTGATTTAAGGATTTGGCTTTTTAAAGAGCCGAATTTCTGTTTCGTTTTAAAATGCATGCTTTATCCTTCAATTAAATTCACTTTTCCCATGAATTTCCGCTCTTAGTCGATTATAAGGCTTTGCATCAAACTATCGTAAAACAGTTTAAAAGTTTTGGCGTAATCAGCCTCTTTGGTAGTAATACAGTGGTTTAAAAAAATGGAAAGTATTATGCTAATCCTTTAATCATCTTTGACAGAATTTTGTTTTGTCAAAGGTCAACCCCTGCGCTAGTAGTGTTTCATCTCATAAATCAATCCATTCAATTGCATTACAACCGTTAGCATGTCATTGCAAATATTTTTACCTCTTGCAGCTTGTTTTATCCTAATCAGCAGCAAGTATTCTATTTAACTAATAACAAAGATGGATATTAGATAGAAAAATAAAAGTTGGGACATAAATTATATAAAATCATCTGAATTGGGAAAAATATGTTTGCATTGATTTTAGGAATATCCCATGCATAAAATTGCCTTTTAACCCGGTACGCGTATCCAAAAGCAGGGATTCAATCCTTATTACTGCCAGGAATATTATGTTCCTCATCTTTACAAAGGCAACGTTAAAGTTGCACATTCATTCACTCCGAAAATTTCTAATTCGGGATTTTTGTCCAATGCGTTCCAGAATACTTAAACATAGAATATCATATATAAAGGTGGTTCGGAAATCCACGTCCTCGAAAGCAACCCATCATCAGGAAAAGTATCGGCCTTGACTTTTTTACGGAAGAGAGAGAGAGAGACCGAGTTGGTTAAATAAACGGTATACGGATATTTTCGTGGGTGCAAACGGCACACCACATCAACGGGAGAGCGAATCACCTGTTTGGATTCAGCGCGCGCGACATTTATCGACGATCGCCGGGAATGGGCGTAGGAGAGAATGCAGGTGGCTTTCGCTTCCCCATAATCTCGTGGTACCTGGCCATTTTTCTTATTTCTCGTGCTTTGTATTTTCCAAGTACCACTGCGGTGATGGATCTGAGGACAGGTATCGAAAATACTGATGGCTATTAAATCAAAAACCGGAATGCATAAAAAGGGAAAATAGCGTTAAAAAATCGCAGGAGTAGAAGTCAAAGACAGGAATTAGTTGGTATAGGGAGGTAGGTAGCTATTCTGTCTTCTTGGTCGATAGTCCCGGGTTTGAATTTTAACTCTTTACATCGGTATTCTATCGCTCTGGGTTAATATCCATAGAGAAACGGTTGACGAGACAACTGTGCCTGGCTGGAATGTTTAAATGAGCTGACAGGATGTCTCCATAACGAAAAAGGAAGATTGGTAAAAAAATTTGATTCAATTAATTAACAATTTGAAATATTAATGGAATGACATCGATACATCCAGTGAATTTATATATTTTACTCTCGGAAAATGTATATCATTAACAATAAGAGATCAGGTACGACTGCTGGTGTATTGATGGTTTCGGTGTGCTATCTTGTCTGGAGCGAAAGCTTGAGGAAATTCTATTTCCATTCTGGTTATTAGGTACCGGTTCCTTAAAAGTTGTTTCTTCTCCGATAATTAAGGTCCGCACGTATTACTTTGGGAAAATACAAGATACAATATCAAATTTTATATCATTTTGATTGGCTTTATTTATATAATACATCTTCTCAATTATTTTAATTCATTTACACATGTTTCATGTTGGTCCTAACTTCACGTTAGCTTCCAGTAAAAGTAAAGTAGTGCTTCTCTTTTTATGTAAAAAATAATGATTTTTCGTGGAATAACCCTTAGGATTAAGACGGTGTGTCATAATATCTGCGATATTATCGATTTAGATATTTTATATGTGCTATTTCAGTAAGAAATTACAATCAGTGTATTTTTTCCTCTGTGTCAAGATTTACAAAATAATATTTTATTTGATGTAAATTATAATTTTAATGTAATTTTGCTTTAAACAGTATCAAAATATCCAAGATCATAGAGAGACAAGTAATTGTTTCACAAAATAGCTACACATTTTCTTTATTTTGACTTTATAACTAGAATTTTTTCTAATTCAATTGTAATCATCCCTCCTTGAAATGTTATTTAAAGCCTTCGACAGTGAGATATGATCTCCTTCACCACCTTTTATTTGTCAGTCGTGATCCGTGGGTGTCTAAATTTTTTGTTTTCTCTTTCATTTAATAGAGGTATATACAACAGAATGATTAGCATATATATATTTATATATACACACACACTCATATATACATATATATCTTGTTCGAAGACTTACGGATGTCAACAATAATTTAAACGGAAAAGCGAGATACTGTTAGCCAATAAAAATATAGAAAAGCACAAAAAAGGACAAACCTATTCTGAACCTATTCTATTTTCGGGGGCAAGACTGCTCTCCTCTACGGAAAGAAATAAGAAGAGAAAGTTTCTAGAGAAGAGGACGGATGGATGAGGACTCTGGATGGAGGTTAAGTGAGGAAATTTTTGGAGGGAAAGGTTTGGAAGTGTGGGATTCATATGGAAGGTTTTAGGAGAGGAAGAGATATGAAAATATTATGAGGGTGGGGTGATTAATTCGTAATATTTAACCCTGGCTCATTCCAGGAGTCGATGAGCCAGATGTATTGCGCGGAAGTGCGAGGCATGGTGTGGGAGGATAGAGGATCCTTTGGAGAAATCCAAAGGAGGCCAGAAAGATGGATTCAGAATGTTTTAACTGGAAATGAGATTTTTAAGACTGTAATGGAGGGAAATACGTTAGGTAAACGAGGAAGGGGGAGGAACATGAGAGGAGTATTGGATGGAATAAAAGGGGAAAAAAGTACGTGGAATTTGAAAGTGACTAGCTGAAGTGTTCGTGGTCATATTGTGTTTTTGTTATGAGAGGCAAGTAAAATGTATTGTCGTACGATTCTAGAGACTATGTTTATTTATTACCTACCTTGAACCGGTAAAATACTAATAATAATATAATATCTTCATGAAAATTTGTCTATTTATTAAGCATTCCTGTGTCATTCACCAATTTATCAACCGGATCCTTGAAAAGGGTACATAAGACCATTTTTATCATTACTTCAGCTCATTTCAAGGATTTAGAGGCTTCTCACGGTCATATCTCATGGCAGCCATTTCTAAATCGTACATTTCGTTCCAATTATGCACATACCGTGAGCAGACACAAGCCGAACCTTGTGAGTTGTTGGAGATGAGAGTGCTCCACGACGGAATGGACGTATTTTACTTACTTTCCTTTGAAGGGGGGCTGCTTAGTTGCTTTTTCCGTCCTTGTTATCATTAAATCTTTTAATCCCATACGGTGCCGTTTAAGGTCTCATTCTCTGTCTCCCTTATCATTATAATTATCCCAAGTGGAGCTTCCATGACAACAGGTGAAGCACTCGAGTCGAACAATGGATTCACGGATGCTGAGTGAAGTTTACAAGCTAGGGACGTGTTTATGACTGACTTTGAATGGCGTATGAAAGTCAATAGCGCTCATCACCTAATGATATCTTTGGAGGACCTCAATGGAGTCATTAGCTACCATAAGCTGCGAATATGTGAAATTAATTTCAAAATTTGTCTTTACCCATTGTATATTAAATTCATCCCTAAGTTCCTTTTGCTCTTTTCGTTTTCCGTAAGGCGTAAATATCCTATAAGTGCTCCGATAGAGTTGTCAAAGATAATAGTTAACTATTTAAAATTAGCGACAACATCTCATTCAGTCATCATCTCATCGTCAGTCATTTCTCATAGTTTTAAATATAATATACAGGTAGTGTTGCAGTCCATTTATCTCCTCCAGTTACATAGGTTATAATAAACTAATACAGTACAGTGATATATCTCCATATTACACCAATGAGTACTGTTGAATGGGAAGATAAAGGTTTTGAGTTTTAAGACTAACTGTGAACAACCACCAGCTTGTGGTTGTTCCCAGTTAGTTGTAAATTTATCTATAAATATTTAGCAATAAACATAACCGCTAGTATTGACTTTCTCAATACATTTTAAGAGCGCTCACTTCATTTTTGTCTGCCTTAAAGAGCAAGATCGCCTATTCGTTAAATTTCATGAAGTCGAATTTGGGTTACATACCAGAAAACGTTGATCCGAAAATAAAACTTAAGCAAAAGATCTTCCCGGAATGTAAAAACATATCATTAAATAACACAAGGAGTCGCATGAATATTGCAAAGTCTTGGACGGTAACCTTTGGAATTTCGAAGGATCAACTCTATGTTCAATTCTTTAAAAGTTATCATAATAGTGACTACACATGCGATGCCAAAAAATATCTCTATTCCGCCCTACATTGGTAGGTAGGATAATTAGAGCAAATTAAGGATCAAAATTCGAACTAAGTATTTTTTAAATATTTAATTCATCTATCATCCGCAATTTTCTTAGTAATATGTTCTACCTTGTCAACTATTTGGCTCTTTCTTATGCATCTCAGTGTGTGAAATATTCGTGTCTAAAAAAAAGCAGCCAATTGATAATATTCTGAATAAATATTTAATTTGCTAACTTACATTTTAAGATTTGGACTTTAATGAAACGAAATCAATAAATAGGCGAGGCACTAGACTGGAATTATTTTGATGACAAAAAACACCGTGTAATTGATGGCAAAGAGTGGGAAAATATAATAAAATAAATTTGACATAAAACTAGATTGTGATTATTGCTAATTGTAAGTCGATGGATTTAAGTCACTGCTTGCATTATTATGTGTAAGTTGAGGAAAAGCCGACTAAAATATGTCAAGCCTTTCGTGATTTACCCCGCATTTCGTGAATGCCATGGGAGTTACGACCCAAAACGGCCTTTGGCGCTCAAGCGAACGCACTATTGGCGGAGTTGGGAGCTCGCATGAAGGATAAGGAAGGGATAATAGCTCAGAACTCGCTAAGCCATTTAGGTCGCAGCATATAGGTTGGCGAACGCCTCCTACGCTTGCTGCTCACACTAGCGTCCGAAACACGAAATTACGGGGTCAATGCATGAGAGAGACGGAAATGAGGTGATTGCGTGAACCATCCTTTCCATGCGATGGGGCGTAGGCACGCCATTCTGATTAAGATATCAAAATCATAGAAACGCGGTGCCCTATATTCCGTCTAACGTAAGCCTATTAGGGTAATGAGCAACACCCGTCTGTCCGTGATACTTTGAGGGAACCAGTTTCCTGTTTCGCTGGCATCACGACGAAAATAAACAATAATGAGGAAAAAGAAAGTGTAATAACAAAACAGATTGATCACAGTTGGAAGCACTAAAAATAAAGAGTAAAGATACTAATTTGGCGCACCCAACTGTGTGTCAATACGGCTCTACATGACTTCAGAGACGAGCATAAAGATATTTGAGAAAAACCCAGTATCGAACTATTCGTAGTGTAATCAATACGGTCCACCTCTTCATTGTATGGGATTTGTACTTGCCATCGCATCGGCAAACGAAACTAATCGAACCACTAATTGAACATTAATGAAGACAGCGGGAACGAAATTTGTGATTGGCCAAGTCCACGACAATGTACTGTACGTGAACTCTCTTCCCACGCGGCATTTGAATAGAAAAGGGAACACTATTTCCGAAAACATTGAAAAATCGTAGGGACTCACACCTTGGTCAAATGCATAGCGTATCGAGTCAGTCATTTCTCTTCAGAAATTTTATCCGCAGTTCTATCATTTAAACTATACAAAATTTGAGAAACTTCGGTGTGCTAGTGGCAGTTTTTCAGAGCGCGGTGAATTTTAAACATAGATTTCATTTTTAATTGTTGAAAAAACTCAATAATATTTTTAATTACACATTTATAAATTGAGAAAACGACCCAGATTTCGTTGCTGTGCAGCATATTCAGTTTAGATGCAAAAATTATACATACTCGAGGTTTTAGAGGGATTGGTCAGAGGGAGGGGCGGAGGAGGGATGGTTATTCTTCCACAATCATAGGCACGCTGTACGATACAAAACGGAACAAACTAGCTTTCATAGGCATCTAAAAAAACCTCCCCATTGACTATGGTACTCTAAAATTGCAGAAAATCTCTTCCGTAATTATTTCAATAATATCAACATTCAGTTACACATAACCAACATAAAACCAGTATTTTGCAACAAATAAAATGAACAAAACAATTTCAGTCATTGGAAAAACCGGATTAAAGCCACACAAGAAGTGGAATGTATAAATTATCCAGGATCCAGATTATGCGCCCACGAATAATTTGAAATAATGCAGTGTCCATCATTAAATAAATGTAAAATTGCAAATGAATATATGCACAGTTAGCATTCTCCTCTCCTTAATCTCCCGAAATCCACCCACCTAAAGCACAATCCACATAATTTCCTGGCCGTTCCCTTCCCCCTACCTAAACAGGCGTTGGTAAATCAAACCCTCCTGCTGCTCCCTCCCCTCTAATAGCTAACCCCCACCGAGCTTTGCAATCGCACCCTTGCTCGGTTCATTTTCATATCCCACGCCACACTTTCCCCAACAACGACATCGTAACAAACCACCTTTCTCCTCCTCATGTCCCCATATCCCACCCCCACTACGCCCAACCCTCCATCCAACCGGGTATCCCACGCTACAATAAGCCCTTCTTCAATTCCGACTACTTCCTTTCACCTTTCATAACGACCAAAACGCCTATTCTCGCCCAACCCTTCCTCAATTGGCTAGTGTTATCCCCTCTATCACAGTCTTCAACGTAACATTGCGAATCAAAACACTCTGATTGCATCTTTCCTGCCTCATTTGTGTTTCTCCCAAAAATCCCCTATCCTCCCACATCATTCTTAGCCGTTCTTCATTTGTTTTTCTTTATGTCCATATCACCTTTCGCATTCATCTACAGATTTTGAAAACCTCCAATCTGACATTAAACTTCCTGGGCACGTAATGAATTTAGATCTGATTCCGCATCTACTCCCGGGAAACTGTGCGCATTGATCAAACTACTTCTAAATCTGTTCCCAACCATAATATGGAGTTATTGATATTTTTCTTAATACGTGGGCATTATTTCATTGTATGCCAACGCAAATTGGGGTGTTTTAATCAAGTTTAAACCTAGTGCTTTCTTCCGGCGGTCATTCCAACTTCATTAATGATAGCCCCTTGCCTCACTATAGACTCTCCCTTTTCTCACCGCCAACAATTCCCCATTTCTCTCAAATGTTTCCTTCTAGGAGCAACCATAATTATTTCCTCTAATTTATCGCATGCCCTATCTACGATTTCTTCTATCTATATTTCCTCCCTCGATCTGTCGCTTTATATTTTGTAATTTTCCAGACATCATTATTTTAAAAGCATTTCAAGTCCATATTCAAACTGGCTCAGTTATCTGCTGTGTCTTCTTTGCTCCTTCTGTTGATTTTTATTTGCAAGGATTCTGTGGGCTGACGACATCATAACAGTTGCTCCCACCGCTGCCGGTTACGACACACCGTCTGTTGTTACCAGGACTCACTCTCACAATTCAATGTTCATTATGGTTGCGTGGAGTAATTACTTGAGGTAGTTTCCCGCTGTCTCTGCAACCATCTCACTGAGTAATAGACAGTGCGCGAAATACCCTTCGCCTGACTCCTACCCTTCGATCTGTCTGGTATGGGTATCTATCTACCAGGAGCGAATATCACCGCTCCCGACAGCTCTAGGGATCATCGGAACGCGCAAGTCACCACGCAAGTGGTCACGTGAGGGCTGCAGTCCATAAGGAAAGCTATAAGCATTAAATTTTACTTATTTCTTTGCTTAACTAAATAATTGTATCAGAGTATTTGATTCTTATCAACTTCAATAACAAATTCCGGCGTTGGAGAAGTGAGAAAATTGCATACAATCCATGATTTTCTATTAATATAGCACCCTGAGGTCAGTTTAAGAAGGCTCCATTGGTTTGTATAGGAAGAATTGATAAAAATATACTCTGCATATATGCTCCGTATTAATCGGGAGGTAAGTTATTTTTCGTCTCAATAAGTCATCTTAATTCTAATTATTGGTTCGTTCATGTCCTTTTTTCGTTACTATCAGTGCGATTTATCTCAGTAATTGAAGAGTAGGTAATTGATACAAATATTTGAGTTGATATAGATACAAAATTTATGAACCATTCCTGTGTAATATTTGCTAATACATTATTGCTAATCTAGATACACTTTTATTAGGATCTGAGAATATGAATAAAATATTCCTCCAAAACTAGAAATTCGCTCGGAATCAACTCGCCAAAGCTAAAATCTAAAGATCGGCCTACGTACAAACACGCGTTGCGAAACACCAAAATGCAATGAATATGATGTAACATTTTTGACTTCTTCCGCAATCTGTATCCTATACGTATTGATATAGTTTATTGCTCAGTTGTGAAATTGAGTGAAAACTGGAAATGAGCAAAATGCAATACATACAATAGCACGGTGCGGCATATTGAGAACAGGCAGTTTCAAAACGGACTATTTTCAATATACCGCTCCGTGGTGTATTCATAGGACGGAATATAACTTTAAAACTAGTTTCTGGGGCTACCTTGAAATTATTATCTTAATAAACGAGGCGCTTGTATCGAGTCATGGATTAATTATAGCTTTGGACAAAAAATTCATGGGTATTTCGCGATGGTTTTCATTTCATCGCTTCAACAATTCACGGCGAATTCTCGGTTTTCACAGAATTACGTTCCAATAGGCACCCTGTATTATCCAATTAAATTCACAATGACTGCAGCATTGCGCATTCCATAGAGGGGAAATTGTCAAGTGGGATTTATATTATCAATCATTTGAAATGGTCACTTTTGAGAGCTAATATGGATAAATCTGGTATAGGAATGTTAATGACTCAGGAATGTGATATTTTAGATCCTGGAAATATTGTGGTTTAAATATTCTTTTTCTTTAAAGTAATATTCATTTTCTTTTTTGAAATAAATTAATCTGACATATTATATATTACGAGGAAACTTTACAAGTGAAAACAAATCTATTTTTGACATGGTATGAACTCAATCCTATTTTCAATTTTCCTGGTGTTTCTGCCAATTAGGTGAATAATTTAGTTGCTGCAGTAGAATGCAAAAGTCATGAGGGAAGTAATTAAGATATCCCTAAAAATTGTTCTTGATGCACTAATTAGTTTCATGCGTCATGCTAATTAAAAATACTCAATATGAGGCAATTATAATTGTGTAGTCTGTGTACGATAAAATTAATCATTAACTCCAGAATTAAATGTGCCGACAAAATGAATGGATTACATTGAAATGCTTGAGCAGTTCAGAGAGATAAGTTCGAAATGGAATATCTCCGTTTTGGAATTTCTCTGGTGCTCCTTGGCGAAGTGAACTCAACGTTTGCAAATCCTCGTGCACTTTATCTTGGGTATAATTAACTAATGAAGAGCGTCCTTCAAATTGAAATAAGCATAAACATCTAATTCCAATTCATATTATATCCAAAAACCTCATTTTACATTTTCAATTGCCTTTTGACAAAAGAGAAGTTTAATAGTTCTTAAGCTCTAAGCTATATTCTTAAGACCTCCTTAGTATTACTAAACGTTCTGATGGATTTTACATATTCAAATTGAACTGCACTGCCTGTTTTCTATGCATATTTTCACCAAACAGTCGTGTTTGTACATGTATGTATGTTTGTATATATATATATATATATATATATATATATATATATATATATATATATATATATATATATATATATATATAGAGAGAGAGAGAGAGAGAGAGAGAGAGGGATGATTTCGTCGAAGTAACACGGAAGTTTTGAATAACAAGCTGACAGCAACAAACAATGTAAGAACACATAAAAAGATCACTCACACGTTATTTCTTCATCATTTCGACGGAATTCAACTCCGTCTTCATCGGAAGAAATAGAAGTAATATTATATACATATATATAAAGATATATATATATATATACACGTACACATTCATGCATACATTAACGTATAAACGTAAACGTACATGCATATATATTTATATACATGTGTGTGTATAAGGTATTTTAATGGGCACTGTCCGTGCAAATACGGATAGCCGTAATGGGGACCCATTTTTTGATGGTTACGTCATAAGAGGAATATCAGATACAGAATACGTAGAGTTATTCCCGTGCAAAAAAATACTATAGTCTCTGGAGGTTTTACCGAATATGCACCAGCCAGCCATTTTTTCCATACTCGAGCCACAAGTATCCATGTGAAGGTCGTATATTGGAGGTAATCCCTACTCTCTTGGAATGGTAAAATATTGTATATCGTCTCCCTGTTTAAAGTTTCTGTCACTGCACCTTCGAATACATATTCATAACTTACTCGTAAAGCACTCCATGACATATTTCTACTATCACCTCCCATCTCCGTTGTTTTCCCCCGCGGAGAAAGTTCTGAATGCGTGCAACCATTCATTTGGCAGTCTACCGTAAACTTAAAACGCGTCGTAATTTGAGAAGTTTTATCCACCAAGTTTCCATTAATGAGTCTCTCCTATTCCAAAGAAGTTTGCATATCAAACTCCTGGATGCAGCTGAACTCAACTTACATATAGTGTCTGTCACCTCGGTCCCAGTGTTCTGAAATCCCTTTTTCATAATTGTCCTTCACAGAGAAATCTGCACATTTGATCGCACTTAGTTATTACTCTTATGCCAATTTATTTTCCGTATTAATTTTGATTAAATTTGATTTTGTCAATTTAGCATCATTATTAAATGGAACGTTAAAGAAAAATACAATATTCAACCCAAACTAATCGGCAGCATCCATTGGATTTCAATAAACTTTTATTGCTTTCCAACCAAATCCACCGAAACTGCATTAACAATAATAGTTAACTGTCATAACTGACATGTATTCATTTCACATAAAAGTGAGCAGAGAATGACCATGACGAAGTGAACCATTTACTTTTTTTCTATATTTCACGAAAAAGAATTCCATTTTGTTCATTTTAAACTGCAAAACTGCGTACTGAATGGTGGATATATTTTTTTCAATGTATAAAAATATTCCATTCATGTCAATGTCTCTACATTTCGTCAGTTCTTTCTTAACCTCACTTCTTCCCATCTCCACTTGCTTGCTTATGACCCTTCCAGTCACATGCCATACTTAATAGACAAGAGGTTGTAATCACTTTTATGACTTCATCGCTAAGAATACCTTACGCGCATGTTAACGAGCAAGTCCCTGAGAAAATTGTGTGCGCCTTCGACGGTGGTCAGAATGAATGGTGAAGGGCGTCTTCATTCAATCCGTGCCCTTTTTGATGTTATAAGTATTGCGACCAATTAGGGGCCAGCTGAGAGAAAGCTCTTCACTCAGCTTCTTCATTTCTTATTTCGGCAGAATTCTCTCGAAATCGGTGAAAGTTTCGCTACCTGGTATGCATCCATAATGCCACTACCGTTGACTTTGTGGAGGCGCAGGAATGAGGCTGCTATTTGATTAATATACTTGTGGAAGCGAACTCATCGAGTAGGTGTAGCACTGCGAATATTTGATACCTCCGAAAGTCTTCCCCCTTTGTAGAAGAGGTCGTAAATATGTATACCGCACTAATTTTATACCGCTTCGAAAGATTTACTTATAAAGCTGGCGATCGTTTATAAATGGCTTCTTTATGAAATAGAGCTTACAAAAAGTGGTATATTAGATTCAGTATTGGATGTACTAAAAATAATAATAACGGCAACATTAAATATTGAAATGGTAGATTACTCATTATCTTTGGAGTTTGATGAATCGTAATATGATAATTTCATCGATTAAAGTTCAGAATTAGAGGTTGAAATATATTTCCCCATGTATTGCCATCTATAATAAAAAATTAGGAAAACAAAAATAAAATACATCATTTCTTCCCAAATTTTCATATACGATTTATATAGAACAATGCATATAGTATATCCAATATTTAATGCTATTGAAATTCCAGAAACAATTTGCATCATAGTCACTAAATTCATTTTCACTTTGATGTGTTTCAAATATTACGAGCATTTGTTCCCTCAATAAGTTTGAATTGAAAAAAAATTCCTCGTTTGCCAAATATTCTCGCCTCTATCACAGTCTTCAGCATCCTAATGCCAATCAAAATGCTTTACATCCATTTTTCCTGTCTCCGTATGATTTCTCCCGACAATTCCCTCTCCTCCCCAACCACACCTAGCACTTCTTCATTTGTTTTCCTTTCTGTCAATGCGCCTTCTCCATCCTTTTTCACAGCCATATTTCAAAAGCCTTCAATTTACGCCAATAATCCTGATTCAATGATCAAGTTTCTACGCCGTACATAGCTACGCTCCATTTCAAAGTTTTAAAGAACCGTTTCTCAATGTCCTAACTCAACGTCCCTGTCATCAATTCTCTTCTCCTTGTGAAAGCTTCTTTGCCTAATGCCATTTTTCTCCTTACGTCCCAAACTACTCTGACCATTTTGGTCCAAGACACTTCCGAGATACGTGAACTGTTCCACTTGCTCTAGTTTTTGCCCTCTTATTTTGACGTTTAACTTAGACTTTCTCTTTCTGGAAAACTGCATAATGTTTTTTTATTACATGTATTCTCATTCCATTTATATCGCACTGAATTTCCTGTGCACTCGGCAATGTTTGCAGTCTTTCGGTGAAATAACTATATGATTAACGCTACGAATAAGTCCATAATGACCCTTCCTCCCATATTTCCCAAAAGTTTAAAGTAGTTCCGTAGGAATTTTGTCAATCCCCATGGCTTTATTTATTTCACTTTCCTTAATGTCCTTTCTATTTCATTGTGGAGTAATCCTGCACCTAGTAATCCGCTCCCGGGAAACTGTGCGAATTGATCGAACTGTTCCTAAATCTGTGCCTAACTATTATAAGGAACTCATATATCTGACACCTTCTTAAGGAGCCTGGTATTTTATATGTATACTTACGCCTTTTGTAAGCCAGGTATTGGTGACGATTGACCCCTGTCTCCTGCAGAAGTAAATTGCTTTTCCTCCAAGTTCAATCCTTATACGTACCTGAATCGTAGTCCCCCAACTCATCCCCATCTCTTTCTTCGCCAACCGTGTCATTTCAATTTCCCATCACTATCAATTTTTTCCTTGCAGGAACACACCCCAATATATACTCTCTATGATCGTGTACCCTATCGACATCTTCCTCCTTATGATTGCTTGGTGGCATGTATACCTGAACAATGACCAAGTTCGTTGGTTCTGCTTTTATCTCTAATGGTAATATTTTATCCGTTGCTCGTTCTATGTTGACTACGCTTCTCCCTACCTTATTCAATATTATCGCAACCCCTCGTTGGCTCTTCGCTGTACATTACTCTGTAACTATCACTCCAGGAATCCCTGCTATCCTTTAATCTCACCTGGAAATTATCTATATTTCCTCTTTCTATCTCTCGCTTTATATTTTCTAATTTTTCTACCCTCAACATTGTCCTAACATTCCAAGTTCCTATTTTAACAAACTCGTTCTTCTTCTTCTGTGTCTTCTGTGCTGCAGCTGTCGAAATGTCTTTGCAAGGGTTTCCTGAAGTTATGATCGTGAAAGCTTGCCTCTACCGCTGCCGGGCACTGCACACGGCCGGTTGGGCTGAGTCCCGTTGTTACTAGGACTCATTTTCTCTCTACTGTCCATCATGAAAATCTTGGGAATAATAACAATGGTTTTTTCCCGTTGCCTTCCTCAATATTGTTTTTAATGTGACACTATCACTAAATTAATAGCCTTTGCAGCCGTCCCACTGAGGATTAGACCTATCTAGTATAGATGACCCTGCCAGGAGCAATTACTACTGTTCCCACCAACAAGGCTCAAGGACTATTATGAAAGTAATGCGCATGGTCTTATTGTGTTGCGACTATCCATGGCAGCGCGGTAAAACGGCCGAAAAATGTGGTGGCGGTCCGCCCTTCCAACGCAGCCGATTGCCAGTTTGCTCCGTGGAGTCTGAGTGGAAAGACATGCCCCCACGGAAAATGTGTTTTTCGACTTTTTAACACGCCACGATGGAGCGTTCACTTGAACAGCGATACGCCATCAAGTTTTGCGTGCAGCTGGGAAATAATGCAGCCTAAACATTTCAAATGATTCAAGAGGCCTTCAAGGACGACTGCATTTCAAGGTCACAGTCCGGAAGGTTGTACAAGGCGTTCAAGGAGGGCCAGGAGGAGGTCACCGACGAACCCCGTTCTAGACGCCCAACAACGGCCAGAACCGTCGAAAACGTGAATCGTGTGCGCGAAGTTTTGCGTTCCGACCGTCGATTGAACATCCAGAAAATTCGGACACCCTGAACATGTCCATATTTGGGGTACATGGGATAGTGGCTGAGGATCTGGAAATTCGCAAGGTCTGTACGGAGCTTGTAGCAATAGTGTTGATGGAAGACCAGAAAGAAGTTCGAATTTCGCGCCGTCAAGAATTGTTGGATTTCATTCAAAATGAGCCGGACTTTCTTAACTCTGTCGTAACCGAATCTTGAATTGTCGAGCAAAACCCAGATTCGAAAAGACAGATCAGCGAGAGGCACCCAAAATCATCCCCCCGCCCCAAGAAAGCGCGAATGAGCGCGCGTGGCAGACACGTCCCCACAAGTGTATTGATGCAGGGGGAGAGTATTTTGAAGAATTTGAAGGTTTTGTACAAGAACGATCAATAAATCTATTTTTCCCAGAGAATGCTCATTACTTTTATAGTGGATCCTGTTCATATATATATATATATTGTGCATTTGTGTGTGATTGTTCCTCTAATGCTGTATCACTTGATTAATTACTACGGAAGAGGTTGTATACTGAATACACTAATATTAAAATTTAAAATACCTTTTCCTTTTGTGCTGCATGTTTCAAAAAAATTGTGCGAAATTTGAACGATTTATATAATATGTCCGGAACGGCAATGCCAGAGGAGCCGAGTTTTCTCACTCTAGAAGAAAATTATAACAGTAGTTAATTTCGAAAATATTCATCGCTATTTCTGGTGTATGAAACTTAATACACCTATGTTTCACTTTCATACAATTAAAATCTATTACTACCGCGGATTTCCCAATGCTTGATGATAACAAAGAACTAAATATATAATACTTGATTCAGAAAAAATGCAGTTTTACTCACCTGCTCCCGACAAATAATTTCAGTATCATGGACACAAAAACACATAGAAGCCATTATGCTGCATTTGTTAAAACTCTCCTGTTAAAGTCTCGATTTATTTTATATTTATTTCAGTACAAAAAAAGTAATATTAACAACATAGATATGATAGAAAAATAGACCCATCATTAGACGCAGGACAATGTAGTAGCATTCGGTATTCCGCAATGAAATATACTTACTGGCATATGTAAAACATCCTCATTTTAAAGGGATGCCGTCATATGGAAGACGATACAGTTTTTCATCAGTATAGATGTTATCAAATCCTACTCTTATTCATTAGATCAGAGTTAGGGATTCAAATTTGTTTATTTTGCAATGGAGACATAAGTTCAAAACTCCAAGACTTCGTGCATTTATTAAATAGAAAATCTCGCGGCTACCCTTAACTAACATTTATCCTACTGATAATAACTCCCCGTTACTTACGTTGTACTCACTTGCAACTCCTACTCATTGCATTCATCGATGTTTTTCTTGCCTTTATCATATTGATGTGGTTCTAGAAGAGCAGAACAATATACTCCCAAATATTAAGTACATAATGAAATTTAATTATATCCTGATAGCAAAGAGCAATTTGCAAGGAGGTGAGAGAGAGAGAGTTCCCCTGTGACTCACAAATTACTGGAATCTTCTGTTTGCTCCCAAGTGTCAGCTCGAGGGTGTCTGTTTAATTAAAGCTCAAAGTTTCAAAGTCAAAACATAAAAACCTGTCAGAGGATGCACTTCAATTACGAGTTATCATCAAAGAGGGAGTATCTTAATATGAGTGTAGAGAAGGAGTTCACGCTTGATGTTTCATTATTTCCCGCGGTGAACCGTATTTGTATAGTATGTTTTGAAGATGTATGTGGTAAATCATATTATATTTATGTTATAAGAATTTTTCTCGTCTATTTAATCTCATTATTTAGTAAATTTGGATAAATACTTATTGCATCAATAATTTTAGAATTTGTATGCTTTTGTTATGCAATTAAGGTGGATATTTTTATATATAATTCGTTTTTTAGAATATTTTTAAAACGTTTCTCAGTATAAATTTTACATTTTTCCAATCATATTAAGTGATTTTGCCGGCACAAAAAAGAATTGGAAAGTATTTTTATGTAATTTTTTTTCAATTGTTTGAAATTTATTCTCAAGAGCAATTTCAATTATTATTAACACCCCTAAGAATCCGCTTTTATATATACCCGCGCAGAATATCAAGTTGTTTTAAAGGTACGTGCCCTTTTAAATGTTAAATTTATCCTTAATGTAATATGGATTGGCCTCGAGTGAAATAATTTTGCTCTCGATGATTCATTAGGAAATTTCAGGACAAAGTTGGAAGCCGATTTTTTAAGGATGCAACATAAATGAAGCCTTAAAAGGAAAGATAATTACAGTATTCGTTAGTAACAGGACATGCATAAATGAGTAAACTAGATAGGTTAAAAGAGGGACGCGCGAATTTAGTCTATATCAACGGTAGGCCATTTCCACTAAGAGATGATGCTGGACTCTGTAATCCCATTAAAATGACTCCAATTGAGCCCAATTCAAGGCTCAACGTTAACTCTCGTGAAATTTGAACCTTGTTACTATAAATACAGGGTACATATGTGACGGAATACGTGAAGGGGTATGCGGAAAACTGAAACCTCTGAAAATAGATACTGTTACATGTATGGATCTCTCGATAATAGGTGTTAGGGTGAATTTCCTGGATTTATTCCTTCTACTGCTTTCAGCACCTTATTAGCTATGGAAGTTTTAGTCATTAATGACGTTTATGGCAATAAAATGTATTTCGTGTCCATGTGATGATTTTGAAGTATTTGTACTACATATTAATTTGCAACAACAAAAAAATGGCAAAACTTGGTTATATCCAGAGCTGAAGAAACAGCTGGGAAATGAGCATTTAGGCAGGTGATTCCTCCTGGGTGATTCCTTCTGCATGATTCCAAGTAAAAACGTAAATCCATTAACTCCGGAGACCAATGGTAAAAGGCGGAACACTCGTCCAATGGTTTCCTGCCACGCAGATTCATCTGTTTCAGAGTCTGTTGTCGTTGCATGAGGAACATTCAGTACGAAATTTATTGATAACCACCGTTGTGAACAATTTCTTTAAGATTCACCCATGAAAAACAAAATAAGACTTTTAATCTTGTTCAATCATGATTATATTTTCAACAATCCATAATCAAAAGTGATAATACGTTATTGTTTTAACCAATTTCAAATGAATTCTGAGAGAAAAATGAGTTATGAGTGTATCCACACTGATAATGGGTGAAATATAATGACATCAATCGGCATTCAAGGAGGGAATGTGACCTCCGAGAACGAGCTTGTTTCACAGCCAGAGGTCGCATCGCTTTCGGCGCCATTCGTTACTCAGCTTCCTCTTTCACTAAATACCATGTATACCCTAAGATCGATGATAAATTAGCAGTGATTTTTCTTTTGTGTGCTGTATGAGGCAAATGAGGTTAACTCTTCTTGAACAGTTCATTAGCTGTATAAACCCCTCTTGTACTGCTTCATCCTGGTTTTCGTTGGCTTTTACACGGCCTAATCGACTCCCCTGTAACTAGCATTCAGGTTAGATATTATACCTTATCTTTAACTGATTCTCCAGACTTACCCGGTTAGCTCATTTTGTCTTCTTCCGCTGTGTATTCAAAAGTAATTTTCCCATTTAGCTGCTGGTTTTTCACCAATTCTAATTCGAGCGAAGATACCATCGTTTTATTTGAAATGTTAACTACTGCTTCGTTATTTTTCTGTTTCCCTTATGAGTGAGTGATGTACTCGCGTTTGCAATGGCGTTTCAGTTGCTTCATTTGTTTGCCAGCACAAAAAGGTGCGCGCGTGATTTTGGGTAACTGTGTCGGAGTCTGTTAGTTGATGAAGCGGCGTTTCTATTGTACCCTGTGCATACTAATGTCTCCAGTCTGCCCAAATAAATTTCAAACGGTCACGTCTGTGACGAGTTTTCATAATCATGATCAAGCTAACGTAAATTCTAATAGCGAGATATTTGCATCGATTTTCAAACAACTTCAACCTTGGCTCATTTTTTTCTGTTATGTTGGTATCAATTCCCTAAGTCAACGATTATATGTTAAAATAACAATAAAAATAAATAAATACAATTATTTATTTATTGATTTTTACTGCTTTTCCATCCCATTAATCACTGAATTATGGAATAGAGTCGTTATATGACGTAAAGAACAAAACCCGAGGTAGGATTTTGATCTTTGGCGTTCTCGATTAGACTTTAATTTCAGGATTAAGTTTGCTGGGAAAATTAAGCGCAACTACCATACCGGGAGGTGTTTCAATTAATTCTGCTCTTGCCTGAGGAATCATTTCCTTTCCTCTCCATTCATTGAAGTTAACTCTGTATAAGGGCATGCTCAGAGTATTTAGAAACCCCTGCCTTAGGCTAATAAACGCTCAATATAACAGAGAAAGGCGTTGCCACAGCGTCCAGGATGCCATAAATACGTCAGAGACAGAGAAATACGGTAAATCGGTTGAGTGGAGAGGCTCTCGCCGCCGGCCAAACGCTAACACTGCACCAAGATTTATTTCAGCGCCACTTCCTTCAAGTTGGCGCCCACAGTATTGACTGAAGCGTTTGTTAATATTAGCCACACCCTACTAGCTCTCCGCTCTGCTAAATCCTTAGAGAAGGCAATGAAAAAGGTTTTCATAAAAAAATGGCCCAAGTCCGGGTAACTTTTTGAGAGTTAGCCCTGAGAATATTTGAGCATATAGTCTTACTAGTATATATTATGATTATTCTCCAAGCTTTGCTCGTTTAGGTGATTAATACCAGGATATCTGCTAGCTTCTAAAGTGTTCAATGTACTTAAAGGCATGAGATCTGATCATTTGTTTGGATTCAAGCGGCCGCAGCTAATTTTGAACTGAGAATAATTAAGTGATCAGTTTCGTAAAAAGATAATTAGTAAAAGAAAATTTTCCTTACTGCCTGTCTGAGGGCATCAATAAGCAAATTTGGTCGCAAATCTTTGTAAAAGACGCATTTTTTCTTTGAATGAGCAATTGGTACAATGTCTGTTTATATGTTCCTTCCGTCATTTAGTTCTTTTATTCATTGATGAAATACAATTTTAAATAGTTCCTTCGGGTGAACTGAAGAGCACAGTACCGTTTAGGACTAACCGTCGGGGCAATAGGGCTCAGACCACAGAACTCTTACACAAGAGAACCCAACCCAACTGTAATTAAAATGCGACCGTCAGCCACCTTACGGAATACGAGCGATATTGAGTTCCGCAAAAGTTAGGCTAAATATTGAGGAAGATCTAGACGCTAAGCTAAGAGGAAAGGACTTAGCTCCATTCCGTTACTGTTTAATAATCCCTAGAATATTCAACTTCTTATAACATAAGCAGAGTATGACATAGATCTTAAGTTAATCCCAGATTATTTAAGTGTATTTGACCGATAGTGTGGGTTCATTGCTTAACATTTTAGCCAATAATTAGAAATTTCCTCATGCTAATGGGGTTTAAGCGGTAGATAATGTTCTTATCAGTTGGGAAGCAACCCAAAAAAAATCCACGCTATTACTTAAGAGTCCCAGTCTTCAAAGAGCTCCTTTAACACGGCGGTGGACAATCTAGCAGAAAACTCCGTTTTCTAAAGCAAGCAGATGACTCCTCCTCCCCCATCCTCTCCACCATCCACTCCCTGATTTTCACAAGCGATATCTGCCAACCCACACTCTTCCCCCACCCCTGACTCCCTTTCAAATCCTCTGCACTGCACGGTGTTCCCGTGTCCCTCCATTCCCGCACCCTCCTTTCCGCTTCACGGGAAATTTCACCCCATCTTCTCTCGGGAACTGTCTTCCCCTTTTTTGCGGTTCCTTTTTATGTCTTGAATCATAAAACGCGCGGCTCGCCGAGGGTGAACTGGAGACATCTTTTTGTGCCTTCCGCCGCGGATAAGAGGGCTTCAGACAAATGAATGCTTCCGACGGCACCATATCGAATCTGAAGTATGGCATGCTGGATTTTCCTCTGTTTTTCAGCGAGAGAGGCGAGTCGAAAATTTAGAAGTAACAAGAAAAAAGTAGTTTTTCTTGAATGAGAAATGAAACAAGTTTCGCACAGAAGTTGTTTTGACACTTGCTTCAATAGAGGACATTCAATTTCAGCTCCCCGTCGGAAGCATGTGCGGAATAGAACTCGTGATTGACCACACAGGGGAATTCACATCTTAATTGAACTAAGCTTTATGAATTTTTAAAAGCTGATATCAAATTTATTTTCCTTGAAGTTTTGTTTTCACCAGATCTGCTGTCAAGTTACATTCGTGTGTATCGTGCAACGCAAAAACGCAGTATCCTCACCAAGTCTCGAAATGGTTTCTTTGGGCTAACTAATCCCAAAATTTTGGAATTACTTTCCTTTTTCATTTAAAAAAATGTTTGCCTAAGATTATCAATCATTTTTTCCCAACGTTTCCCATATATAATGGTCATAAATGAGGTGATGATGGTGCAACAATATTTTAAGGTGTTAAATATCTTGTATCGCACGATAGGTATCAATTAATTCAAACATACTTGGCTTCAATATAGCACCATACTTGGTGATTAAATAAATGAATTGTGTGATATTTTCCCTGGTATAAATCTCCAAAATATATATAGTATGGGAATATTATATCAATGATGTTTAATGGAAGTTCTCTCCGAGAGGCAGGATGAAGACTAATATTATTATTAATTCTCTAAGGATGGAATTAATATAAAGGTTTACTCTCATAATATGCCATCTTTATCATTTAATATATAAATCTCTCCGTGCCATAATTGTTTAACTTTCATGCATTAAACATTAAACTATTCACCAAGTTTATTTCAAAGTATAGCAATAATCGTTATTTATGGTTTCCCGACCTCAATTCCACTCTCCCACTAAAATGTCCCGCGCGCACTCCCTCGTCTCCGAGCACCCATCCAATAAAATAACCCGTTAAGTACTTATTGGGGGCTCCTACTGAGCTAATTTGAGGTCAACCCTGTCGTTAAACAAGGAAAGGCTGAATCCCACAATGCACACCAATATCGATGCAAATTCAGCATGTGTCAGTGGTGCAACTCCACGCTTGATCTTCAGATAGAAAGGGTCATTATCGACATTTCCCTTTGGAGGTCGTTGGCGAAACGTTTTGGGAGAAGAGAGAATGCAAATGAGAAAAGACAGGGAGCCGCTTAGTTTGGTTTCTAACGGGTTAAATATTTCAAACCACGTGCACTTTCAAACGATGATAGTAAAAGTAACGGGATGTAGGAATTTAACAAATACCTTCCATTTTTCAACTTAAGATTCTGCTCGCGATAGAAAATACAATTATTCATGTAGTATTCATCAACTTATATTATATTTCGATTGAAAACATGTTGAAATAACATTTGGTATTCCTTGCTTTTATGATTTTTATTTTAATAGAGCGTGCGTCATTGCATTAATACTTTCATAAGGTTTAATATTCATTCAGTGTGTTATCACAATTTCAATTTCAATTGAAAAATTACAATTAAGATGTAGTAGGACAAAGCCCCTTATTCTGGTCTTGTAAGAAATTAGTCTAATGTGAACTCGTACTCTTTCATCTGCAATATTTTTAGAAATTTGGCTTAGGCTCTTGGCAAATACAAGGTGATTTCAAATGAATAGAGGTTTGTCAAACCTATTCTTAAAATTGTATTACACTTGTAGGTTATGAAATGACATGCCGTTTGGAAATATTTCCGAACTAACTTCCAGTCAATGTGCATCTATTAGATTTAGTGCACGCCATGAATTGTGGTGTTAATCGCATAATTTTACCCTATACACAAGTGAACATGTAAAATTTGACATCTTTGTGACAATAGAATATCGAAAATATTAATATTACTTCTCTTTAAAACAGTTATTGGAAACTGCCATTTGAATAAATAACTAAGTAATACTCGTATTCCAATTACATGATCATTGAAATTATTGTTAGCACTCGAAGAATTTTAGCAATTGAAGAAATAAAATTTGCATAGGATTGAGTATCAAACGTCAATGATCTTTAACCAAAATTGTTTATGCTGGATCGTAGTCTTTTTCCATAAATGCATATAAATTTTCTCTCGCAACCTCGATGCTGGTCAAATCTAATATATTTCATTGTACAATATAAATTCGAATTGCAGTCGTGATTTTTGTGTTAGTTACTACCTAGTTAGAAACTACCATGTAGCTTTTTTTTATTTTAATTTTC
The DNA here is from genome assembly GCF_022747635.1 of Hetaerina americana. Lineage (NCBI taxonomy): Eukaryota > Metazoa > Arthropoda > Insecta > Odonata > Calopterygidae > Hetaerina > Hetaerina americana. The sequence continues at coordinate 47,509 of NW_027287261.1, forward strand.
TCGAATTCCTTTGCCCATTGAACGCAAAATCGAATTGTAGCAACCACCACATTCACGTTTTAGTGAATACCGCAATGTGTCGTTTACAAGGAAGTAAAATCATTTATCTCTTCACTAAACGTATATCTGGCTCTATAAATTGGTCCAGTTACCGAGATGAGTGTTTGCGTAAACTCATATCCAGATGTTTAATTTAATGTGACCACACAAAATTGCTATAATCGAGCTATATTACTGGCATTCTAGTGAGAAATATATCACGTAAGTAAAAAGGACGATGGATTTTGTTAAAAAGCGTCACTCATGTGGTTTAGTATTAAAAGCAACTTTATAAATCCTAGACAAATACTTATGTTTTTGTATGGACATGAAATGAAATGCTAATGTATAAAACAACATTAAATTTCAATTTAATGGAAATTAGTAAAATCAATGAATTAAGTATAGTAAACAATGTTATTTAATATCATTTTGATAGGGTTGGAATATATAAACGAAGTACTTTGCATTTTTCTTTTTGGAATACTTGCGATAGGATAAATTAATGCATTCATGAATAAGACCGACTTCCGAATTTGGTCTAAAATACGTTTAGTTATGTTTCCAATAGTTTCAGGCCAGTTCATTGTTTTTATATAATGCAAGGGCGTCATTTATCAGAACTTTAACTTCAAAACCATAAATTCTTGGATCACGAAACTTTTACTGCATGTAAAATTGAGTATATTTCATCCATAATTGACCCTACGGTTTGTGATACTAAAAAATGTGTATTAAGTTAAAGAAATTAAGATAAAATATTTTTCTAAAACTTTTTTATTAATTACTTTTTCTTAAAGGTATTCGTACCTGAAATATTTTCATTTATTCCATCATTTATCAATTTTCTCCTTTTTTCTGAAGTAGCGTCATGTTTATGCATAATAAAATATTTCTTGTAGAAAAGGAAATTTCATGACACCTTCTTGTCTCTATTCATTGAAAAATCAGTTTTTTCAATGATGTCTCATCTTCTCGTGTTTCCAATCGCATGCTATACAGTTTATATCTGGCTGAGAAACAATTAGCCAAGAAAGGAAATCAAGCAATGCCAATAATTTAATAGCCTTTTTAATATAGCCGAATCGTTTATTATGGTTAGCAAAGTGTGCACAGTACGACACTGCAAATGTAATCAAATATATCTATTGAAAAATTAAATACGAATGTGTGAGCATTCCATTATTTTGCATGGGATCAGTATGAGTTTAATTTAAAAAGTTTAATATTAGGTTAAAGTCGAACACCTGCGAATAATATCTCAGGCAAATGATTTTTTCCCTTATGAAATAGCTACATTTTAATGCTTATAAGCGGATGAATCCTTTGAAGTAGCTCTCTTGACATCTCCCGTAGTTCTTTGAATTTGCATCTAACAATTTACCGAATCTAGTTGGGTGTTCACCAGATGAAAACAGCAAACACGCCATCTGGCAGAGTGGAAGCCATCCCAATCATCACGCATGGTCCGTCGAAACTTTAGCAACAATGGAGCTTTAAAAACCAGAATTTACGAGTATTTCCACCACCGAATCATCTCATGCAATAAACGCCCGTAACGTGTCCGCACCCGTCCTCCGAAGTGATCGCGAAGGGCGCCTCGGCCGCATGAGTCGACGCTTATTTCTCCCGACCCGTCACCCTGCTGTCGGCGAGGGCAGCTCCGCGGGATTCCACACGTCTCTGGATCGAGGGCGAAAAAGGTTCGTCCAGTGAGTCGGCGCAGTTTTTCTTTCCTTCTGACTGTGTTCTATTTGTGGTTCGAGTCAGCCTTTTGGAGGACCCGAGCAGTGGAATGCTAATGAACGGGGATCTAATGGGCATTGTGGCTGGCCGAAGGACAGGAAGACGGGGGAAGGAGGAACGATGGAGGTTTTAAATAGAGGCCTCCGTGTCGGTGAATGACCCCTCGTTTGCATCTAAAAAAAAAGTCTCCCCAAAAATGCCAGAATGGAGCGAAAAGAATGGTAAAGGCATATAAAATAAGTGGACTTAAAAAAAGAGGAAGAGAGAATTCGGTGAAAACGATCAAAGAAAAAATTTTCCAAAAAAGATTTTATTTTCAGGTAATTGAGTTTAAAAGTTTTACCAAATGATTTTGGTGCTAGAAAAATGGTTCATCAGTACTTGAAAGGTACATTTATAGCATTATTTTTCAATGATTCTTCATCTTTCGGAGGAATCAGCTCTCAAATATAGAAAACCTTTCGTATATCTTACAAAATGAATTAAAGAAACAAGAGTGGATATATCTTCACTATAGCAAAATATACTAAATAAATTCGCATATAGGATGTTACATACTGGAATGCATGCGTGTATATTTCTGTATGTTTATCATAATCGTCACCATTTTAGTTCCAAGATTGATTTAGTGCGGCCTTTAAATCTTCTCTATTCATTGTCTGTTATCTTACTCTCGGATGGCTTCTCTGTTTTGCGTCCTTCTCACTTCGTCCCATTTCCTTATCTCTTGGGCTTCCTCGTGATATCTTCCCTTCAATTTTCACTCCCTTTTTATGTTTCCAACTAATCCATTTTGCCGCGAAGTGTGTCGAATCCATGTAGCTCATTTTTGCTGTAGAGTTCTCCATATGGTCCTTTCCTCTTCTGCTCTTCTTTATACTTCTTCGTTCCTCTATTTGACTGGCCATGATTAGTACTAAATGTCTCTGGTCGGTAGCGTGCCACATACTCCATACAAACGTTTTGACGAACTACTTCCTTCCTGCGACATTACGTTCTTTAATAAGAGTATATGCCTATCTTAATGAATGCCTTAAGATTTTAGTTTCTTTCTTGTGAATGCTCATATTATATTCCCAAAGTACTTGGTTCAATAAATATGCATCATTTATTTATAGACACAAGTGTGTGTATAAATGTATACTTATTTATATAAACAGATATATACATATAACGTCTACTAAACTTGTGTATATAAAATATTAGGTATTATATACCATTTTATGTAGGCTTCGAATGGACAAAAAATATGCAACGGTACAACTATGCATTCCCTTTTCTCTTCTAGAAAAACGACCTTACCTCCGAATCTGCAATAAACCCCTCTTCAATTCCGCATACTTACTTCCTCAACTCATTCTGTTCAACTATCCCACCTTTCACCCGAGCCTATCCTACTTTTCGCCTTTCTTGCCTGCCTAACGCTCTCCCCTCCATCATTATCTCCAACATCTCGTCGCCAATCAAAATGATCTGCATCCATTTTACCTGCCTCCCTCGGATTTCTCCCAACAACCCTCCCCAGTCATGACTAGCACCTTTTCATTTTTGTTCATTTCCCTCCATTTCACCTTTTCCGTCCTCCTCCGCGCCTGCATCTAAGAATCCTGCAATAAACGCCTATCATCATGCTTCAGCAACCATGTTTTCACAATATTTGGAGTCTTGTTCAATATCAAGCTTTTAACGGCTCATATCTTAATGTATACATAGTCAACGACTACCATCAATTCCCTCTTTGGGAAAGGATTTTTGAGCTACGCAATTATTCGTCTCATGATCCTGCTACTTTAACTATATTGGTTCCTTTTACTTCCGAGATAGCTGAACTGCTCCACCTGTTCTAGTTTAGAATTACGATTGTAATATTTAATTTAGCTTTACTCTTTCAAATAAAAAATTATTGGCTTTGTTTTTCTTAACGTTGATTCTAAACACTTTACTATCACGAAAATATTTTAATACATTTAGGAAGGATTTTAATTCCTAAAATGACTGGCCAACTAAAGCTTTATCATCCGCAAATTTAGCTATTTAGTGAACTCTCCACCTACATTCACTCCAGCCTCCGCTGTTCTCATATCTCCCTAACCATTATCTCTACATTTATATTGAAAAGAGCACGTGATAATGGACATCCAAGGGTGGAATGCGGCGTGATATTCCTCCCAGCAACCCGCAATAAATAAATACATACGAGGGTCATCCGGAAAGTAGTACCCGTTCGTGAAATAAAGACACAAAAGTAAATATTAACAAACATAAAAAATTTTATTTGAAAGAGGATACTTTAAACTACTTCTCAACATAATCTCCAAGCAAATTAAGGCATTTGTCATAACGTGTGACAAGTTTCTGTATTCCTGCTGCATAGTCCTTCGCCGCCAGCTCATTGAGATACGCGAGGGACCCATCTTGCACAAATTTTTGCATAATGCAGATGGTGTTTAACAATTTCATGAACAATTGTTCGAGAAACATTGGGAAAATGCTCACAGATGTCATCAATTGTGACGCGCCGATCGTTCCTCACGAATTCGTCAACTGAGCTCACCAGTTGGTCTGTAATGACAGACGGTCTCTCCGAACGCTCATCGTCGTGTGTGTTCCCCCTCCCCATGTTGAAGTTGCGACACCGCCGCCGAACAGACGACTCGTCCATTACATTGTCTCCATACACCTCCTTTAATTGGCGATGAATATCACATGGGCGAACGTTTCTTGCATTGAGGAATTTAATCACTGCCCTCACTTCACAACTGGCGGCGTTCTCAATTTTTTTAAACATTGTAAACAATCACAGAAACAACACAGGCAATGCTAGCGTCACGCAACTTGGTTCAGAGAAGGCAGACAAGCCACTGAAGCTATCTGACCTCGTCCAGCGGCTACTCGCGTCGTCAGCACTTCATGCGGCACGAACGGGTACTACTTTCCGGATGACCCTCGTATATACGAGGGTGGTCTCAGAGGTACCCGACCCAACCAAGAAAACTTTTGGAAGGAAATAAGAAAAAATTTGGAAAAAATGTATTTATTTTGCAACATAATCTCCTTTCAGCTTGTATAGACACTTTTCCCAGCGATATTCAAGAATTCCGATACCCTTTTTATAATAAGAACTGTCTTTCTCCTCCAAATAGCCATTAAATGGCGACATCATTTCTTTACGGTTGGAAAATCTTTGACCACCGCGCCATTTTTTCAAGCTTGCGTACAGAAAATAATCCGAGGGGGCTAAATCTGGCAAATAGGGTGTAGGAGGTAGCAATTCAAACTTTAATTCATGAATTTTGGCCATTGCAATAACGGATATGTGAACTGGTGCATTGTCTTGATGAAACAGCACTTTCTTCTTAGCCAAATGCGGCCGCTTTTGTTTGATTTTTTCACCCAAACGTCGCAATAAGTTTGCATAATACTCGCCGTTGATATTTTCTCCTTTCTCATGATAGTCAATGAAAATTATCCCACTCGCATCCCAAAAAAACGATGCCATGACCTTGACTGCAGATGGAACGGATCGCCTTATTTGGAGACGGTTCCTCCGTTTGAATCCATTGTTTTGATTGTTCCTTTGTCTCGGGTGTTAAGTAATGTACCCATGTTTCATCCATGATTATGAAACGGCGCAAAAATTCTGCTTTGTTGCTGTGAGACTTTGAGGTGAGGTTTCGCTCGAGTGTGATCAAACGCGGTACACATCTTGCACAAAACTTTCTCATGTCCGAATTTTCAGTTAATATGCGATGTACCGCACTTTTTGAAATGCCCACTATGTCTGCTAGCTCGCGCACTTTCAGTTGACGATCATTCAATATCACTTTGTGAATTTTCTTCACCGTTTCTGGAGTCATCACCTCATTTGGTTGACCAATGCGGGGCTCGTCTTGACAGCTCGTACGGCCTCTTTTAAACTTTGCTACCCAAAATTTTACTGTCAGCAAAGGAGCACTAGAGTAATGTAAATAAATGAGCAGACTCACTCAGAGTGGAATCCAGTTCAGCTTTGATATTGGTTTGGCTGAGGCCTTTCAAATAATAGTTTTGTATCACATAACGATGACCAATTTTCTCCATTTCCACAAATTCACTGTAAAACGTCATTATTGATGCCTGCCAAACAAATGCTTAACAACGTGGCGTCGTCAAGCTTAAACCATATTCTTTATAAATTGCTTAATTTCTAATACAGTGATATTTTTCAATAACTACCGCCATCTCTAGGTCAAGCCGGGTACTTATGGGATCACCCTCATATATATATATATATATATATATATATATATATATATATATATATATATATATATATATATATCACATTTTATTGGCACTTTTAGTTAGATACAAACCTACTTCACTTCTCTACATAATCGCCGTTCACTTCTAAGCATTTTTCGTATCGCTGCACCAGCTTCTTTAACCCCTCTGTATAGAAGTTCGCCACCGGAGAGTTGAATCAATTGACAACGCCGTTCTTGAGTTCCTCTTCGGTTTCGAAACAATGTCCACCGAGCCATTGCTTCAAGTTCAAGAAGACGACGTAATCGCTTGGTGCAAGGTCAGGACTGTACGGTGGGGTTGAGGGGCCCAAAACCTCTCGTCCACTGGACATTCTCTCTTTGGGGTGGTCGGTGACCATTTTCGGTACCCACCTTGCACGCAATTTGTGGTATCCGAGTTTTTCCATGACAATATTGTGGACAGTAGTGCGTCCAAGTTGAGGAAATTGTTCTGTCAGGCCATTAATCGTCAATCGACCATCACATCGCAGATTTTGTTTTCATCGGTCAGAATACTGCGCCTACCACTTCGCTCTTCGTCATGGACACTTGTTTGTCCATTTTTAAAATCAAGGCACCATTGTCTAACCTTTCCGTCACTCATGACTGTAGGACTATAAACTAGGCATAACTCCCGATGGATTTCACCTGCCGACAATCCTTTTGCATACCAGAATTGTATGACAGAACTCACTTCACAGCTGGCGGGATCAACGATTGTCGCGTACATTGTTGTTTGTATGCATGGACAAGCAAACAACTTCTGAAACAAAACAAATGCTGCCATAGCTTCTTAATGAAGCAGTAGATGGCGCTGCAGGGGTAAAACTGTGTTTGGAAGCGCCAATATTTAAATATAAGCACTTACTATATGAATATGCCTCGTATATATTTCTTTATCTTTATTCTTATGGTTAGCTGTAGGCGTGGCGATGACATAGAAAACTTAGACACACATGACACTCTCCTCAACCGCGGATATCCTAAGGACATACAGAATAAAAAATCCTCCGAAACTTTCAGGCGCTCAAACTTTCCAAAGACATTAACTCGCCCCCTATCTCCATCTGCAAAACATGCTTCCCAGAAATTCAGTCCCTCAAACAGATCCTCAAAGACCTGCTCCTTATTTCGATCAACCACACAACGGAAAGCGTATTACCTAATGTCCCCCCATCACTTTTAAACGACACGCCAATTCATCCGGCATATTGAAATCCACTGAGCCCTTATCTAAATAAAAGATAATTCCCTTAAATAAACCTAAAAATAAATAGGAAGTTGATTTCTATCAATTCATCATGAATTGCACAGAAGTCTTTCCAGTGTAAGTGGAAAATCCCTCTTAGAACTAGTATGAATTGACTTTTTAGATACGTTTTCCAATATACCTACTATATTGCCCGAAGACGTAATTGAAGTTCTTGCAACTAGTTTGCGAATATTGTGCATCGTAAAGTATGCACGTACTTTAATATGCTGCTGAATAATGAATCCAGTAATCATTAATTTTCTTATTCCTGAAGTAAATGATAGCCCCTAATTTATCCTATTACGATGGATTTACACAATTAATCGCCTTAATTGTCAGTTAAGTTGAGACTATTTGCCTCAGGAAATATTATTGCTTAAAAAAAGAATTACCTAGATAAAATGATACTGAAATTTCAATTGCATGAGTTCTATAACTTCGTTGAAATGATTCCCTATATTTTATACTTTTTCTATTTTTTCCACATCCTCTTTCTTCTGGAGATCTATTGAATATAATAAAAGAAATAAAGGTAGACCGGGATAAGATTTAGGAAGGTTTGGAAGGGTAGAGTTAAGGAAAAGAGAGAGAGATAAATCGAAGGAACGCATTTTTTCGGCTGATTAGCAGCAAATCAAAGAAAGAGAGAGAGACGCATGTCTGCGAGGGAAAGGAAGTCGAATTTCTGTGTGCGTGTGATACCTAAGGTTAGGTGCTCCACGCACGCTTTTCCATTTCGTTCAAACGGGCTTGAATGGAGGGAGCATGCAAACTCACCTCCCATTAAGAAAATTGCCCCAGGGCTTAAATTGTTATTGCGGGAACCGCTTCTGCAATTTCTAATGAATAAGTTTCTTCTGCGCTGCACTAACGAACTCCGCAAATCTATTGATACTGCAGTGCTGAGCGCCGAAATGGCAATGAATATTAACGTGTGTAACAAAAATACTTTCCGTATATAGTGGACTCGTTTTTTTTTGTTTTGTTTCATCTTGCCCCAAAGCAACATCAACGTAATCATAGAAATATCATTGCAACATCACTCATAGAAAAGTGGGTAAATTTATATGAAGTAGCTTCATTTGGTTTTGTGTATAATCATTTTGCACAATGACTGTTGTTATTCTTTGTCAGCTGCCATCTATCCATCAATGCTGTGATCTTCGATTTTTATTTTAATGAGATTAGTCTACTCGAAGCAGACTAACGTTGGGTTTTTATGGATCCACTGCCAACGAACAGCTACACTGCTAAGCTCTTTTTAACACTTAAGTAAGTACGCTGAACATCCTGGATTTCGGCACCCAGATTTCAACTCAATTTACATCCTTAATCCGTTCAAACAATTCAGCATGATAATTAATTTGCGGCATCTACCTCCCATGCTAAACAAAATACCGTAAATAACAAATGTCAACATTTCATCGCTACACCGTATTCATTGAAGTCATTTTTTTTCCCACTAAGAAATTCGCTCAGCAACCTATTTTCCTTCCAAATTTCTCGTTTGTTTTTCATACCGTCCGATTCACTTTTTTGATCCTCTTTCACACCCACATCAGGGAAAACGACATCTTGCCTCAATGACCAATTTTCCCAGAGGTAGAATTCTACGGTCCTCATTTAAAGTTTTATAAGTCTTTGCTGTAGATCTTAATTATGCTTCCAAACCTAACACATTTCTTCTCTTGTGTCCGAATTAATTTGCCCATTAATACATCCCAGAAATGTGAAATAATTTTCTTACTGTATTATGGATTCTCTGAAATACTAATAGCTGTGACAAAACTATTTCACCATTGCAAAAATATAAAAAATTGATAATCCTAGAACTATAAAAATCAAATTTCATCGCTCAAAAATCCTAAAGTATCTAAACTATTTCCCTGTAGGATGATAATGAGAGGTTATTAAATTTTTTACTTACTTGTTCCGTGAGTTGATATACACTACCACATCGAAAGGAACACTCCAAGTACCTATAAAAAATTAGCGATTCAATCGTCTATTGCCCTTCGCTAAAGTTATAAAATGTGTAAAATAAATGAGTTTGGGTCAAAAAATTGATTCCCTATAATTTTAGGAAACCTTTTCTTCATCGGAAAGGGATGAGTGGGACACAATGACACAAGTCTTCCATTAAAATAAGCCAATCTACGAATTTCCTCTAGCAGGCAGGATATATATGAAATAGAATAATTCATTAACGTTTTTTTTTTAAAGATGACATAGAATTTTAATTATGATGTATTAGCGAAGCAGGTTGTGTTTAGGCCGCTACACATTTTCAGGAAACGTTGTTCCCAATTCTGATAATTCAAACCTAGAGTTGATTGTAATAGTTTTCCAAAATTAATTTAGCATAAAATTGGTACAACATAAAATGAGGACGATATGAATGTGAAGTCGGGAAAAATATCTAACAATAATTGAAAAATATAATACCTACCTTTTGACCTGAATTTCGATGATATATTTTTTTGTGTATTAGGTTATTAAGTTGTAATTAATGTATGAATATGTTGTAAAATGCCTACCTCAATCAAATTCCGAAGAAAAATATGCAGGAAAAATAATATATTGTACTTAAACTACTTGACGTCATTTTTATGCGTCATTCAACGCTAATTTCAATATAATTAAATCTGCCTTTCGATCATTTCGGGTTGTGTACATTGCTTAGTAACGTATAAGTGATTTTTAATAATTATACATCACATTGATGCTCTGATTGACTAATGTCATTGATGCAAGAGTTAGCATAGCTTTTTTCGTGGATTCGTTTAATAGAGCACATATTCCCCTATGTCATCGATCTCTTATGGCGTCCTGGTATCCTAGTCTTTGTTTCACCCTCAGCACACACGGCCTTCCATGACCTTGTCAAATTAGCTTTCTCCTGTATGTTAAACCGTGCAAGTAACAAGCACCCGAAGAAGCTTCGAAGAAAGTGCGCTACGGTCTAAACATTATCCCATTCTCTTCCTGCGATGTTCCTCTTGTCACTGATTAATGGTGGGCGTCGTATCGACTGCCAGTGTTCCAAGTGATTTTCATCATCAACCAGAAATATACTGGAAAGATAGATACGTCTCCAGTGGATCGCAATGAATCTCCAAAGACGTAAACAGGGTACATCAATGAAATGCTATGAGAAGAAATGAATCTTCGAGTACTCTTTTCAAGCCAAACTTGTTTGAAAGCAATCCTGTAGATATATATGCTATGTTCAAATATATCTACAATTTCGCTTTTCCAGAGTTGACTTTAATGCATATGAAGTTACCGTGGGTAGATGTACGAGGGTCATCCGGAAAGTAGTACCCGTTCGTGCCGCATGAAGTGCTGACGACGCGAGTAGCCGCTGGACGAGGTCAGATAGCTTCAGTGGCTTGTCTGCCTTCTCTGAGCCAAGTTGCGTGACGCTAGCATTGCCTGTGTTGTTTCTGTGATTGTTTACAATGTTTAAAAAAATTGAGAACGCCGCCAGTTGTGAAGTGAGGGCAGTGATTAAATTCCTCAATGCAAGAAACGTTCGCCCATGTGATATTCATCGCCAATTAAAGGAGGTGTATGGAGACAATGTAATGGACGAGTCGTCTGTTCGGCGGTGGTGTCGCAACTTCAACATGGGGAGGGGGAACACACACGACGATGAGCGTTCGGGGAGACCGTCTGTCATTACAGACCAACTGGTGAGCTCAGTTGACGAATTCGTGAGGAACGATCGGCGCGTCACAATTGATGACATCTGTGAGCATTTTCCCAATGTTTCTCGAACAATTGTTCATGAAATTGTTAAACACCATCTGCATTATGCAAAAATTTGTGCAAGATGGGTCCCTCGCGTGTCTCAATGAGCTGGCGGCGAAGGACTATGCAGCAGGAATACAGAAACTTGTCACACGTTATGACAAATGCCTTAATTTGCTTGGAGATTATGTTGAGAAGTAGTTTAAAGTATCCTCTTTCAAATAAAATTTTTTATGTTTGTTAATATTTACTTTTGTGTCTTTATTTCACGAACGGGTACTACTTTCCGGATGACCCTCGTATGTTATGACTTATCTCATTTATCGTGAGAGCGACGGGCAATTTGTGCATATTTTAGACCCCAATAATCAAGAAACTGAATAAATCATTTTACTTTCAAATCCACCTTCAATATTTCCACAAAAAATATATTCGTATAAATAAAGTTATTTTAACCTATCACTTATATATAAGCTGCAGCTTGATCTGATATACTTAATTAATAATCAACACAGTTTACCATAAAAGGACACTTTTTTGACGGATTTATGCAAAATAAAAACCAATATAAGTTGAATTTAAGTTATATTATCGATTAAAGAATAAGCTCCTCTAGAGGGACTAAAATACTGCCAAATCCTTTCGGTTTCAAGACTTTAAATACTAATCCCCAGGTAAAAATTAACGTTCAGCATAAAAATGATTCTAATCGTTGTTTATAAGCTGAATTTCACGGAGTAATTAAAGAAATAATTACTAACAATATAAATTTCATCAAAAAGTATTAAAATACATAACAATAAAACTTACTATAAACCAAAAATAATCCTTTTCCCCAATCGTATTACTGCTGCTGCCGGAACCAAATTTACCGGAAATTAAATTATTACTGCATATATATAAAACACTTAAATTAATAATAATCACCAAAACCCCTCCCATGGACTACAACCTTGACGTGGTGGTACGCCTTGTGCGTTCCGATGACCCCTAGAGCTGTCCTGGTGGGAGTTATGAAAATTGCTCCTAGTATATTCACCCATGCCAGATAGGTCGAAGGTTAGGAGCCAGACGAAAAGTAGTCCACGCAGCATCTGTTCCTCAATAAGGCAGCTGCAAAGGTATCTGACCCCATTGGGGCGGCCACTGAGTGATCGTTTCACGTTAGAAACACTATTGAGGAAGACAACGTGAAACCACTCAAAATATTATTCCCAAGAGCAAAATGAAGGAAGCTATAGAGTATATGAGTCCTGGTAACTACGGAACTCGGCGCAATCGACCGTGCGTCGTGCCCGACAGCGGGAGTGACAAAGCTTCCGCGGTCGTCATCTCACGAATCCCTTGCAAGTGAAAACCGACAGCAGCAGGACAGAAGAGAATATCAAACGAGAGATGGAAAGAGAAAATATAGATATTTTCGGTTTACTTGAGGTGAGATGGAAAGATAGCGGGGACTACTGGAGTGATCAGTATAGAATATTATACACAAGCGGGGACGAGAGTCAACGAGGGGTTGCCATAATATTGAATAAAGAGGTAGAAAGAAGCGTAGTAAACATAGAAAAAGCAACGGATAGAATATTACTATTAGAGATAGAAGCAGAACCGACGAACTTGGTCATTGTTCAGGTATACATGCTACCGAGCAACCATACGGAGGAAGATGTCGATAGGATATACGATTAGTTAGAGGGCATAATCGTGTGTGTTGCTACAGGTAAACATTTTATGGTGGAATGGGATTGGATAGCGACAGTAGGTGAAGGAAGAGATGGTGATGAGCTTGGGGACTACAGTTAAGTCATGAGGAATGACCTCGGGGACAAAGGAATGGAGTTCTGCAGGGGTAAGGGGGTAGCCATCACCAACACTTGGCTTAAAGACCACAAAAGGCGTAGGTATACATAGAAAATGCCAGGTGACTCGGGAAGGTATTATTTAGATTATATTCTGGTTACGCACAGGTTTGGGAGCAGTGTAATCAATTCACACAGCTTCCCGGGAGTGGATGCGGACTCAGACCACAATTTGGTTGTTCTGAAGTGTAGCTTCTGTTTCAATAAGATGAGGCAGCAGCGGCGGGCTAGGAAATGGAATGAAGAAGCATTAAATGGATTGGCAAGGAAGGAAATCAGCAGGCTGTAGAGAAATCATGGACGATGGTAAAGAGCTGAGTATTATCGAAGAAAAATGGGATTGTGTCAAGAAAGGGACATCGAAAGCCGCAAATGAAATTATAGGAACCGTTCATGGGAAAAGGAGAAGAAAACCTTGGATCACGGATGAGATGATTAGAGAGATAGTTGAGAGAAGAAAATGGAAGAATGTAAGCAAAGAGCTCGCAAGAAGGAAGTACAAAGAGTTAGATAATGAATTGAGACGGGACACAAATAAAGCAAAGGAAGCATGGTGAAAAAATCTGTGCGAAGATATAGAAAGTATGCAGGAGGGTGAAATTGGTACGCTATGCAGCAAGGTTAAATCACTATCGGGAAGTAAGAAGGGCAGATCTATGCTAACAGTTAGAGATAGGCGGGTAAGATAATAGTTGACCCAGGAAAGATCCAAGAGAGATGGAAGGAGTACATAGAAGAACTGTATGGTAAAGAACTTAGGTAATACTCGTAAGGTTAGGCATTTAAAGAGAAAATGACGTAGAGGAAGATAGCTTTGGTAAAAGTATACTCGACGATGAGATAGAGAGGGTATTAAGGGAGATGAAGTAAAATTAGGCCGTGGGGTAGACAGCATTCCTACTACTAAACTTTTATGAAAACATAGTAGAAAGAGATCTTATGGACCGATTCTTAGCATCTGAGAGGAAATAATTTGGCCGGAAGACTTTGTGAGATCAGTGTTAGTTCCTATTCCGAAATGATGCAGGCTGCATTGTGTGAGGACTACAGAACAATAATTTTGATTTCCCATGCAGCTAAAAAGGTTCTCAGGATCATCACAAAAGGATAAAGAGTAGGGAAAATGATTACTTAGGGGATAATCAGTTTGGGTTTAGGAAAGGGAGAGGCACGCGTAATGTCAACGCAGTTATGAGATAACTAATCAAAAAGAATATAGAATACAATCAGAACGTATTTTCCTGTTTCGTAGATTTCTAAAAGGCGTTTGATAGAGTGAATTGAGAAAAACTCTTGAGGGTATCACAGAAAACCGGAATAAATTAGAGGGACAGGAGGCTAATTCGCAGCCTGTACATGTCTCAGACTGCGACGGTGCGAGTGGGAATCGGAGAGTTCGGATGGGCAGTGTGAGGAAGAGGTGTAAGGCAGGGTTGCCCATTATCACTGTTGCTGTATGTATAGGAAATGATTAAAGAGGCATGGGAAGAACTGGAGGTAGAATTGAAAGTGGGCGGGGTATTCGTAAAATCAGTTGGGTTTGCTGATGACCAAGCTTTAGTTTGTCAGTCAGCCAAGGGGTTGCAAGTACTGCTGAGTGAATTGGAAATTCAGTGCAATAGATATGGGATGAGAATCAATATGAATAAAACAAAGGTTATGCGATTTTCTAGAAAGAAAAAGGCTAACGTAAACATTAAAATAGGAGGGCAAAAATTAGAGCAGGTAGAACAGTTTACTTATCTCGGAAGTGTTTTAGACCAACACGGTCAAAGTAGTAGGGACGTAAGGAGAAGAATTGCGTTAGGTAAAGAGGCTTTCTCAAGGAGGAGGGAGTTGATGACGGGGACGTTGAGCAAGGATGTTAAGAAAAGACTCGTAAAAACTTTGATATGGAGCGTAGCTATGTGTGGCGCGGAAACGTGGTCATTGAAGCAGGAGGATGGACGTAGATTGGAGGCTTTTGAAATGTGGGTGTGGAGAAGAATGGAGAAGGTGAAATGGATGGAGAAGAAAACAAATGAGGAAGTACTTGATATGTTGGGCGAGGAGAGGGGTTTGTTGGGAGAAATCCTGAGGGGGCTGGAAAAATGGATGAAGGGTGAATTGGTCGGTAGTGAGATGTTGAAGACTGCAATGAATGTTAGGCGAACGAGGAATGGGCAGGAACAGGATAGGGATGTTCGACGGGATGAAGGGAGGAAAGAAGTACACAGAGATGAAGAAGGTCTTGATGTAGAGTAAGTTGCTGGGTGGTTCTTTGTTAGGAGTTACAAAATATTTATTTAGCAGTCGTGTCCATCCGAAACCTGCCTTAACCGGTAAATTACTTGATAAAAAAATCTGAAGACTCTAATGGCGACTGTCGTGCCGTCGAAACGTCAAAACTACATATGTGAGTGTACTTCTTTGTGTTTCAGTGTTTTAAAAATCTAACTCTGTGTTTTATATAATTGTGCGTCGCCGGAGAGCGTTTCATTTCGAAACAGACGAATAAGTACGATATAGTTGGGGAAGTGAAAGGATTACTTGAAGAAATGTAAAGGAGGCAGGAATGGTGGATTCAGAGCATTTTGATTGGCGGTGTGATGATAAATTCTGTGATAAAGTGGAAAAAGTTAGGCAAGTGAGGCATAGGAATAAATTGGATAGGCATGCTGAATGGATTAAATTGAGGTGGTATTTACGCGGAATTGAAAAATTGTTTATTTTGGTATGGGATGTAGGTCTTGCTAGGTGAGGCTAAGAAAAATGTAGCGGCTTTAAGCTTGTCTCCTTCC
This sequence comes from Hetaerina americana, assembly GCF_022747635.1. Lineage (NCBI taxonomy): Eukaryota > Metazoa > Arthropoda > Insecta > Odonata > Calopterygidae > Hetaerina > Hetaerina americana. Next base: position 63,224 of record NW_027287261.1, read on the forward strand.
AAAACCTACCTTAAACGTTAGACTCCCAGATAATAATAATAATAAATTATTCATATGCATTCATATCTGTTTCGCCTATTGACCTTAATTTTCCACCATCTTGATAAACGCACATCCTACCCTAAATAACTTTCATACCCTTCCCTTATCTGTCATCTCTAAGGCCATTTGCTCCCTTCGTCCCTTGTTCCTCTCCCCTCTCTCTCTCTCGAAATCATCTGGAGCTGCTCTCTTCTCAATATTATTTCTCCCCACTCCTCCCAGAGCCTATATAATTCTCGTTTACGACGATAAGTAATGACGGGAAAGGTTTACTGTTTCCTTCCGAGCGCATGCCTTCTATGGAAATAAAAATCTTAAGGTTGATGTACTTCTCAAGAGCTATCGCAATTTTTTAAAGCCTCCTTGATATATCCTGAAATTTCACTCCCATCTGAATTCATCGAGAATGATTTAACGACTTCTTGGCTTTTTATACATTTTTATATCCGAAAATTTAATGCGCCGGTAAATCTATGTATACGTCCAAAAATGACGGCATAAATAATGCCGTCATTTTTGGACGTCCATTTCAAATTATTAAAGTATGCATAAATTTCTGTTGATCAATCATAAATTCATGACGATGTGTATAATGACCTTCCAGCTTGTATTGACTCATAGCAAAGAACCTTGGACCTTGATCCAAGCGCCTTGGTCCAGAATTTCCTCCAAAATCGCGTCCTTTCTACTTGACGAGCAATAACGCCCCTGACTCTCAGCCAATCAACCCAGTCAATCTTCTCGCCCGAGGTTCATCGACGCGGGAATCTCGAAGTGTGAGGCGAGTGGCCATGATGGGTCCCAACATCCCCCCACGCTCCATACCTCCCCTTTCCAGCCGTGGTCTTCAATATCGGCTAATCGTTCCATCAATATCGAATTATAGCACGTCCCCAGAGATTGCTAATCACCATCCGTGACCTGCATCGCGAAACATAACGTTGCGCCCTCATCTTTGGCCAATCGGGTTCCCGCCGCGGCGCTTGTTTCCATTGATTAGTTGCGGGCAAACGGAGCGAAGGATGTAACGACTGCGCGCCGTCATTCCCCTGCACCTTGTTCCGCTCGGGAGCGATAGCACGCCTCTGGGAAATGACACGTGTCTCGCTCGGCTCATTCCCACGCTAAACTATTAGGAAGATTTCGAGGAGGGAGGAAATAGGGTCTAGAAAAGGGAATTGGGACCTGCAGCGCTTGTGATGGTTGCATATATGGCAAGCGTCTTATTTAGCATTAATATTTTCATATAGTGCTTTCCTTATTTTCTCATTTAATACATAGTTTCATATTTTATAAATATTCATTTGTTGGTGATTTTTTAAATTTAAGTTTTGAACATTATTCAGTTTTTCCTTGCCAGAGACATTCTGCAGTCGGGATATTTTTGAACATATAATTGTATAATACGATCAACAATCTCGGATTATGGCCCAATTACAGTCTGTCTTTGGAAATGTCTACATCACCTTATTGTGAACCCATTAATTGGTATGGTTTTTAAATCGTCTAGGTGCTTATCTTCGCACGTTAAAACTGTTAGCCCCCTAAATCTGAAAGACAATACATTTTATAAATAATCATTAATACTTAAGTTTATATTTTCCCACTGATTTTGCCCATTTTTAAGTGTTAGTTCAGCAGAGTACACAGCCCTTCTTATTTAAAATTAAAAAAATATTTTTTTCGAAAGTGGCATTATTTTTAATTATCTGTACATCTGTGAAAAAAATTATGAATGAGAGCCTTTTGCGTAGTCCTCAACGACGATCGACTTTCTTAGCTGTCAATTCCTTTTGGCTGCTGTCGTTAACTCCCCCTGGTTTCCCCCATCCCGTCCTATTCCCTCCCTCCGCCGCCTCTTCGATCCCACTGGCTTTTCGTCCTTGGCGTCCAATCGCAGACCTTTTCCCCCCTATCCAGCTCTTCCTTCGACGCTTCATCCTACCTCTCCCATTTCGTCGCCCTTATCTCCCCGCTTATTCCGCTTCCGAGGTCTAGAAATTCCTTCGTCATCAAACTCCCAAAGTGCTCGAGATACGTCCTCCTTCCTCCTTCTCAGGGGAGTGACGATTTCCCGAACGAAATGTCGCCACCCGGCCCAGACACTAACACTTAGTCTCACGTTCTCTCCGAGAGGGAATTTTAATAGAACTGCCGAAATTGTTGGACTAGTCGGAGGATGAATCCTCGAGGAAAGGGGTTAAGAGAAGAATGAAGTTTGGATCCCATTCCTTTTCTCGTCCTATTCTAAAGGTTTCTCACTCTTGTTCTTAAAAGTCGGAGCAAACTTCTGCCCGTCCGAAATGCCGAATTCCTTACCCACAGCTTCTGCCCCCCCTCATGCGAACGGCGAGGGTGTGTTAGCCCCTCGTCTCCTATTTTATCGGCCATATGTAACTCCATGACCCTCTTCAACATTTATATCACTTGGGAGAGGCTGGTTCAAACAAGTTCCGGTCAATGTCACCATCTGTTTTGTGAGCATTTCGGGGTCTTGAAGAACCTGAAGTTTCTTTAATACTAACCCGAAATATGTCGATTCTTTGAAACTTCTGTTCCACTTCTAACCTATAATAAAACTATCAAGATTTCTATCAGTCTTCATATAGAAAGATTTTTAGAATCGATAAAGCAATGCTAGTTGCCATTCTTAATGAATTATAAAGGATATTAAGAAACACTTTTATCTGTTTCTTTGTGTTCATAAATTAAGCACTAATTTTTGTGTGTGTGTGTGTGTGTGTGTGTATGTCTTCAATCTCACTTGGATTCTCCTTTTTATTTGAGATTATAGGAATCTATTTTGTACCTTACAAAAAAATGATTTTCCTTGGAGGTATTTGAGGAATTCTCATCAATGCGTCATTTCGAGTTTTTTTGTACTATTGTGCATGAAACAATTGACTTTTATATGTTTTCAACAATCCCGTGAGGTATTCTTTTTAACAATGAAAGAAAAAAATTCAAAAATGATTATAAATCGTAGTAATATTGTGATTGTTATTATAGCTGCAATATGTAAGGATTGTGATCACTCTGCCCAATTTTTGGAGGCATTTTATATTTATAGCTAACTTCTGATGCTTAAATTGGTTTCTCATCCGTATCCTTATTTTTTCACAAATGATTAAATTTTCATATTGTTTCCCTGATAACCCGAACAATGGATAAATTCTCATTTAACTTCTTCGATTATATTTGAGGAAATTTTCACACGTTTATTTCTATTCGTAGTGAATTCTTGGCATGCTTTTGATATGCTCTGGCTCTATATTGTTTCCTTGAAGAGTGTTCGGTGTAGTTAGATTTCCTCAATGCCACTCATTCTTCCAACTCTTACACTTAGATTTCTTCTATTTAGTCACCGAGGACATCATAACGGTGCATCATCATTTTCGCAATTTCCCTCCCTCACATTTTCGTTCGGGGAATCCTTTTAAGCGGAAGAATGAATTCTCGTCTTATTTAATTCAATGAAAGGAATGAGCTATCCCGTGAGACAGTGGAAATTAAGGGAACTTTCCTCCAGCTTATCAAAGAAACGAAGAAAAATAGGCCGTATTACGAAAGAGGACTACGTTTTATCCCATTAATCATCTGAAAAATCTCAGGAACTGAATAAGAAAGGAGTATCATCAGCAGGCGGAAGGTATACGCCAATTCCTGAGGGAAGCGTGGGGAAGGATGCGTTGGCATAAGGGAACTTGCAGATTCCTTAGGGACCATTTTCTTGAAGACGATAAATTATAACATTTTTTTGGTAAAGTCACAGACAAGTGCCTGTCTGGCGCAGATAACGCACGTGCATAGATGACTAACTAATGAGATTCAGTCAGAGAAGCACTTGAAATTAAAAGGATAGTATGGAATCGCGTCCGCTATGCGGCATGTGAATCTGTTTAATGAAACAAGAAGTTCTTCAAGCTGAAAGATACTTTTTCTCAATTATTTGTAGCGCAATGAAAAACTTTTTGTAAAAAATAGGCAGCATGTATGAAGAAACAAAATTTTTTTAAACGTTATAGTATTTACTTTCAAAAAAAAATAAAACTTCTATGTTATAGTGGATTATGCCTATTTCCAAAACGATTGCTTTCCTATGCACCTAATTCCTTGGTATCGATATGATCTCTATTTAATTTTTAATTTTCGAGTTATTACTCACTTATTGTTAATCCACTTCGCTACTTACATCATTTTAGACTGCAGTAGATAAGTCAAGGTTAGGTATCCTGCAGCATATGTGATTTTGTCTACTTAACAACAGTGCGTGCTGCATAACGTCAAGGCTATTTTAATATTCCAATCTGTTCAAGTGCTCTTTTAAAAGTGCCACCCCTGTAATTCAGTTCGTTTGGCGTTATGTGATCTTCGTCAAGCAGGTAAAGGCAATTTGATAAGTGCATCTACCCAAATTTGTTATTGCTATTGCCGTCTTCAAACGGCGATATTAAATATATAGTAAAAAGAAATATTTACAGAGCCAAAATGTAAAACATCCAAGAACTAAACTAATGTTTATTCAATCACCGCTCTTTTTATTGAAATTTGAAAGCCAAAAAAAAAAGTCATTCATGGAAAATTTATAATTTTGGGTTCTTACAGTCATCCCAAAACATAAAAACGGCCTTGTTGGTGATAAGAATCCGATGGAGTGCATTTGAAATTTCTTAAATTGATAAGTTTATTTTACTGTTCAACATAATCCTTCATCTCCGGCCGTTGGATGACTTATCGTAAGGAAGTAAACCTCTGTATTAAATTCCCTGTCATAAACAAAACCAGATTAAAATACGAGGATGTTATCATATCTTGTACTCTCTGAAAAACCCGGTATATTCATTGTCATTGAAATGATTTAAATTTAATTTCAAGCGTTGAAAATGACAACTCCTACAATTTTAGAGTCATTCCAAATGACTCTATCTTTATATAATTTTTGATTTCACAAAAAAAGAATAATAAATATTTTAGATGCTTTCGGGAGTTATACCTTGTTCTTTTGCAAGGTAAACATATTATTTCATCTTGTCTCTCATAAATTTGCATGTGAAATCAATTCAGAATTTTTGCGTAGACTACTTAATTTCTATTTTTCACGGTTATTCATGCTTTTTCTCTAAATTCTCAATTTTATACTTTATTTTGTTTATTATTGTATCTTATTTTTAGTCATAAACAACAGAAAGAAGCGACATATTTGCATGATTAGGTTTTTTTAGACTTTAAATCTTACCATTATACTCATGAACACATTTGTATATCCTTTCAATAGCATCGGGCTCAACCTTGTGAACATTTTCTTAAAGAAATAAGACAAACTTTTTCTTATTCCTTTAAGTATACATATCCTTTTTATTTAATCATAAAATATGATTTTAAAATACCGTAGTGATTCCTGATAAGTGGGATAAAACACTACCAATCCATCGACGGATTAGTAATCTCATCTGCCCCACTATTATTATTGTTTGGTGTCTTTGTGTTTTAAATTAAAAATCATGAAGCACGATGAAAAAAGACACTTTGCTGTTCCACATAGAATATATTAATTACGACCCAGGTTTCGTTACAGCGTAATATCTTCATTCTTTTGTTTTTGTATGTTCTTTGATTCAAAGCTATATATTCATTAACAGCTAAACATTTCTATTTAAGAAGAAAATCCGATTCCATAGTCAATTAATACACTCCTCTGTCTTAGTCTTTCCTCAATAAACCTCCTGCAATAATGATACTAAAATATTTTGGTGGTTCATTAATTTATTGATACTATGAGTGTATTAGTTTATATACGCATTAAAATTGCCAAAGAGATGGAAAAGTGCTTCTGTGACCAACGAATTTACAGCCAATTCGTCCGAGCCCAGACAGACCCCTCAGGTTAAACGCATTTTTTCGTAACGAGACATTATGCTGAATTTTTATGTGTTCTAAAATCTTTTTCCTAATATAAAACTATAAATGTAAAAACGCTAAGAAATAATGAAATATATTTTCCGCTTGTTCATAATTTTTTCTACCTAATTCAAAATTGACCCTTCGAATTACTTCCTTCCTCTTTCATATTTCAAACTTTTTAGTTTTTCATCCGCCTGTTCATATAATTTAAGAAATCAAGTTTCAAAAGTCTTTTATTCAAGTTCATCTTTTTTCTATCTCTTATATTTTCATAAGGTGTGTTCTTCAAGATCATGGTACCAATATCTTTTATTTTGTCAACTGTATCTTTTGCTTGCAAAAGTTCTCTTCCCATTATCCGCTCTTTTCTACGCCTATTTCATTGGTAAATGGCATGTCTGTAGTGACCCAGGCTTTAAACCTCGACTACTCAGTCCGGGTCTCGTAATATTGCAGTCCTACGACATTTCAGTCCCACAACTACGCACCAGCAAATTTTCGACCCCGAGCAATGCATCCCAATGAATCTACACCCTCTTATTAGCATATCGCCCGACGATTAATCGATCAGCGCTATAAGAGCCACATTATGCTGGATAAGAATAAATGCAGGCTACAGCCATCTACAGGGAAATACAGATTGCAACGCGTTGCAAATGTATATTTTGATAATAAATGTGGGCATATATTACATGCTTTGGTATTAGTTTATTGTTTTTAATTAACATCACAAATTAATCATGTTGATTAAATTAAAATTTTAAAAAAATATTTCCAGATTTTTACATGCTTACAAATATTCAAGTGAATACATAAATTAATAATTTTGCATGAACTGCTAGTGCCTCACAGCCTCCTTTGCCACACGCCCTTCCGGCAGTGTGGAGTAGATGTAAACGTATCACTACAATAATGAACGTGGATTTCGATAGGAGAGATAGGAGCCTACCATAAAATATATCTTCTGGCGCATGATTTTCGTGCATCTACTCTTCCGTATTCAGTTTTCTACAAAGTTTCTCTACCAGAAAATCGTATCATTGGTATAAATGATGCGGTTATCTGAATGAATCACCCGATTATTATAGTGTATTGATCAGAGTGACTTTAAATTTTATATTTTATCTTTTTAACTACCAACGGTATTGCTTACAAAATTTTTTTACTTGAAAAGGTATTTTACTGGGTGCATCATCATTATGTATATTAAATTTTATGTAATCCGTTAAGGCAAATTTTGTTTTTAAATATTCGGAGAATGATGCAGCCATTATTTTTAATAAAACCGTTTTTCTTAAAGCAAACTTAATAATTCCTTTAAAAAACTCCAGCAGATTTCTTGGCACATTAATGCAACATTATTGAGACCTTATTACATAAATGAAGTAGAGACAACAATGATAGAATGATCCAAAAACATGATTAAAAAATCAAATACTGGACTTTGTTACCCTATTCACGCTAATGGCTCAAATTCTCTTCTTGAATTGTTCGTGAAGCCAATTAACGGAACCCTAATAGCACGCAATAACTTTGTATTCATATCATGTATAGCTAAATCTTTGTATTCATATCACGTATAGCTATCATGTTCATTAACATAATGTATAGCTAAATATAAACTCTTATGTCTCCTGTTTTCTTACTTTTAAATAGCTAATTTGTTACATATGTTTTAAAAATAAAGTTACTTTTTTCTCCTCTTTTTATTTCTTGGGTAATTCTGACCAAGTAACAATACATTCAAATTACCACAATTACCTAGTAGCTTTAGCCGTTCATAGAGGGCGTCGAGTGATCAAGGAGGTGTCACCTGGCAAAAGTAATATTGGAAAATCGGCGTAACCAGAGACGTGCTAAATTCTAAGATTCAAAATTGTAGCAGGAAACGTATTTGCATCCTTCTTCATTATAATGGGAGAGATATTTTGCGTTTAAGGGAATGATACTCTGGCTAAGAGTTGTCTGTAACACCTTTTTGACGAAGCCCCATATTATGACAAAAGCTTTTCCAGTAAAATTTATCAAACAGCACAAAATAGATTAGGGTAATATACATGTATAAAAGTATAAAACCGTCCAGAAATAACCCATTTTGTTAATTAATATAAAAAGTTAATACTATGGAATGGTTAGGTTTTTTTGTTCAGGTTCATGGAGATTTTCCTTAATATTCTTACAAAATAATATATTCAATTGAATGAATTTAACTGGTTCTAATACTTTATACTCTTATGATAGATATAGTGTAATATTAGATGTGGCACCAACACCTAGCCAAAAGCTAATTTTAAAACTTTAAACTCCTCTTTTTACTGCTAGACTAATGGACTCCGTAGCACTATTTTAACATTTTCACGTCCTAAAAATCCAAAATTAGGGTTTTTTAAGTAAAAAAATTCATAATATGTTTTAGATCCTAAAAAACTTGATAACACATGCAATTTAAAATTCGAAAGATTTAAGTAATTTAAATTACCTTTTTTAGATATTTTCGTTTTTTCATTTTGATTCTTAATGCGATTAATTCTGCTAAAAAATTATTGGTAAACTGTATTGCACCGAGTGTAACGAAAGCATGTGTATGTGATAAGTCTCTCTGACCATACATGGCCTTGAGGATTCATTACCACACGTGCTATAGAAGAGTGGAATAAATGCAATCGTGTGTGAACACCATCAGTAACCTGAATGTTCCTACAATGCTCCAGAGCCCAGTGTCGTGAAAATGGCATTTTTAAGGTGTGCCGAGCATTTGGGTACCAGGCTTGTGGAACCCCGAGGAGGTCACACGTTAGCTCAATTTTTACGCTCCGGGAAGAGACCGAGGAAATGTAGTTGAGTTGGAGGATGGTGGAGGAGGGAGGGTGGATCTCTGAGGCCGAGAAAGTAAAGCACTGGCTAGGGAAAGGAATATCCGTAAACAAGTGAGGGGGAGAATGGCGGCTTGCGTTTTCACCTACGTTCTGCGCCTTGAGGTATTTCTTTACGGCGTCCTCTCCCGTCTTATCTCTTCATCCTTTATGACTCCCCTTCCGCCCCTCTCCCCCAAAACGCTATCAGAATGATAGAGATGCCTCTTTAGGCCCTGAGCGGGGTCTTGTGAGGAAGTTTAACACGAGATGGCGCAAGGGATTCGATCCTTTTTCCCTGTGTTGCCCCGGGGTCCAAGTCTTATTTTTTTGCCATGAACCCTCCTCCATCTCTTTGTTCCCTTCCCCCCTCCTCCATCCGATGTTCATTAAGATCCGCTCCTTTCTTTTATTTCACCCTTCGCTTCTCAAGCGTCAGCACCGGGAAAGATATGCTTTACTGTCTTTCGCTTTCGTCATATTATTAGGGACGTCTCCTCTTTGTTTTAAGTGGGAAAGATTCCCACTTCGTCTCCTTTCAAACTTTTAACTGGTTCTTTGTAACCTCAAATTTATGAATCTTTGGTTCGCAGGCTTTTGAATTAGTGATCGATACCGACAAGAAGTAGAAATTATATTCAGCTCAGGAAACTAATGCTTTAATTGAAATTAAAGCTTACACCGTCGGCTTAAGTCGTCGGATAAGCGTAGCCTGAGTAAAGCTGAGAATTCTCTGTTTCCCGGAACGCTTGCAAAGAAAGAGCATTGCTGCGCTCCACTCAATTCTCAAAGACGTTATATCCTTGTGAGATGTGCTACGGTTAGGGAATATCCTCGGGCTATGGTTTTATTGCCTTTCACCCTTCTCACGCTAGGCGAACGAAGGAGGAAGAGCGGCGTCCCTCGGCGTTTGCGTAACAAACTTAGGAATGTTAACGTGTTTGCTAGGCCAGAATCACTACACGCTCCCTATACTATTTCAGAGTAAGTAGCCTACTTGTTTCTAAGGTTCTATATTATCCAAACCACGGTATCCCTTTAATTGTTGCCGCGAATAGTGCGCGTAAAAACGAATACTTGAATTTATCAGTTCGAAAATCTAGCTCTCTAATGCTGTGATAATTATCGGCCTTGCCAATGTAATTAGAGGGCCTAATTATTACTCCAATATCGAGTCCAAAACCACACGCTTTATATCTTTGTAATAATTTTAGTCTAGCCCTGAGTCTTTGCATTGCTTCAAGTTCCCAACCCAAATTCTGTATTGAATTTGTGACCCTTTGTGTCCTTTATTCCGAGTTTTTCACGAACCTAGTCTGTGCCCTGTGCCCTAATCAATTCTCTGTGCCCTAATAAATTCTGTAATTAATGTTTTTTGAAAAGAATCCCAAACGTTCGCTGTATACTAAAGGTGAAGCCTTAATAAAGAAAAATATCACTTTTCCTTCACTTCTTCGTCACTACACCTTCCGACTATAAGTTTGACGAATGCCAGCATTTTTAGCGCCCCTCGACAAATCGTGCGTATATGTTTTCCCCAAGAAAGATCCTATGCAATGGTGACCTCCAAGTTTTTTATTTCATCCACGACGCTCATCCGAATAACCTCGGGTGTGTAAGTTGGTAAAGTTTGGTTGTGTTTTCTATTGTTTAAGAAATGCATAACAGTACATTTTTTCATATTTAATTCCAGCCCCTATTCTTCATACCATTTTTTAATGTTGTTGAAGTCAGTTTGCAGTGATTCACGATCGGCGTCATTTGTTATTTTCCTGTAGATTACAGTGTCGTCGGCAAAGTTTTATGCTGCATTTTATTTTACGGGTTATATCATTAATGAATATAAGAAATAGTAGTGGTCCCATGACACTACCCTGTGGGATGTTGGATGTTATTTGCACATTATTAGAGCTTGAGCCAGCTATCACTACCCTTTGCTTGCGGTCAGTAAGGAAGTCTTGAATCCAGTTTATTACTTTGTCCGTTATTCCATACCATTGTGACTTGTGCATAAATTTAGTGTTTGGGACTTTATCAAAAGCCTTTTTTAAATCCAAGAATATCGCATATAATTGTTTGTATCTTTCCCCCAAATTTAGAACGTCGATTAGAAAAGTCCCAAATTCTTTTCACATGATCTCTCCTTTCTGAACCCGTGTTGTCTGTTGGATTATAGTCTGTCAGTGTCGAGGAATTTCATGACGTTACTGATAATAATGTTTTCCAAGATTTTACAGGAGAGGGAGGCTAACGATATTGTTCGGTAATCACCGGAGTCTTGTTTATTTCCGCTTTTAAATACGATTCCATCAATTTTTGACTAACTTGGGCTCACTAAAAACTACGCCAAAAATGATTAATATTTTATTTGATTACACTGAATACGGCAATGCAGTATTTTTCGTGTACAGGTCAGTATAGGTTGTTCAAGCAAGCGATCTTTTTCGAAACCGTTCCATTTATGTGGTTTGTTCAAGTTCCATGCCTCCATTCTTTTATGAAAAACTGCTACGCCCAGAAGTTTATACTTCTGTAACTTCTTAATACCATCTTCCGGTTGACGAGTACATATTTTACAACTTCGACGCCATAATTTCATGGCCATAGGAGAACATTTCTCCATGGGTGGTATGTTTTTGTCCTGGAAAAACCAGCTGGTCCGTAGGCAAGGCTTCTTGGGTTCGTCGTCACATGACTTTCGAACTTCGTTAACGGTCGCACTGACAAATACACGTTTTTCTTATACCTATAACACCATCGCCGCATGCTCCACTTGATAAGCGGTGGATTTCTGTGGGTTTTAAACGGTTTCAGTGGTGAAAATGGATATTTACAACCACATTTCCTTACACTAAGAGAAGCTTTTTTTTAAACATTGAAAATGCTTTTCACTATATAGGCAGATATACCAACCCTGTGCACTGCAGGAAGCAGCCACCAATGCCATTTATTTATAATGATTGATCGCGCAGTTTTATCTAAGCCACATATTACTATCCACCCCCCAGTCCCGGGGAAAATATTTAAGAGACCTTACAGCATGAACGCATCATGTATGATACTGTTACTTGTGGTTATGACAAAGGTGCATTGTTTTTAATGAATCAAATAAAAATAATAAATTAATTGGAATAGAGAATATAGGATTTTAATCTAATAAATATTGGGCAAACGATCAAGGAGATAGGAAAATATTTGTTGGACCGAATTAAGAGGAATAGTTACTCGTAGTATGTTAAAAATAATTTTCTGAAATGTCAAATCTTAGGGTCTTGTATTGTTGAATCAGATGGAACTTAGTAGAGGAGCCCCTGGATCCCTCAAAAACCATGAATTCACTGGTAGACTACTATTCATAATAATTAAAATCAGGTGGTAATATCGCAGAATTAGCTGCAGAATCGCCTGCAGTATTCTATGTGTACAGCTTGAACAAATAGTGCAAATATTTCCATATTCCAAGCATCATAAATTACACAAGTTTTTTCAATCTTCATAAATTACCTTCACATGCCATAGAGCTTATTGCAACGACGAAATTTGTTCCAATTGTTAAATAGCCACGTGGAGCATATATATATATATATATATATATATATATATATATATATATATATATATATATATATGTGTGTGTGTGTGTGTGTGTGTGTGTGTGTGTGTACATACATGTGTGTGTGTATATATATATACACACACATGTTACGGCAGGATAATTTACTGATTCAAATTGTAAATTCTAAGAAAATCATAAAGTTATTCTGCCGCGCCCTATACTGATTCTACTATATCCGATATTGTATGCATTTTCATAGACTGTAAGTAAATTAGCAATAATCAATATATTATCAAGCATTAATTATCACTAAACACCTCACCTCTAGCGTTAATTTACAACCAAAGGTCTCACACATTCATGCATACAAAAGGCAATCAAAATCAATCATTAATGGAGTTAAGAAAGTTTACTAGCTTTGGAATGCCACATTAGAATTTTGAGTACATTTCAAAGTGTGTCTAACATACTTCATTTCTCAGTCTCGTTTTTGTTTGATAGTAACGAACATGAAATACACCACCGTCCTTGTTTCCTAGGCATTGGTGACCCATACTAAAGAGATTCCATATTCGAGTAGTAGTAGTATTATTTATGGGAGGCGACCGACAGCTGAGGTCATTTGCGCCATAGGGGATGGACAGGAAAGGATGAAGGGTGGAGAGAAACCCGGCGCGGCATTAGCCTACTCTTTACGAAAGGCGCCAAGGGGTCCGCAGCTTAACGTCCCATCCGACGGACGGCGTACTCACTCAAAGTGCCCTCCACAAAGCACCTCAAGTAGGGATCGAGATACCTCTGAAAAATATTCAACACCGCCGGTATTTGAACCCGGGCCCTCTGGGTGGGAAGCCAGCACGTTAGCCCCGCACCATCTCGATCCCCCTCCATATTCGATGATTTCGTGAAAGGATCCGACTCAAATCGCGATGCTGTGTATGAGATAGGATTCAAACGAATCATTCTCGTATTGTGTAGCCCATTATCAAATATCATATTTCTTCATTTAAAACATTATTACACCATAGGCATAAACCGTCTGCCAGAAACATTTTTGGCATCAGCTAAAAACGAAAGCAGAAAAATATGTCCATGTCACAGGGAAATGCATGGTTCAAATATCATTCGCTGCTTGATTTGGGCAAGTTTGCTGTCAAACCATCAGAGAATGTTCAGAAGAAAATGCAGCTTTTAACAGATCAAACGACATTTCCGAATATCTCACTTCAATGACAATGACAAAAATCACGGTAAAAAAATATTTCCATTGGCGAAATCTCGGAGCTCGTGATTTCGCAGCCAAAGTGAATATAAATTATCTCTTTCTTGCTGAGGACCATTAAATATCCAAGTGTTTGATGAAATGTTTAAAGATGTACAGGGAAAGTTAAAAATATAGGCTGCAGTGACTGTATCTCATATGGCTTTGGTAAGAATTAAAGGCCTCGAAGCCCTGCATATATGTGTGTATGTATATATATTTATATACTTACATATATATATATATATATATAACTTTGCGTGCATCGTTGTAAAGTATGAGCATTTAGCTATTTTTCTAGTTGGTTGCCTTGACAATCAATCACTTTTTTCATCCATGTAAGCAGCTTTTTAATACGGCGTCGTACTCCCGCCGCGTCACTAAGCCAACTGACGACTGCTTCTTGCACTTCCTCGTCTGACTTGAATGTCTGTCCTTCAAGGTGTTTGAGAGCGGGAAACAAGTTGTAGTCATAAACATAGAATATATATATACATATATGTATATGTGTATATATTTATTTATTTATACATATATATGTATACTTTCAGTATTATTAGCATCATATTAAAAAATATATTGTGATTAATGTTAATTTATTTTCGAGAGATGTAATAAAAATAGATCAGTCCATCCAAAATTATTTATGTTTACCATCGATTATTAAATGGGAAGTGGGGATCTTATAGATCACTTTTTTACTATTTTATTTTATTTTTTTAATTAATTTTATGTATTTTAAAGGGATTTCCTCAGTTTTTATGATATGTTTCTTGCCAAAAGGACGGTACACATTCATGCGAGAGTTTTCCGAAACGGAATGGGAAATATACTAATGCGGTTGGTACATGTTTGGCTTTGAAGCAATGCATTACGGACGTAAGGTAATTTTGTGCGCGAGGAAATCGCTAAACTTCATAATCCGTCATTTTGTGCCATTGCAGCGTTCGAGTGTTCGCGAGCGCCCGCTTGTCCCTGTTGTGAACGCGTTTGAAATCGCGGAGGAAATAACAGCGTCGAGATGTAAACAAGAGATTTAGGAGAGGATATCCCCCTTTTCCCTTTGAGATCCCTTTTAATCTGTGCGGAACTCTCCGACCCCCTCCCTTTGAAAAGAGGAACTCGTTACGACATTCCGAGCATTTGGCCGGTTAGGACAGAAGAGAAATTCAGTGCTACATCGCATTAAAACGCTACGAAGTAAAGCGAAAACTTTCCTAATAAAACGCATGCTCTGTTTTGCCAAGTTTGTACCTATTTCCGTCAGAGTCAGAAAGGATGAAGAGCGTTTTCCCCCTTTAAAATTCCTGTATGCTCTCAATGCTTATAATCCTGCTATACAGGCTATCCTGTATCTCGTTGGGATGCCAAAATAGTGTCCTTATTTTATTTCATTTTCAATGGTTATTTATTCAGGTTTTCTATTATTTCTACGACATTTGGGCTATTTTAATCATGGAATATATCTGGGCAAGTATTTTTCATATTTTCTTAATGATTTTTACTGATATATTTCATATATAGTCAGAGGTTTTCATTGTATTACTTCTATTACATTAATTTTTTACAGTAACATTTAAATAGGCAGTAAACTATAAAAGTTTTTAAGTGTTTATATCCACTCATCTTGTCAACTGGAGTTGTAAAAAGGCATTGATGATTACAAGGACTTGTTGAACGGGTAGGTATTACGACACAATTGCAGTCGCGGCCATAGACTCGGTAATGGCCCCATGAATTTTGCGCATCGATTTGAATCGTTCGATAAAATGGTAATAAGTTTTCCTAAAGTTGTATTACAATTTATTTCGGGTTCTGAGAAATCATTCTTCGGGAAAATTTGAGAAGTACTAAATATATCACACTTAATATTACAGTTAATTCCTCCCAAAGAACAGAGAGCGATATTTTCCAGTTATTTAAATTGATGCTTAAATGAAGTTTCCATGTATTTACGAGGGTGGTGACCACCCTCGTATGTATGTATGTATGTTTACATAATACTATTTCCTTTTTACTCATGAACACTCATAAAATACTCTTTCAAAATGCTGGAAAGTGTGTGAGTTTATCCGTATTCCTGAGTACTTGTATCAATAATATTTTATTTTTTAGGCAAACAATTATTGTTTACGATCATCCTAGTTCATGCAAGGGATTCACTTTGTTAGAGCTTTAGCCAGATAACAACATTTGCAAAATATTTTACAGAAATGTGTACATGCAAATTCTAAAAGGTTTATAAAATACGTACATCACCCCAATTTGCAATGAGAGGTGTTCGATAGGGGTAGTTAAAAACTAAGAGAGAATTGAAGTTCAACCCTATGCAACAAATCTTTGAAATGTCAAATTCAGCTTTGAAATCGCTTTCGATGGGCTCGAGAGAAAGTTGGGCAAAGCTTTTTAATTGAATTCATTGTAAATGATTTCCTCATAAAATATTGCTTCTTTTGATCTAAGATTCCTTTCACGAAGAAAACTCTCAACTGATTCACGACGAAATTCAAAGAGCGACGAGGATCACTTATTTATGACTCTCACAATGGCTCCCATTTGGAAGAAGAGGATGAAATATTCCTCTGCTCTTTGATTTAGACACTTCAAAAATCCCTCGCCTCCTCTTAATTCTCAAAGGAGGGCTTTTAGACTAATCGGTGGGAGAAGAATCGCTTTCTGACTCCACAAGTCTGGAAGAATAGACCGTAGATATTGGTTTCGTTACGACATAGTTAAAGAATGCTTTTAGGAATGCTGAATGGTATCATTTAGAACCCGTCTAAACATAGTTTAATGAATTGGAACGGCAGTAAATGAATCGCGTATCTTTTGTGCATGATTAACTGCCACAGATAAAAAGTTCTAATGGCAAGTGATTTTAAGAGCCTGCAGGATAGATTCTCTAAAAAAAAAAGAATTCGACGAGGGGTTTCAACGTTTGGAAATGTTTTCATAGTTTCTCCGCATTTTTTTACGTACCAAATATTTTCCGACCTGGTGAGATATTGTATGGCTCAGGGAAGAAAATAAATAGAAAAATTCCATCTCTTGCCCGGGCAGTGAAAATAAAGGAAATCTTAAAAAATTTAGATAATAATTTATTTAAAATATTATTTTTTTCGTATTTTTACTAAGTGATTGTGAAATTTTCGGATGCGAAAATTTTAAACCTTGAATTCTCACCATATACATCAATGGTATTTATTTCGTCTAAAAAGGATATTTTTACGTAAATAGAATCTTAATAGAACTAAATAATACTTTTACGCAAATTACCGCCATATATTCAATATTTGGCTAAATTTTGAACTGTAAGGATTCTTGGTTATGATAGTCAATTAAAATAGACAAAAATAATGACATTCATCGTTAATGATGAAAGAAACTCTCCACGCGAAATGTTTACTAAGTTGGCGTCCTCCATAATGTATAGTCACGTGAAAATAAATCCAGTTCTAACTTAAATTGTAAGCCAAGAATTATAACGTATCATAATTGACAATTAACTCGCTTCTTAAGTCATGAAAAGTGTATCAAATGTTTGGAAAAATTATACAGAAGCGTTGTTATTGTATTATTTCTTTCGCATTCATCGATAGGATTCTAGCTATAGCTCTATATATAGAGTCTACTCTTTAATCCCTGGAAGTTATATTGTGGGCATTAATCGTCCACCTCGACTGATATTTCATTCAGAGGGATGGTTGACTGAAATACTCTAATTTCCCGCATCAATTTTCATTTCTCTTTGGTCAAAAGAATTCCCTTCTCTTTCATATCTATTTCCATTATTTAATTTGCATATAATTGGATACATTTATTCGTCCCATGTTCTTCCCCTTGTAAACTTGCCTTCTTTCCTTAGTAAATGTTTTTTTCAAGGCATCTCTTTTGCCTGTGTAATGTATTTTTGTTTGAAGTGGTTATGATATTGAGAAGACTCATTTAAAATCAAAGAGGAAGTCAATTCCAATTTAGCATCTCAGGTAAGAGCCCCGCTGAATGCATTCTTTCCCTGTGTCCCCCCGAACACTCCTGGAGATGCCTCGGAGATGCCTCGGCGGGAAAACAGACACAAGTTCAGAGCAGGTCTCGAAAAGGTTTGAAGTTGAGATGAGGGAAGTGTCTCGGATGTGTAAATCTACATCTTTACAATGCCCTGCGAGTCGCTGCAGGAGCGTATGACAGGGGATGTCATATATCAAATAGATATCATCAGGGGGCAGTCATAAATTTAGAATTGTTCGTTGAATATATCTTAGCTCATTTACAAACACATTGGTGCACATACTGCCCAAATAAGCAATGCTATATGTGGTGCAATGACTTCATTCATGGAAATTTTGGAACTAACTCTGTTCATATATTCTATTGTTTCAGGCTTCACTTCGTGGAAGTAATTAATATCCATTACTAAAAAAGAAAGATCGAGATCTCACAGGTTTTAAACCTAAATATGGAGTTAAAAACTCTATAGAGCTAGCCCGAAAATTGAAAGATATTGATGTCCCGGAAAAAGCGAGGCTAGTCTCCTTCGACATTAGCAATTTATTTACTTGCGTACCAATATCGGAAACTTTGCTTAGGGTGGAAGAACTACTCAAGGATTCCACCATTGCCCAAAATATCTCAGACGAATTGGTCCCCCTCATCAAAATGACAGTTAACCAGAATTATTTTAGTTTCAACCACACCCTTTACAGCCAAACGGATTGGTTAGCCATGGGTTCCCCACTGTCCCCCTTCCTAGCCGAAGTCTTCCTCAATTCTGTAGAAGAACATCTTTTTAATGCTGACAATCAGCATAACAAAAACGTGGGCTATTGGTTTCGTTACGTTGACGATATACTATGCCTATGGACCGGAACCAACCGACAGTTAGACTCCTTCCTTAATTTCCTAAACACTCTTCATCGGAATATCTCCTTCTCCATGGAAAAAGACGTCAACGGCACCATCAACTTCCTCGACTTGACAATCACAATTAGGGATAATAGACACGAATTTGCAATTTATAGGAAACCCACATATACAGACCATATAATTTCTAATGATTCCGCACACGACTTTTCTCACAAACACGCAGCCCTCCACTCCATGATCCACCGCCTCCTACACATCCCCCTTTCCCCCAAAAACTTCAAAATTGAACTCGTGAATATCACTAATATAGCTGCCAACAATGGTTTCAACCCCAAACTAGTTGACACATTACTACGGAAAAAAAAAGCAATGGCCATAAAAAGCATTTTCGTATCATAGCCCGCAGTATCTAAAGATTTTAATGTGCTCGATCCCGTTTCTGGGAGATCTTTCATATAGGATTTCCAACTGCCTACCCACCTCACTCAAAGCAGCCTTCTACCCACCCATAACTCTCTCCAAACTTCTAGCCAATGGAAAAGACACCCAGGATAGCCTTCTCAAATCAGGCATTTATAAACTGAAATGCGAGGATTGCAACAGCGTTTATGTCGGTCAGACCGGCAGGAATATCAAGTTACGAGTCAAGGAACACGCTAGGTGTCACAAAAATCAGAATAACAACTCTCTCTTCGCCAAGCATTTACTAGAATTCGACCACAGCAGTGACTTTATCCCAGAGATATTACACACACTCCCAAAAGGATTAAAAATGGACGCTCTCGAGCAATTAGAGATAAGAAGGCACTTGGTAAACCCCAACACGACACTTTGTAATGAGCAATTATTCCCATACCCCTCCCCACTCCTCTCCGAGAAATTACCCTGAAAATGGTCAAAACAATCCATCAACGCACCTGCGAGCCCCCACCCCTCTCAAATCCTTCCAACCCTCCCCGCCCCCACTCTGTCCTGAGGGTATATATGCTTGCTCTGTCTGTTTTGCAAATTTGTACCTGACGATGCCGCAAGTCGGTGAAACGCGTTGTACCGTATAATAAAATCTGTGGAAAAGTGCGAGTCTTTCTTTCTTTTTTAGTAATGGATAACTCTGTTCAATTTTTTCGGGCTCTTGAAATGAGAACATTGAGGTGAGTGAATGAAATATCATCCAGTGACAAAGCGAGGAGAGATGTATAGGGGCAAGAGGAAACGACGAGTCGCTGTTGGGGCGGTTAAAGGGAAGGTCGCACCTCCCCTGACGGAATAATAAAGGGAAGACCTTATAATAAACGCTGATCTTTTCAAATAAAATGTGAACTTAAGTCAAAGTCTCTCCCGTGCCCACATTCTTCGTCCAGTGAGAAAAAGGGGAGATGTGAGCGATTGGGGACCACCGACGTGGGTAGGAAGAGTGCGCGGCGCAGGTGAGGGAGGAAGCCTTGGGACCTTTCGAGTGGGGAACAGGGAGAGTGAGTGAGGGGACGGAGAATCGGTTGAACCCCGAGGGGATTTTTGAGAATGGGTTTTCGGAGAGGCAAGGCTGCGGGATGGATTTAAGCGAGGGTGGGATGGAAAAGAAGAAGAATAGTACTCGCGCTGCTCTTCAAGACATTGATTCAGTCGCGGCGTAGAACGATCGGTATGGCTCCAAATAAAACAAAATTCATATTTTATTCATAATTTTCAAAAATATTCCATGGATATTATAATGCTTTAAAAGTTTTCATAATTTTCTTTGGCTATCCTTCAATGCAGAGAAATGAACTTACATCTTATCAAAAAAATTCTTAATTTTACAAGCATCTCATTCGCTGATGATATTGGTAACCTTTCTAGATTACTAATTCCTAAGCATATTCAACACATATTCATTCGTATTAATAACTTATGTTTCATGAAAATCTATCCAAAGTGTAATTTAACTTTAAGATTGCTTTAAAAAATTGTTAGCTTTGAATTTTTAATGGTGAATTACGGTTTTGTGTGCTTCAACATTGCAAGAGATAACGTAAGTAACGCATTGTATGATGAAACCACCATTCATACTAGAAGCGAAATTGATATCCTGTCATTGGTGTGTCTTTGGGTACATCATGTATCGAGAAAAATATCATTCTTCATCTATTAGTCAAAACATTGCGATTTTATGGCCTTCAGATGCCATTAAACATAACTTAAAAGAATGCATGAGATCAATAAAAGTGTTGAAGGTTCAGCAACTGATCATATAAGTTTAGTTATGGATGTGATAAAAAAACCTTTGAATTTCAATATTTGCGATCCTAGTTGGATCCCTACCCTTTTCTGATGAATGTGTTTCGGTGTTTCCGTTCTCAATTAAGTACATAGGTTGAGAATAAATCTGCAAATACTTTTGCGGTTTTAATGAGTTCGAGGAAAACCCATGATTTTCTGTTGGCAAAAATATGTTGCAGAACGAATTCAAAATATTAAGTCTAGAAGAAACTTCATTGCTCTGCTGAACACTCTAATACTACTAAATTATAATCTAACGCTGTTGGATCAACCTTCCAGGAGGAGTGACAGGATGTTGCGAGTCGCTCTTCCTGGAGCGTGACATGGAGTGCTCTTTGATTGCAATACGCAGTCAGTTGGTTGAAGTGTAACAAGAACTCCTTCATATCTTCAAATAAGAGCGGTTCTGTCTTCTTACTGGGTTTCCCACTGCCTTATACATTTCAGCATAAGTTCTGCTTTGCTTTAGTTACTCATCTGCCCAAAATAGAGGAAAAAATTAACAGTCGCGCGTTCCTCCCACGATAATTGTCCGCACTTCATTCTTCACGGTACAATCTAAATTATAAATAAACAGATATGTACATAATACTGCTAAAATAATCTATTATTTCTTGTTTCCACCAAATTTATATATCCCCATTGACATTGCGCATAACCTTTTGATCATTTATTCTATTTAATGTAATTATTAAGCTCAAATAGGCTCTAATCAGGCCAAGTGCCTTAGGAAGCAAAAATATGGTTTGTGCCTAAATCTGAATTACGGAGTATGACGTTAGGTATCGGATAGTTTAGTTATGCTATTTCAAAAATATTGCGTCATTTTTTTCTCTCTCTTTCGAAATGTCTACTCATCACGCAAAAACAGCTCTGAAGAATTTGTCTTTGAGATAGTCTTTCCTTTAGAAGTCTATGTCGCACAAAGAAAAAAATAAGTTAATACACTATCATCAAACAATTTTTTACCAAGTTTATATAGTCCCTGAATTCCAGAAGAACTCTTGTATTCCCTTGAAGGTCTCCTATAAGGTTTATCAAGCAACAGAGCATTAACTAATACATTAAGCTGAGCCCAAATTTGTAAATGTATCCAATTCTGAGGCTGCTGGCTAAGCGATGCAAAATGTAGAGAATTTCTATGAGATTACATAGATGCAAAAGTGCATACGTAAAGACATAACGCTTCGTTTTCTTTGGAATTCATCTTAAATGTCTATTTTCTCCGATGTTCCCCTTTCGAAGTCCTTTTTTTACTGGATTCATCGGTGGCCGTGCCATTGCTTGGAGCCAAAGTTTGGTCGAAGGCTTTTGGTCGAAGTTCGTTATATAAGTATATATATATATATTATATATATATATATATATATATATATATAGGAGAAACTTGTGATTCTCAAGGGAGTTGATTTTAAAATGTTTCGGTGGCACTACCACCTTCTTACCTTCTTCAATGAAAGGAAGGAAAAGACTGAAGAGATGGGAGAGGGGATGGAGAGATGATAGCGGGAAGGATTTGATTGAACAGTTGCAAGAGCTTCTTGAAGTCGGCACTCATCAGTCAATGTTGTCTCCTTGGTTCTTTTTTCCCCCTCAAACTTTTTTCTCCTCCTCCACTTCTTTCAACTGCCCAATCAAATCCTCCTCTCACTCTCTCTTTCCCTTCCAATCTCTCTCCCGCCTTCTCAATCCAATCTTCTCCTACTTCCTTCCACTGAAGAAGTTGGTTGTGCCAAGGTAAATTTTGAATCAATACTCTTGTTAGTTTACTTTTTTGGGTGCTTAATGTTTTTTGATTACTCGTGTGATCTAAGTTATAAATATTGCTTTTCTAATGCATACACACACACACCTATATATATATATATATATATATATATATATATATATATATATATATATATATATATATATATATATAGTGAGGGAGTCAGGGAAGAG
Organism: Hetaerina americana; assembly: GCF_022747635.1. Lineage (NCBI taxonomy): Eukaryota > Metazoa > Arthropoda > Insecta > Odonata > Calopterygidae > Hetaerina > Hetaerina americana. The sequence goes on from NW_027287261.1 coordinate 85,899, forward strand.
CCGTGTGCCAGTGTGTTTGCGGAGCTGGGGAATTTCGCCCGCCATGTCGGCGATGCAGCCGCTTCTCCATTGTCTCTTTGTGCACATTTCCAATGGGGAGTTTCAATATTGGTCTATAAAATGGCATTCTTATGAACTTTGGGGGTAGGAAAGAAGGTGAAGTATTTCGATATGATACTGTTTAGTCAATATTTTTTTTGAAGGAATGGTGTTTTCAAGTCCTGAGGGGGTTATTTTTAAGGAAAATATGCTGACGGTTTCTTTGCGTAAATATGAGCTGGAATAGCAGATCAATAACTCAAGTTTTGGCTGCCATTTTCAAGGAGAACGATGGCCATTAATGTCACGATTTTTTTATTCAATAGTTTATTCAATATTATTTTATCAACAACATAAGCAAATCAATTGAATTTAGAGAGATTTGCATGTTAATTGCCGATTTACCCGAAATTGGACATTTTTCATTACTTCCTCGGAACTACTCGGTTCACTGATATAGACTCAGTATTGATGAAGAATTGATGACGCTCTCTGTTCTACATCAAGGCTACTCGTTTATACAATCTTGTAAATGATAAAAATGTTCACCAATAGATTTTTAAGGACGTGGCATTGGAAATGTAAGGATGCACTAAGTTTCAGCTCGGCTTGCTTTCTAACGTTTTCTTCAATTGAAATAAGATTTCCATTCTCCTAACCTATCTTTCGGTGGAACAGATAATAAAATAGTAAAATTCTCTTATAGAGATATTAACCTACGGAATTTAAATACTTAAAGGTTATTCTCAGGTGGCGTAATTCAGCGTAAATACGTGAAATACAACCAGTTATAATGACTTTCAAAATTGTTTTTTATTCTAGTGGAAGAAAAATAATCGTAGAACAAATCCAAAATATTAAATGAAAAAACTCAATCCCCTTCATCGTTTGTCTCAACAGTTTTTCTGCTCCATAATAACATTTATTCCATTTATATAGAAATGTAGTCATTGATCATGCAGAAATTTAACCGTAACTTAACCTATAGGCGTTATTTGTCCCTAAATACATGCTCACTTTGGTAAACGGACTGGTACAACATTGTTTGCACCCGATATGCTGGGAGTGTGCGATAATATGGTAGGCGTGAATGAAGGCAGCGATGTAAATTGACTTAATGAAATCCGATTTGAGGGAGTAAGGAGTGAAGAGGATGAAAATGATGGCAAGGTGATGAAATGAAGGTGAGATGAGGGTGGAAGATTGAATGAGAGAGAGAAATGGGAAGGAGGGAATGTAGGGAAGGGTATAATGTGGTCCTTGGATGTGGAGTGGTGTAAAGCAGTGAGGACAGAGCGGATGCGGAAGAGGCCGAAACAGCGCAGTGGGGGGCTGAGCGAGAAGGAAAGGCGAGCGGGAAGGAAGGTAATAAGAAAATCTAAAGACAAGAGGAGGAAAAGGCCGCCGAAGGAATGGACCGATAGTGGATGAAGAGGAACAAGGAGAAAAAATTGGAATGGGAAGAGACCTCCCTACGAATTTCGCTCTGCTTTTCTGTGCCTCCCTGCCCACAAGGCTTCACACCGCATCTCTCCCACATACGGTTGCCAGGCAACGGGACTAAAAAAGCGAGTTAGAAAAATTTTTGATCCCTTTCGACAAAAACTTGTGAAATTTATTTGGTGAGCTCTCAAAAATATTTCATTATCCTCATGGCCGAGTTAGATATCGAATGTTCAGCCTGCACATCCCTCTATCTTGAAGGAGTTTCGAGCATGAAATGATTATGATGCCTTTAATACTTTGGCTTTGGTTGATTTTACCACTCCTTCGCAATGTAAGTCAAAAATCCAGAGAAAAAATAACTCATCCATGGGGCTTACGCTCCATTGAGAACTTATTCGCGGATCACAATGAATACTGAAAATATGATGAGGCCTTGTCATTTACCAATTACCTTAAAAATGTTCATGCTATAATTTCTGATTATGTTGTCTTACCGAGGATTTAACCCTATCTGTGGATTTTGATCACGTAAAAAAATTTCAACACCAATTCTTTTCTTTTCTGATATTATTAAATAATCATCGAATGAATTTCTATCATGGTCAATTCGGAATCATTATAAATCCTCTGGAAATGGTAAAATGTAATGTAATAGTTATTTTTTTATAAATACCTTCGCGCACAAATTTGAAAAGCGTGTATTTACGTATTTATTTCATCAATTAAGCATTCAACTAAAAACATTTCTTTCATTATTTATTTTATCTATCAATGAATTGTGGAAATCACGGCTAATCGATTCAAGGAAACGAAAGCGATATGTTCTGATATTGACCTATGATGCATTTATAATGCGATAAATCATACCAAATTTATACCTAGATACCATATTTGCATAATTATATCAAAATAAAACAAATAAAAAAATTAAGCTGTCATCCAAGGATGCCATCCATAAAACATTCGACATTACCTGCAACTACCCAAGTATGATTATATGCAACAGGATCAGCATTAATTATGACCTTGAATTGGGTGATCTCGAGGTGATTTCACTGATAAAGTGAATGGCAGCCGATATCCAGGGGTAAATGGCCTCACACGAAATACTTTTATGGCCAACATCCGGCAATTCCCGGTTATGACAACTGCTCAAGTGTCAGCCCAAGTGGCAATCCTCGGAGGGATCTCATTCTTGAAGGATAAAACAACCCGGCAAAACAGGCGCGGTCTTTTGGGGTTTCCGAGGAATCAAGAGAAGCGCTGCGGCGGGGGTAATAGGAGATAGTTGCCCTCCCTCCCCAGCCGCCCCATTTGGTCCCGTCGCCCCCTTCCGACCGCGGAGCAACAGAGGGCGCATTCCCCACCTACATTCACACTTCTCCCCTCCCCCTGGGAGCACCTCCTCTCTCTTTCTCGCCCCCTCGACGTTCCAGCCCTTGACACCGCGGTCCCCTTTCTATCTCCTCTCCTCCTCCCTGCGGGTCGTCGTCCCGTAGAAAAGAGAAAATGCCACCCACCCTCTCTCCTCGCCTCCCCCTCCCCATCATCCCCCATCTCACCCGGAATAAAGGGGATCTCGGGGGGATCCTCCACTTCCGCCCACCACACCCCTCCCCCTTAAACCCCACGCTCATCGGCATGTCTTTCTCAAAATGTATTCCCTGGGGGCCTTGCGTAAAAACTGCGAAGTCATCGCCGGAGAAGGGCCCCTTGCAACGGTGGAAGTTTCTTGTGTAATTTTTTTTTCGTTTACTTCCCCCTACTCCCACAAAAAGGGAGAAACGGTGAATCTTTTCCTCTTCCCGGAACACGCCCCGCCAACGGTCAGGGGACTTATTTCTTTCTGCCGAATTGGAAGAGCGTTGTTTTTTATGTAGGTCTTATATCTTTTGGTGAGGTCTTATATTTTCGGATAATATCCCGGAAAATACTTATCCAGACACGGTTCCCCCTCAAGAGAATTACGAGGAAATTGATGAAGATGATATTTTCTGCTCGACCTTTTTCGCGAAATTTCGAGAAATATTGTTCTGATATAGAATAAGTTCAGGTGATCAAGTTTCATTGCGGTTTCTGTGGATATTTAATTTGGTTGCGTGTCTTATGTATACGTACATATTGATGTATATAGACATATATATATATATATATATATATATATATATATATATATATATATATATATATGCGTGTACTTGCATATATACGCACGGGATATTTTTATATAGCATAAATTCGGGTAATGAAATTTAAAGAAATGCAATGCCTGTAAAATACTTTGGAGTCATCAATAAATGATAATTATTTTTCCAAACCATCGAGAAATATTTTCCCACGTCTGATAATTAACCGAACGATTTATTTTTGCTTAATCCTATAGGAATTGAGCAAGAGATGAAGAGAGGACCTGTAGACAGATTAAGCCTATGCGAGGCAAGATGGAAGACAGTGGGGATTATTGAAGTGATAGCCACAGAGCTATACTTAGCAGAGGGGCGAAGAGTTATGGGCTATCCATAGTACTGAATGGGAAATTGAAGATGAGGCTAGGGGTGGCAGAGCGTGGAACTGGTGAATTTAAGTATTTTTTAGTAGAAATAAGAGAAGTTCCGGACAGTGGAGTGCAAGATCGAATAGGCTAAATGATTTCAAATGCACCTGAAAGAAAACACTTGGAAAAAATAAAAAAGTGGATATGAATTTGGTGGTTGACGAAGGAAGATACGGGAGTGAGGTAGGAGAGAAAGGTTTATGATAAAATGATGACTGTGGAGAGAAAACCATTGTTTTGAAGGAGGAGTATCTTAACTATGACTAATATCAGCACCACAGTAGATGTAGGTGAACATGAAAAATGCAGAAAGACTAAATTATGGTTAGACAAAGGCATATTTGTGGTTACGAATAGTGTGATCAACTCATGTATAGCTTTGCGGAAGCATATGCAGATTCAGGTCACAACTTAATGCTCATGATCTTTAATGTTAAATTTAAGAGAATGAAGTAGTAAGGAAGGAGTATAAGAGAGTGTTATGTAAAAGAATCAACTGGGTGTAGGAAAAAGGAGTATCAGGAAGCAGTTGATAAAATTCTGACCAAGGATGAGGGAATAGGTACGTTATAAGAAAGATGGCATTACTATTGAGACAAGGAATAACGAAAGGAAGGAATAAAGCAGTAGGAACGGTAGATAGAAAAGAAGTTATGAAGCCATGGATCACAAGTTGACATTATTTAAAATGTAGAAGGAAACAGAAGAACATGAACTAAGAATATGGGGGAAATTTTCTAAAAAAAAAGAATACTCAATAATATGAGGCAAGAAAAATTGCGCTAAGGAAACTTTGTGGAAATTTCTGGTGAGAAGATATGGAGAGTTTACAGAGACAGGGCGATATGGGTACGTAATCCAGGAAGATGAAGGATCTATCAGGGTGTAAAAATAGTAAGTTCCGTTTACGGTATAGGAGATGCGGCGGGTAAAATATTGATCGAAGAAGAAGTGGTTCTGATTGTACGGGAATAATATAAAGAGAGACTTACGAAAAACATAACACTAGGTAGTTTAGATATAAAATTGCAAAGAAAAATGGACATAAATAATAGCAAATGATGAAGTTCTGGGTAAATGGCTATTGGGAGAAATTTGAAGGCGAGACTGAATACCGAAGATACCGAGAAGTAATGGGATGCTAAAGACGATGATAGAGAGGAGAATGGTGGGCAATTGAGGTAGAGTTAGGAAATGATTGAGCAATCTGGATGGAATTAAGGGAAGTAGGAAGAATGTGGAGCTAAAATATCATTTACTGTAAATTGGGTTTAAAGAATATTTTATATCGTGTTTTGCAAGGGCTTAGGAGTACAGTTGTGTGTTGTGTCCTGGTCCATCAAAAACTTACCCTAAATCACTCCACTACTCCTGTTAAATTAATAAATCCTTTATGCTTGCATTTTGATTTTTCTCAGTGTATTAGGAGTTCGGATAATTATAAGTGCATTAAATTTCCTTCTCCAGCTCCTGAGCCTGATTCACAGATGGGGTAGGCTTTTTGATTAATGCTACGGTCTATGCGTCTGGGTCATTGAAAGTGGAATAATACGCCGTCTGTTGAGTATGTACCTAAAGACAATGCCAGATATCCCTCCATTTATCAACCTTTACCATTTCTCACGTTGCTCTCATTAAACTTCTATTTTTATTCATTTACAGTCTATTGAACGGGACAATTGCAGTGCAGATATTCTAGAATCACAAACATCCAAGCAAGAGGTGGAGGAAAACCTAACTCGGCAGGAATTGAACTCTCGGCATCTGGAAAAACAGGCGAGTGCCGGCTTATAATACAAATATATCATAGTGTACATATTTTAAAACATGCATAGCACATTAAGATTGAAGGGTAATTCCGGGGGCTCTTTTATGGGAAACGGAACAGATTGAATACTGTAAGCGATTTGAGTACAATCGGCCCGGGAAAATGTATTCTGGAGGACCGCTCACTCCACGGAAGAGTTATCCAGCTAGTGAGTAACGTAGTGTCCGGCTACTGATTCAAAGGTCACGGGTTTCTAGTCCCGCCTCGGGTGTACGTATTGTTTGAACTCTGGAGAAAGGTAGCATGGAAGCCCGGTGGCAAGCCAAAACAGAATAATCTGGACTCAAAGTAACACACGAGCCGTACGTGACACATTGAAATCGGGCGGATACAAAAGAAAAAAATATCTGTAAAATGTTTTCTCCTCACATTTGAACACGAATTGAAACTGTGGGACACAGGAGAATTTATTTTGTTTTTTTTTTTAAATAATCACGTACATTTTGAAACCTGAATGTCCCTATGATAAAATTTTAACATATTCATTATCGAAGGTTTTTTTTAAAAACTTATTACTTACAGCAAAGCAGATTTGCTAGCAGAGCTTTGCTACATGGCCAATAATGTTTTAACCCTAAGTAGTGCCGTAATTTTGAATGCTATTTTAAAATTTTTGCCTTAGTATTGAATGGAATACGATAGCCTTTTGCTTGTGGTGAGAATACAAAGGCCATTGCCCTACTCAGGATTCTTATTTCAACTGCAAACGTTGGTGAATCAAAAGAAACTAAATGTATAATTATACTTGATTCTAAGACCCATCCAGAATGACTCAAAAACAGATGCGACTAATCGCACACAACCTTCACTTTGCATTAAAATCATTTATTTCTTATCAGGTTAATTTAATGGTTTCCTGCTTCAAAAAGGAGCAATCTATAGCACTATTGATAATAGTAGGTCGCGTTTCTATTTCCCATGATCCAATTTCCAGTGGGTTCTCAATGGTAGTCGAACTTGATATAACAATTTATACGTCATCATGGTTATGATAATTTGACGAAAAAGATTATCGCACAGTCTCTCTGTAAGTAATTTGGATACATTATAATTCGCTTATCTTTCTGATGATTTACTAACCGTAATGCGCACCCTATCGCATTCAAATTGGTTTACGTGGTATACAAGGTTTGTATAAAAAGTGCAAGGAAAGCAGCGTGCTCGCACCGCGCAGACTCGATGGTGGGCGATTTGACCTTCCACACGCTTCAAGCGCCAATCGCCTGCAAGCGTTCGTTCAGGCTAGATCGTGTTTTTAATGGACCCCTGTTGAGTAACTCGGTGCAAGCACGAAATGCAACGAACGATTGAGCAGCGGTACGCCATCAAATTTTGTATTGGACTGGGTAATTCGGATATTGAGACGTTGGGCATGATTTTCCAAGTGTTCGATGATGAAAGCATGTCACAAACTGCAGTTTTTAATTGACCCAAGTTCTTCAAAGATGGGCGAGAGAGTGTGGAGGACGAGTCCCCCGCTGAACGGCCGTCGACGTCAAGAACCGACGACAACGTGTAACGTATGCATGAAGTGCTGGATTCAGACCGTCGCTTAAGTGATCGCAGGCCGTATTGGCATTGATGAGATGACAGTGCACACAATTATCACTGAAAGTTTGGCAATGCGAAAGATCTGTGCAAAACTCACCAATCCAGTGCACCCAGCACTCATTCACTGACTCACCCAGTGCACCCGCTCACTCACCCACCCAGTGCACCCAGCCACATCTGCTCAAAGGTAACCGACTATCTGACTAAAAACGGCATCACGACGATTCGCCAACCCCCTGACAGTCCCGATTTGGCACCAGTAGACTATTTCCTATTCCCAAAAGTGACATTCTTCCTCCAAGGACACCACCAGGGGACCCTAGGTGCCGTCAAAGAAGCTTGTAAGCATACCCTTAAGGACCTTCCAGAATCCGCCCACCAGGGCGAGTCAGAATCCGCCCACCGCCTTCGAGTCGTGGAAAAAACAACTGGTAAAAGTATGTCGACGCTTAAGGGATGTATTTTGAAGAATTTTGAAGCATTGTAGCAATATCTAAAAAAAAACTTTTTTTCCGAAACTGTTTCAGATACTTTTTATAGAAACCTTGTATGAACGTATTTTTCAGCACTGAGTATTTTCTAAACTCATAGCTTTTCAGATTAATCATGATTGTATACACGTCCCGTTCCTTTATGTTAAAGCAAATAAGTCTCTCGGTATGTTGGATACCCGACGAGAGAACTCAAAGAGACCTCGACCCCGACGTTGTACTGCTCCTCGAATACATATTTAGCAAGTCAATTTGAGCAGGCAAAATATCCCAGGACTCGAATTATTAACTTACCTTACCTTATCTTTGAGTGTGGGAATAAACAAGACTTCGGAACCCACATACCAATTTCATCATCCTTTATGTCATTAAAATCCGAGAGTCATTTCAAATTGAAATCATCTAAATGCTGAAATTACCTAAAAACGTTGTAACAACGATAAAATGCTCCTCGTCGGTCAGTGTTTTATATTTAGAGAGCAAAACGGCCTTAGGAGAATAAAATGGTGTAAGACACGTTTGACCCTTTTTAATGTATACATAAATCTTATTAGTTCGAAAGCGAAGAGCAACGGAAATCATTTCCTCAGAATTCAATTTAAGGCAAAAAAATTAAATCAAAACGATCGCGAAAATCTTGCCAGTCATTTCTGCAGAATTTTAAAATTTTGAAATGAAAGATATCTAGAATTAAGTTACTAAAATATGTAAGATAATTCTTAAATTGGAGAACAGGTGGACCAGACCCTCATTCTTACACTTGAAAGCGTTATTAGGAGCCTTTTTACTCTTGTCAAGGGCGTGGGTGTCATTACCACTTCGGGTCAAACTTGGAGGAATTACAAGAAAAACACACCATGTTACCTTTAAACGCTCAGTTGTTAAATGAGTAAATGAAAAATCGAATTAAAAATGATGTTTTCCCGTTATTTTGACCTTTTACCAAACACGTGTTGAGAATTTGCGACACATCTCAATAAATATTGAATCGATGGAGGGGAAAGAGAAGAAAAATAAAGTGGAAACTTTTACGGTTCGCGGAAAAATTCCTCGAATGAATGTAATACATCAAGTAATTGCTATATAATAGGGAATAGGATATTTTCATCTGTCTCTCTGGATTCTACTTCTGTTTACTTGCTTTTAATCATGTGACTCTACGAACCAGGTCGGGGAAATAATCAAAGTCCCTCAGTGCATTTGGTAAGTTATAGATTTAGTGAGATGGATTGTCTAGAAGATGAATTCAAAGATTCATTTCTCCCATGTACGGCACGTCACCGTTCAAAGAGGAGGAGAGCTCATACAGTAGGACGTGAGTTCTATATTTCTCTTCTTACTGACTGCTTCTTGGCCTTTTATGTTACGTACCTGTATATCCCTATACCCCCTGCCCTATACACGGTGATTATGTAGACCCAAATATAGAGCTCATAATCGGAATTACCAGGCAGTAAAAAATCATCTTCTTTTATGAAGGAAATTATAAGAATAGCCCTGACAATGCTGGATTATTCGTCTTTCATAACACAATTTGAGAATCTAGTGTCTAGCCAATCAATGATCAGTTACAATGCCAAGAGCAGCAAAGCGTGTAGCCTGACTCAGAAAATCAAATTGCTGGTTTAATGACATCAGTTTTCCTCCTGAGTGTTTTGGGGCTGTCTATCTTTCTGTCGACAGTCTGTCAATATTCATCAACTAAACATTAATTTTGAGCGAGGGAAATTCTGCTTGACGTTCGTATAATGAAGTAAAATATATGTACTCGTAGAAATTTGAAGGCAGCGTAATTACGAGGGAGCAAGGACGCGATTACAAGACACATTCGTCTTTAAACTACAAGCTTCGACATTAAGCTGCTTTTAAATTCACTCATCCCTCAGCCGCTTATTTGAAAGCCACCATTATGAACACGTATAGAAAATATTTGCTTAGAAAATGTTTCCATGCGCGGAGAAAATGTTTACTTTGTGGATGTCCCCCAATCAAAAGCGATTTGCAAGCGAGGCCCTGGAAACTCTCTCCATAATAACTTAAGCGAACTATCACGGAAGAGCATCACAACCCACTCTGATTGAAATTCCATTTAGAAAGCTTAGCATTCGTTAAGCCGCAGAAATTATTAAGCTGACGATTTACTCATCTAACGACGTAATCGGCCAAGGGATTGTAAGTAAACATTATTATTTTCTTTCAGCCAAAGAAGAGCATTCTGCTGGTCGGTTTAGATGCAAAGCGAAAGTCAGCTCTCGTTCTTCTTCCATTTGTTATCTGTTTAAACGAGGTCTATGTCTTTCAAGCTACAGTCGCACCATCCTCTATTTGCCAGTCTCGAATAAGCCCGGCCCTTTGCCATTCTCTCTCCCAAATGACGCCCATTTCTCACCCATTGGCAGTCTAGTCTACTCCAGGATGCAGACATTTACGTAACTGCATGGTTTTTACTCCACGTGAACTAGTAGGATTTCCCCGGCTAGAATTCAAGCTGTTTACTCTTTCGTCATCAGTTTTTTAAAATTGCAGACACTGCATATCCGTCTGGTTTAGATTTTAACGAACTCATTTGAGCGTGGCGTTTGCCGTCCAGAGCTAGACTATCTCCTCGCAGAGAGTTTTCAACTCTATAGAGATAGAGTTACGCTTCGATCGAAGTAGAGTGTCCTAGATGTTCAGCCGCTCACTCAGCTGCTCTTGGAGCCAGTCGCCGATGCCCTTGAGAGCCTGAGCGTGACTCACGTCGTTGAGCAGTTCGGCGTATGTCAAATTGGTTCGCCCACCTCTCTAGGAACTCAAGACACCCTCGGTGGTCGGGTGTCCGTGGGTGACTTTTTCTCGGACTCGCCGACCCATGCCGACCTTTTTTCCTCCTTCAGTTAAATACATTGGTTAAAACATTATAATGACAAAGTGTTTTATAATTTTACAGCTCCATATATTTTTATGCATATATGAGATACAAAACTTTGAGATGAATCCATCGAAAAATAAATTATTCAAAGTCTGGGATGTACCGAATTCAAAAATAAAATCAAATCCTTCAAATAAATTCCCCTCTGACCACAATTTGAATTTCAGTACTCCTTCTTCGTGGAATTCGGAATAACAATTCCATTTATGTCCGTTGAACTTGGAATTAAATTAAAAATCATGAATATGAAGTTTTCAATAAATGATGAATAGGTCAGTTGTTTTATTTTTTTTCTCAAAGTCAAATATGACCTTTAACAAATATAATATCCAAAAATTTGGTATGTTCAATTTTAATTTCCAATTTCGTTTTTTTTTTGAATGCGTAAACCTTTTACGAATTACGAAAATACGTATTAACACGTATAAACGTAGATTATCAGTGCTTTTCGTGACGGTTAAAGTGTACAAAATTTACTTCCACCGTTCACGTTTTAAGAATTAAGTCGAGTACAGAATTTTCTCACAAATGTACGCAGTACTCGGTCAATTTTCCATGCTCCAAGTTGGTTATAGGCGGGATCGGCATAAGCTTGTGGATTGACGGATTTTCGCAAATAATTCAATCGTGAATTGAATTATTATACAAAAAATTTATAATCGATTCCGACCGATTCGTTCTTAACCAACTAATTATGATAGCATAGTATTCAGAGAAAACCTTCATTTCTGATTAATTTCTTAAATTTTTAACTCATGGATTTTTTTATAAAATGGATAAATATTGTAACTCCTATTTCTTCTTCCGAACCAAAAACTTAAAATCTATGGTTAATGAAAAATAAGGACAATTAATCATCGATGGAAAGGACAATCCTGATACAACCCCCTTAATTAATGAAGTATGCTGAGTATGATATGGAATCATATTTAGCGTTTGAAAATTTGCATACAACTTATAAATGTTGTTATTTTCCATGTCTGCTTTAACTAATATTCGCTTTTAGAGGTGATATACACCAATAAAAGGGTAGGAAATAAGTAGTAACCACCTAAGTAAGAATTTCTAAGGAAATCTAGAAACCTAGGAAGATTCGCGCTATCCTGAGAGCAATTTTCATCTATCCACGCTTGAATTCCGAAGTTCTCTCGGCAGAAGAGCCAACGGTTAAAAAACTTTGAGGATAGCCTCCCAGAGATGTGATGCTATTTGAACAAAAGTTTGTCGATGCAGTGAGTAACTTGTATTCGTGTCTTTGTTTGTTTTCGGTACTGACACAATTTTGGGATTTTCAATTCCAGTTGCGCAAACACTTAGAATATTCGAGATTAGGTATGAGGCGTCGACCTCATTGTTTCGTCCTTTCGACTCATCTGGAAGAAAAACAACTCCTCCTAACACATGCATGATGCATCGCAAATAATCATTGATTATATTTTATGTTTTTTACTAGGGTCAAGAAATCATGAAAAATAAAATTCATCGTTTGACTAAGCTAATTTCGGGATTTAAAAAAATTGAAAATGAGGAGTTTTGTTGAATGAAAACAGTTTTTGTTGTAAGAAATATATTTTTTGGCAGTAATGCACCAGCTTAGGATAAGTTTTCGAAGTACAGTGTCACTAAGCACTACTGTACTCCTAACCCCTCACCGACATGACACAAAATATCCTTATACCCCGTATTATATCACAACTTGTTATTTCGATCAGCATACACTCTATTTTAATTAACTCCATCCAAAATGCCTATCATTTTCCTCCCTTTACTCGCTTTCCCAACTGGCTCCCCTATATCACCGTCTCCAAAGAAATATGTATCACCCATAATGGTATAGTGTTATGACAGTGAAGACAGCATATGATCCCATGTCCGTCAGTTTCCTTTGCGGTGAACGTTTTTAATCCATCGATGCATGTTACTCCTAAGGTTGGGCGCGTCGATGATTAACTTAAAATGCATTTCGATTCTTGGTACAACAGGTCGGAAATTTACAGTAACAGTCTTACAGTTAGTTGGTAAAATCGGGAAGTCTGGGAAATGTAGGGGAATCTACAGGGTGCGTTCCAAAAGTAATGCTTTTATTTTTCTTACAAGTAATTTATTCAACAGATTTACACAAACACTTAATTTTCTTAAATGTACTGTCCTGGGGTCTCTACACATTTTTTTCCGGCGACTCTGCATGACCGCGGTTCGCGTCCTGGAAGGCGTCTTCGGGGACCTCTCGCAAGGTCTTCGTGACGGTTGATTATATCTCTTCCATGGACGAAAAACGCGTTCTTTTCAGGGCTACCTTAATCCGAAGGAACAAAAAGAACTCTGCCGGGGTGACGTCAGGACTATAGGGGGTGGGGCAGCGTTGGCACATGGTGTTTGGCACGGAACTTATATACTCGTAGCACGTTGTGGTAAGGCGCGTTGTCGTGATGGAGTTGCCAGGTAACAGAGATGTCTTTTTTCGTCCTGATGACCCTTTTTCGGAGTCTTTCCAGCATATCAACGTGGTAGGCAGCGTTAACTGCCTGTCCTTGAGGAACAACCTCCTTATGAACCACTCTTTTACAGTCGAAAAAGACAATGAGCATTGTTTTTACTTTTGAATTGCTCATTCTTGCCTTTTTGGGCTTGAGGGATTGGTCAGTGTGTCACTCAGAGCTCTGGCGTTTTTTTTCTGGGTCGTATTCAAAAACCCAGGTTTTATCACCAGTGATGACGTTGGCCAAATAATCAGGTTCATTCGAATACATTACAAAACTGACATCCTGCTGCTTCCACAGATTGGAGAGCACTGAGACCGGTTTCGCCCCCCCCACCTACTCCAAGTGGTTCGATCCCTTTCCGACCAATGGGCGATTACCTTTGGAACGCAGCCTGTATTTATTTCAAAATTCAGCGAAAAATATTGAGTATAAGGCCCGTTTTTATTAAAAAAGAAGGAATTACAAAAACTAATTGAAAAATCCCGATATGGACCATGTTTCTTCTAGCTTTGAGATCAATTCGTGTTTGGTTTAGGCCATACTGTATACAAACCCACGCAAAAACCAAAACTTCAGCGGGACCTCATATTACAGTGATACCAGAGACTCGCGTACTTGTATAAATGAATGCTAGTTGACCATGGGAGAGCGAGAAAAAGACATGTATGTTGGAAAAGTCGGGAGTATATTCGGACATATGAATGGTGGAAAATGAGTGGCTCCCCTAGATGCCATTGTTTGGGAATTTCAGCGCATCATATTTCAGTTCCATCACCCATTCCAAGCGTTTAGAGTGCCCATTGACAGCTCGGCTGGAGCACTTCGTGCGATAGATGCGAGGATCTGTGCTCGCTCCATCACCGCGTCACGAGAGCGTGGATGCGAGTTGACAACAGAATCAGGGCAGTGACAGAATGAGTTCCACTTGTTTTTAAGTGAGATTCGGAATGCGCATTTGTCGAATCTGCATTTAAATTTAGACGAGCGAAGAACAATATGCACGCAACAGTTTATAAAAACTAGATATTTTGCAATTGTTTTCTTTAAAAATCTCAAATAATCGTGTATTTCCAAATATTATAAGAAATGATCATTACTTAAACAAACTGATATTTCAAGTAACTTCAAGTCAGCAATAAATTCGTACTCCTGCCAATTATTCTGTAATTAATTTAAGAATTACCTATTAAGTATATGCTGCTGTGTTTCTACTAGTTGTGCGTAATATTTAATTTGCCCTCCGTGTATTCCCTATTCTAAATCTAAGTAATAGTAATTTTTAATGAAAATTGCTATAAAAAATAGGCATACATTTCAACAAATATTTTTTCCAAAGTTGGAATGCCTACGCAGGGCATCTGCAACGGACTAATTGTGTGAAATATACGTATAAATACGCGATATTTTGAATTAATATCATGAAATGGAAATATACGTTTTGAAACTTTTATTTGTAATAATGGACTGCAGACCTCCGCGTATTGATGTTGCGCGCAAAGATCAGCGTAATTAATTCTTTTATCCTAGGATTTCAACATGCGGGCGCGCTTATATGTACGTCATCACACTCGAATGTTTACTTATTTGCTTCGGAATCAATAATGAAAAAGTGTTAAACATCGTTGAGTGTAGTTCCTCCATACTCTACCATCGTTGAGATAATGTCACTAACGAATCGCGCCTTAAGGTGTCTGCAACCAGAGCTAAGTGATTTGATATTGAAAGATTATCAGAATCTCATTTAACCAGTCGAATTCGATGGAATCCATTCCTTGGAAAACGCAACCGTCAGTGTTTAAATTTCTCCATTTTAAAATGAACCCACATGTTTCATTTCTATCTCAGAGAGGGTACGTGCAGTGTTCGCATAGCACAGAAGTTACGACACCCGAGCTGACCACACCGAAACGTATACCCCAGTAATGAACTGCAAGCAGGACATATTACTGGTGGGATTTTGTAAGTTCCTACGGACTATCTGAATTCTGGGAGAATATGACCGATTAAATGATCACAAATCAAATAAATTTCGTTCATAAGTTTCCGAATTTACTTCGACAAAAAAGTGAAGAAAGATATGGATTTTTTTACATCCTTTATATCACTTAGGGATCATTTAGGGCCGTAATCCATAATCCATCTCTCAGCTTTTGGAGTCTCTTCAGAGCCTTTATGTCTCAAAAATCGCATGGAAAATGTTGACTAGGCCGTCTCATAAGAGACTTCCAAACCTAATTCCTACCGAGTGAGGTAGACGATAAACTCCTCTTTATTTTCGATATACGAGCGACTTTAAGACTGTTATTAATATTAATAGATGAGATCATGTTTTCGCGACTACTATGACATGTTTTAAGTGTGGAAATATATTTTGGTTAATTTTTAGGAGCATCATAATGTAATCTTTTTTATGGAGTACTTGCTCCGTATAACGCAATCTATAATATTGGATTGGTAGTGAAAGTATACATCAAACTGCTGAGAGATTTTATTGGTTTAATAGCGTCCCCTGGAGAGTGTGATAAATCGATTATCATGTTCCGCCGTCCACCTAGCCGCATTAGTTCCTCTCTAATGGGAATATCTCCTGGAAAAATCCTCGGTTAAATTTTCTGAAGGACTTCCAAACAAATTTTACATAAATTTATCTTATAATTAAGACGTTAAGATTAATTGTTGAAAAAGGTAAATATTCAGCTACACAAACTCATGCACACAGGTACCAAAAGGAAAGAAATAAACGTTTGTGAGACTGGATTTCCTACAAATCCGTCCAGACTTTCCAGTGTACACTCATTAGGGATCCGTGGAATGACTTTTTAGTGTGTTTTCCAAGAAATCAAGCCCTCATTGTTTGATCTAACAGCCACTCGGGCCCAGGGATAATTGACTCGGGCAGGCATGCATTTTATGGGGTGCTCTTGCTCCCTACCTTTTGTGAAAGGGTGAGGGAAGGACGCGCCTGCCTGGCCGGGCGTTGTCGGTGGACGAGAGTAGGTTAATGGTATTGAGGGAGGGGGAGGTCCCTTATCTCTCTTTGTCTCTTATCCTGCTCGTTCTCCTCCCTTTATTTTCCTCCCGTGCAACAATCGCAGTTGACTTCACCCGCTGACCCCTCGTACGCGATCCATGGAAATGACCCAGTTCACGCCAAACACAATGTATTCATCTTAAATCCTAATTAGGTACAACTGGGCTATTGTCCGTCTTAAGGTACGGTTTTAAGCTTAAAACTGAGATATTTAATTCCCGATTTTTTCAGATATCGCCGGCTTTTGTCGGAACTCAACCCTAGCACGACAGTCCCATCTTATCATTCATTATTCAATAATTGTTATAAATTCGACATGAGTCACCATGTTCGTTAATTTTTTGTCGTTGATATTTCGATGGCCATTAATTTCACAACTACATTTCGCAAAGGTGTTGATTTTATTCATTTAATTGATGAATCGAAGTAATTGCCAAATAATCGGATTCTTTCGGTGATGAAGGACTAATTTTTGTTATTAAAACCAAGAATTTATGTGATTTTTAGTCCCCACTCCAAATAACCTAGAACTACGCCGATTCGATACCATTAAACCTTTTTTTTGTGGCCATGTTAGTAAATTATAGCATGGTTCCCGAAGCGATTTTTAAGCTCGCAGTAGAGAGTATAACTTAGGAGTCAGCCCTAAATGGTGTAGACGTTCCGTACAGCAGTCAGTCCTCTCGTGGGTAAGGGAGGCAGCAGCCCGTGCGAGGTCGATTCGACATCCTTGTGAGTTAAGTGCGAGTCGGACGTCATCAGGCGAATCGGTTTCAGGGGTGAACATGGAAGTGGGAGGGCATAGCTGGATGTTGCGGAATATTTTTTAAATTAGCGTCATCATATCTAACCGGCAATACTACGAGGCAGCATCGCGTTTGGGGTGACATGTAATTGTCGACAGCAAAGTAATGCAAAGTTACATGCATTTGAGATTGGATTCAACCATTTTTAAGTCTAATACAACAAGAGATGACTTAACAAGAGTATAGATAAAGCAAAGTTCTTCAAAACGTCGGTGGTAAAGTTTTCAACTTTCTGCATACCGTTATTAAAGTTCAGATATCTTACATTTTTCTTACAACTTCATAATTTGCTATTTCCGATCGCCATACAATTAATAAATCTGAAGGAGCATTATCATTTGTGAGTTATAAAATGAATAGAATTTTTTATTACGAGTCAGTTAATGGGCTCTAATGATGTTTCATATTTTTCTAATGTTAATTTTTATACATCCGTTTAATAATAGATCGTAAATATGATTAATTATCATAAAATATGTCCACATACAAGCGATGCATAAAAAACGGCCAATATTTACCAACGCTTGCTTTTCTAAGATTGAGCATCGACAAATTTTTCGACATTTTTCAGAGTCACTAAATATGTACGTATGTATGAAAACTAAAAGTAGTAATCGCTGTATGTTAATCAGTCAATTGTAATCTTGATTTAAAACCATTTTCATAGAGACGGACACGATAGAAGAAGCGCGACATGTTTATTCACATAAGATTCTTCCATGGATATGACAACACAAAACGCAAAAATAACTTAAATTTGCTACTTTGAGTAGTTAATATATCTTAAAAAGTAAATCTAAAAAGGTTGGTCGATTTGCAGTAATAAATTATTACGAGAGGGTTTTAAAATAATGAAAAACTGTGAACATTACTAGTAAAGTTTAACTTAGTTCAGAGCTGTCAGGTAGCAGACTTCTAGCACGAATGATTCCACCTCCCTGTATCAATTAATGAGGACATTTCTTGACTCTGACAATAGAAATACTAATGTACATCAAGTTTGTCACCAGTGTTATTTCTCTGGTAAGACGATTTCTGGATGTTTAATTAAATATTCAAATGCATGGATTAAGGCAGATTTTATTTCAATTATTTTGTATTATCATTCACTACTGTGTTTTTAAAATATCCCCTGCCATTCCTTAAAAATTTCTAATGTATTCACTAATAGAAATTAATATATTTACATTTAATTCTCACTGAGTATATGAATGACATGGCAATAAATGTGTGGAGTAAATTCATGGACATGGCGTGCATCATGTTTTTATTTTCTGTGATGACATTAACTTAACATTTACCAGCTGCCTTTACAAAGGCTACGTAAATTAAGTTTGTATATTACTTTATGAAATATTTGTGACAATAGTTGGGAAATGTTATCTTTAGAGTTTATGTATGCATTCAGAATTACAAGTATGGTATACTATATGCATAGAAATATAAGTTGATAGCATTAAACTAAATTCCCGCAGAGGATATATTTTAGTGAAAAATTAAGTGGAATCTGTATAATGAATATAAAATATATAGTAAATTTAAAAAAGGAAGACATGAGTAATAAAAGCGTGTATTTCTTATTTCTCGAGCCATGTTTTCAATATCCATTGAAAACACCCAAATAGATCGTTTTCTTTTCAAGAATGGTGAGTAAAATACTCTTAATGAGGCAATCAGTTCACAGTAATTAAACCTGTACGACTGAACATGATAAACAAGCATAAATTGCTGTTTATTACGGAAAGTCTTGAGTAAATCAGTATTTGACGGGAAATTCGACTCGGCAAATTATCTCACTATATTTGAACGGGCGACATAATATTCGATACCTTTTTGACGACGCTGGTCGAAAAATAAACATTTAAAGATAGGAAAAGTCAAAATAACTCCAGGGGTCGTTCGGAAACGAAATTTTCTGCTCGGCGACCTTCGACATACATCTTAGAATCCCCCGCCCCACCTCTGATGTGAGATCTACTCAGAAAATCCCTGTGTTTTGATTTTTTTCTCGCCGGAGGGTCAGGCTTACCTTTAAAAATCCTCTTTTCCTCATAAACCCTCTTGTGAAAGTGTGGGAAATATTGAGCAGCCATCTTCAGAACCAGAGTCTGTGTGTTAAAATCCGTAAGTGAAGGGAGAACTTTTTGTAAATGGGTAAAATATATGGATCCTTTTTGAAAAATGATTTAACTTTTTACATATTCAGACGCAGATATCCAGGTAAATATTCTATGGGATAAATATATGCACAAAATAGTTTAAAGCAGAAGATGTTGTTAAAAAATAAGTCATGAATAATACTGCTTACATTTATGTGAAATTTTCGAATTCTCAATTGCTGTGGGCGATACTCCTGCCGAGACAAGTTTTGGAGAGAAGTTCTTTGCTGAGTTTACCGAAAGCTACGGCGGTAGTTGTCTCGCCCCAAGATATGAACGTGAACTAATTTATCTCTTGCTTTGAACTTCTTTTCTGCAAGCCTAAATTTCCAATTCTCTTTAAAAGGACTTCAAATTGAAGAGCGAATCGATATGATGGCGGATGGAGATACCTTAAGATGCTCGTTCCAACATCCATTAAAGAATCTCCAAATGGCAAGTCCGTATATGATGATGTACTTTTGAAATATTGAGTAAAAAATGAACCAGAAAGAGGTATAGGGCAGAAACCTAATCAAGTTCTCATATGACTGTTTAAACTGACCGAAACACAGAGTGGAAGAGACAAAGTGATACCGAAACAAATTATGTGACATTAAACACTCTGCGTAATTGCTTACTTGGGCCATCTCTGCTTACCAAATATGATCAGTGAATTCCACACGCCGTATTTCACGAGATGAGGTCAAGTCTCATGCATTCAGCGAATTTCGAGTTGATTACCGTGATTGGTCTGTATCACCGTGCGGTAATAAAACTTATGTAAAACGTTAGGCACATTGAATTGTGGCATCACAAGCACCTGTTCACTAGTTCATGTAAATGGTTTGTTCAAAATGAAGTATAATGATGTTGGTAGTTTTGTCTTTCCACGTAACGCTCCCATTCTTCTGTAGGATCAAACACTTTACTCGAGCTTGATATATCCCGGAATGCGTGAACACCATTTGACAAGTAATCATATTCCGTCATAATACTTACTTGGAAACAAAATTTAAATCTTATAGGTAGTCTGCCGGTCAACGTAGGTTTTGGATGGACAGCAGAGACAAGCCACACATCGGAACCCCACGTAACACGACACGAGATGCCGTAGTCTGCAATAAATCGTCCTTCAACTCCAAGTACGTTCTGCCTCCCTTCATATCGTCCAACATTATTTCCTCAAATTCACTTAGCCAACATTCTCCCCTCTACCACTACCCTCTACATTCCATTGTTATCAATTAGTCCTGTGCTCACTTTTACTGCCTACTCTGATTTCTTCCAACACCCCAAAATCCTTCTCTCTTCTCTAACTAGAACGTATTGGTTTCCATTTATGTTCAATTTACATCTTCTATTTTTCCATATCTGAATGTCTAATCCCGAGTCCACCCTTGAATCAATTTTCACAGATACCGAGTTTCAGAGCCGTAAATATTAAGTTCCATATCAAACTCTCCACTAATATTTTGTGTAAATCTTTATTTAATGTCACTGTCATATTTTCCCTCTTTATTGTTTAAGCTACTCCACCTAATTTTGTCCTTATTTTAAATTTGTTACTGCATTGGACAGTTTTTTCTCAAAAATTCCTAAAAAAGTGAACTGTTGTATCTGTTCAAGTTTGTAGCCTTAAAATTTAACGATGAACTCGGCTATCCTATTTTATAAGACCCCTCGTTTTCTTATGACTGGTTCTTATCCAATATGTATCACTCTGGTCCATAGAAAGAGGCTCAGCAGTGACTGCAATCTTTTGCTTAACTTTACAGCGTAAGAGGAATAAGGAAAAGAGAAATTCAGTGCCTGTATCGTTAACTTAACCATCCATGATCCGATCCGCTATTCATTAAATTACTCTGATACACTGTTTTAATTCTAACATGGGTGTTTATCTATGCAAAGATATTTTTATTTGCGCATAAAATGTTTTATGAAGATTAATTCGTGATGATAGTATTTGAATTGATACTGGAACAACATTGAAATAATATTTATTAGATGCAGCACAAATGTAAAGGCATTCCTTTAGGTTTAATGCACCCTACTAAATGTTTGGTATGCAAAATAAAGGGCAATTCATGATGACTTGTAACATATTTTTCTTTTTTACTGATAATATTTTAAACAATAATGGCAAAAAATCTAAGGACATATTTTAAAAAATGCTTCCTGAATGAAGTAGCGTATCTGCGTATTTATTTTACTCTAATAGAAGTTTTAGTGCTTT
Organism: Hetaerina americana; assembly: GCF_022747635.1. Classification (NCBI taxonomy): domain Eukaryota; kingdom Metazoa; phylum Arthropoda; class Insecta; order Odonata; family Calopterygidae; genus Hetaerina; species Hetaerina americana. The sequence goes on from NW_027287261.1 coordinate 107,413, forward strand.
GGTTGCCGTCTTTCGATTGTGGACACTTACGATCTCATAAAAATATTTTCCATCTCCTTTTCCCCGCTCGTAGCCATTGGCAGAACTAATTGAGCGTAAATCTCCGTTGCGAAGATATTTTTGGCGCATCATTTTTCTTGGCTGGTTTTCATTGAAACAAATGAAACGTGACCACGAAAACATGACAGTAAAGAACGATTAGTCCATTTTTTTAGACTTAAATTCCCATTATTAATCCCCGAACCCTCAACTTCGAGATCCTGGCTGCATTACTCCATGAGCGCTCCCGAAATAGACAGGTTGATTGGATTAATAGAGCAAACGGAGGAATTATTCCCTCCTGACAGTACCTATTCTCCCCGCTGCACAGTAGTTTCTCTGATGGATGGCGGGGCGTGACCAAAGCGGCTCGTGGCCGCCGATAGGATAATCTCTGCCCCTCCATAAATGTTACTTTGACAACTAGGGCATTTATGAAATTTAAAAATGGATTGAGTGAGAAATGGTGTTTTTTCCCAGGGATTCCTTTCTTTTTCCGTTAGTTTCTGGGTAGTGACCCATTTTAAGTTGGTTCTCAAAAACACATTTGACTTTGGTGACCATATGGGGTCCCATTCTACATCAGTTGCAATAAATTTGCTAATTTCGATTATTTAATTTGCTCTCCAAATGTCCCATTTCATTCATGATGCAGACGTCCTTCATTTCTCTTTTTCTGTCGCCAGGAATTCTTCGTGAACGCTGGCATTTTGCAGTCCTGAAACAGGTAGATGATTGAGGAAATGTTGGCCTTAATTGCAATGCTAAGACATTGAAGTGGAAAAGTGGCACAAAGATTCAGAGGCGACTATTTCTTACAGGTTGAAGTCTAAAATTATTGTGGTAAATATTAGACTACCAGTGCACAAACTGTCACTTGAGGTTCCTTCGTTCTGACTGTGAGGGCTAAGAAGATAACAGCAAACCCCATAGCTTCGTCACTTTCTGTTATACTCGTCTAGCATGTTTTCTCATTTAATTGCTTCCGACACCTCCCAACTCGCCCTTACTTCCCCAACCCACCTCTAAAAGAGCGTCTCTGTACCCATCATTGTGTGAGACAGTCAAAAAGACAATTATAACCAGCGGAATTTAATATTATTTTATTGCTTCTTTGTAATATTACTTCCCATGTACACTATCAGAGTAAGTAATCTAAATGTGATTTTTACATAAATCCGGAAAAGTATACATATTAACTTCTACCAATTCAATGTTCAGCTGATCTTTTTGCGATATTTCCTGAGTGCATTTTCAAAGCATTAGGGACACACACAAGCAGTCACACAGGCAGAAGTTGATTTTTGTGTTATTTGTTTTAACGAAATGGAGATCCCGATTTTGATTTTTCCCGTGACGATCCCCAGTAGGCCACGGGGCTACATGGGGATAAATCAATCACTGCAAAAACATTGAGGCTCGTCTCGAATGCATCAGCCGGGAAACTAAATTTGGAACGAGTTATTGGTCCATGTACCCGTCAGGCAGTCACTCACTCGCCCTTGGGATTCAATCTCATGTGGCCGAGAGTGTGCTCTCAGGGTATAAGAGGGAAGTTTTGGGAGTTTTAGAAGCGAAGCCCTGAAGCAAGCGCTCTAAGGTAAAACGTTAGCGAAGTGAAGCCTCGGAGGGAACACCCTTAGTGGGATGGGAGTCGTTCGAAACGGGGGAGAGAAGGTCAGAGGGCAAAGGACAAATAAGGACGACAGGAAAAAATCAGTGAGTAGGGCACATATTGAAGGGCCGGAGATACGGGAGTGGCGGTGAGATGGGGAAAGGGTTCTAATGTGATCTGATCGAAAGAGAAGAGAGCAGGAGTAGGCGGGGTCGGAGAGTTTGAGATGGAATCTTGAGGGGCTGAGATTATTTGGGCGGTTCACTGTCCGGTGGAAATAAAGAGGAAGGAAGTGAGTAAAAGAAGCCGCAGAAGAGTTAGGAAGCAATTTTTATCCTGAGCCACTTGTCTGACGAGATTAGGGTGTCGATTAATCGCCACTGGGAAAATAAAACCAGGAATTTCGACGAGAAAAAGAGCAAATCATTGATGTCAATTGATTCTAGATTTACTGGATTGTAAGATAGTATTTCTTTATTGTGCTTTACCCTGGGATACGTTTCTACAATTTTAGCGCGTATGTACATCTAATCTAATTTTAAATAAATAATTTTCCACATGATCAACTTATTTTGTCCGCTGAGTTTTAAACGCTGTCGCATCATAATCGTATAATTTTCAGTGTAAATTTTGAATCTAACTGAAAAACTGGATAGTTTTCCAAGTAATTAGTTTGTTTTGTCGACCGTAGCTACTTAGTGACGCACCAGCGCCATTAAGTGGATGCATTCGAAAAAATTATTTCGGGGTCCACAAAATAAGCATAATTCATGGAAAGCTACCCAGTTTTGCAATTATCAGTGAGCCATTTAATAAAGTTGAGCCAGATAAGGCTTAATACTTTATTATCAGGATTAAATGAAAATCTATTCATCGCACACAGGTTTCCGGTCTTTTTTCACTATCGGGAGTGAGGACAAAAGTTTGTTCTAGCCGGATTTGTTTAATAAATTATAATCTGGCGGAAACGACTTCATAGTTATTTATTTTCAATCATTGTTATCTCCACTAACCGATGACCGAAACAGTGAGTGTTAGCTGGCAAATTATTACTTATGGGTTAAACTTCAAAAAATGTTTGCCTAATCATTGATAAATTCATGGTACTTAATACCTACTCTTTAATTCGCGAACTAATTGTATGCTTATGCTTATGTATATGTATGCAGATGTGTTCAATTTTATTTTATTATGACGTCGCGCTGTAGGAGGCAAAAAAAATATTCAAATCTATCATTTCCTGAATCTGCTTCTTCATTTTTTTCTCATTTTCCGATCTGTTATTATAATCCACTACTTTTATGTAATTAAATCGACGCCATTGTAAATTCGTAGATGTGCCTAATATATTTGTCATAATATTTGCATCACTTAAGAGTGATAGAAACTGGAATGACCCTCATCCTATATTTTCTCTGAAGACAGTAAAATCGTTCTAACTATATTATCTTCTTGTAGAATGTCATGCATACTTACATAATTTATTTCATCTTAAAGCGATTCTTAGAATTCGTATCATATCCCATGTGGTATTAATTTTAAGTCCCTACTTTTGAATGGAATTTCGCCTTAGTTTAACTGCAATAAGATAGATCTTGTTTATTCAAATTAAATAAGACATATGAATCATACTCTCGGAACTTCTCTCTGCGTCTTCTTTGGTTAATCGAGGTATTACCAATATTCCTTTAAAGTCCCTCGCCAGTCGTAAGAAAACACATGCTTGTACTTTACCAATGAACTCCTTCGTCAAACTTGCAATATGAGCTAATCGGCCATAGCATTTCCACATCCTTGAATTCAAGAGCAGCAGACGGTAGCGGAGTGAGGGAAAGAAACTTCAAAGTCACAGAGGAGTAGACGGATCGTTATATTCTTCGGGAGTAAATATTTTTAATCGCTTCTCTCTTTTTAGCACACCCACCTGTGATGTCGAAGGCGGCATAAGGAAAGGAAATATTCTGTCGGCCCTGAGTGCACCCTAAAAATTTCACGCGCCGTTCAATTTAGCACGATGTGATAAGGGCTCTGCAGTATTCCATTCCCAATATTGACCCCCGATGAGAAAGAAATAAAACGAGGTGGTAATATGGCACCTTTGCGATTCCTATAACCTGTCCATCACAGAAACGATTGAAAAGTTTGACTATAACAGAAATATGATGGGTGCTTTTTGGGATGTATACAATGAATCTTCAGTCGAAGATGAAATAGCCCGATACCGAACGTATACACCGACCTTTTCTGCCATTATGTGGCATTTTCCATTAAGACTTGTTAAATATGAACCATATCTCAGAATGAATTAGATATACTATTTTATTATTGTCCACGCATGGAAAAATCGCCACTTTCAAGTTTTTTAATTCGAGTGTTTATTCATAATGCATTGGTAATAATCAGTAGCTTTGTCATTTGCGTTCCAGTAAATGATTGTTGTTGCACCTAAGAAATTATTCGAAAATTGTATCACTAGGAGTTTGATTAATTTCATTAATATAACTTTAGCTAATTAATGCTACCGTTTCTGTTTTTCCTGGCTTCAAAATTTATAAATGGCTGTCAAATGTTCCTCATTTGAGTCGCCCGCCGACGCATTCTTAGACCTAGATCCCCTATATTTGAGGCGCAAAAGACAAGAGTTATGCTCACAAAAATCTTTGAAACCACAAGATGATATCGGTCGGAAATATAGCTATGCCGAAGAGGGTTTCGAGATTCGGATAGCAACAGTTGGAGAGTGTCTTCAATCAGAGATATTATGCAAAATATTTCCCCCGGTGAAAATCACACCGGCAATGGACTATGTTTATCTTGTTAAAGTGAGCGTCCACTTGGCCCTTAAAATAATCCACTATAACACGGGAGATATATGACCAATTGCGAACGAGCTACACGAGCTACGAGTATATTGCAAGTACGAACTTCTCAAGTAATCATACAGGGTTCGTCCGGAAAATAAGTGTACTGAGCTCAGGAAAAAAAATGTATTATACTTTTACATATCTTAAGCTAATATTCCTCAAAATAGGACCCTTGTGAGTCGATACACTTGTTCCAGCGGCGTTCCCATTCCTGGAACGCTCCCGCGAAGGCATCATCGGGAACCTCTCGAAGACACGTCGTCACGGCCTCTTTGACGGCGTCCAAAGTCCCGTATCGCGTTCCTTTCAAACTCCTCTTTATCTTCGGGAACAGAAAGAAGTCCGGTGGTGACAAGTCCGGGGTGTAGGGCGGGTGCGGCAGCGTTGCCACGCCGTGCTTGGCCAAGAAGTCCGACACGACAAGCGCGGTGTGAGACGGCGCATTGTCGTGATGCAGCCGCCAGATGTTTTTGATCGCTGGCCGGACGCGGGCGACTCGTTTTCGAAGCCTGTCGAGCACTTGGACGTAAAATGCAGCATTTACAGTTTGTCGTTCAGGTACAAATTCGTAGTGGACGACTCCTCTTTTGTCAAAAAAGACAATGAGCATCGCCTTGATCCGAGATTTGCTCATGCGAGCTTTCTTTTGACGGGGTGATGATGGGGTGTGCCACTCCGCACTTTGTCTCTTCGACTCCGGGTCGTACTCAAAGATCCACGTCTCGTCACCCGAAACAACGTTCTCTAAAAAATGTGGATCATTTTTGCAGTGATCCGCAAGTTGTGTCGCGATTTCCAAACGATTGAGTCTTTGATCATCACTGAGCACTTTCGGCACCAACTTTGCACAAATTTTTCGCATCTGTAATTGCTCCCTAATAATCTCGTGCACTATTGTTTTTGGCGCATTACACTGCTCTGCTATCATCCGAACACTAAGACGACGATCAGAGTTCAGTACATCGCGAACTTTTCGCACATTTTCGTCGGTGAGTGTCGTTGATGGGCGTCCAGGCCGTGGTTCGTCGTCGACCTCTTTTCTGCCCTCCACGAACATCTTGTGCCACCGAAAGATCATGTTTCTGGACATGGCTGACTCCCCGTAAGCCTGGTTAATCATACCGACAGTTTCGGTAGACGATTTCCCAAGCTTTACCGCAAATTTGATGGAATAACGCTGCTCCAAAAACTTCGGCATCGCGTTCCGTGACGTGGGTCGAGCGTGGAGGTTCGCGTTAACAGAGCTCCTCACTACACCACAGCTCAGAGCCGACTGCCTTTTTCAGCGTCGCTTGCCAACATACCCCCCTCCAATCGCAGCCCGTCAGAGCGGTGCTGGAGCGGCGGGAAAAAATCAGTACACTTATTTTCCGGACGAACCCTGTATGGAGAAAGGAAGGGACAGTGGATGCAATCATCAGGGTATGCAATGAGATTACGAGTAGAAAATACTTGATAGTGATGGTGGATTGGAATGAAGTGATGGGCGAAGGGAGAGATGGCAATGAGGTAGAGGAACAGCGAATGGCCACGGGGAGAAAACCGTAGGGTTTTGCTGGAGGAATAGATTAATTTTAACTAATACCTGGAAGGTAAGCTAATAAAGATGTACGCACAAATGGTAAGTAGCAAGAGATTCAGGAAGATATCAGCTGGATTACGTGTATATTCTGCTCAGGCATAGATTTAGAAACAGCATGATCAATTTGCAGTTTCCTTGAGTATATGTGGGTTCAGGTCATAATTTAGTTCGCGTGTAATTCAACTGCAAATTCAAGAGGATTAGAAAAGAAAGAAGGATACAGATGTAATGGAGAAAATATTTAATTTTAGCTAAGTGGAGCGAAAAGGCGAGGGATTCTAAGTGAGGAGAAAAGAATGGCTGCAGTAAACGAATGGTGAGAATATCTCCAAGTAGGAAAAATAAAAGCGCAACAAAGCTCTGGGCAAAGTTAATAGGAAAAGGAATAGGAGATCATGGGTTGAAGAATAAATGAATGGAAAGAATGACGATGGAAGGAAATGATATTTACTACAGATTTAGTAAAATGAAAGTAGAAATAGCTTATTGAGAAACTCAGACAAAATATTAATTGGCAAAAAAAAACTGGTGGGAAGATGAGTGAAAGGAGGGGAGGGACGGGGTAAATGGCATGTGAGGAAGTATTAAAGGAAAATACGTTCAGTCGAACAGAGGTACAATAGAGGGCAGGAAAAGTAATTACCGAATCAGAAAAGATGAAAAGAAGATGTAAAAAAGCTATATATAAAGGAAATTACGCCAAAAAGTTTAGATACAGGAAGGAAATTTGTTTTCGATGGGGATAGCTTAGATTCAGTTAGATATTAGATAGCAAGACAGAAAGGGCTTTATTGAACGTGAAATTCAACAAGGCTTTGAGAACAGATGCAATCCTTGCTGACCTCTCCATTGGTACATGAAAATCTGAAAATGTTTTAATTGTCTTATACGCATAGTTTACTGAGAAGAAATAAGACCTGGAAACTCTATTCGATTCGTGGGTAATTCGAGTCTGTCTTGATTTTTTAGGTCCTCGACAATACGAAGGTTTTAACTTCATAGCCTCGACGATTCCTAATTGATATATCAAAATTTAGGATTAATTGAGGCGGTGTCCAAATGTCATCTTCAAGATTTGACAACCTCAAGTCCTTTCTGAATTTGCCCTTAGTACTTATTACCATTCCAAACAAGAGTAATGAGTAGTTTAGGAAGGCTTATAGCATTGTTTTATTTCTCACGCACCAAATTAATGCTTCATCGACACAGGTATCGAGGAGAGGATGAATGATTACTTTGGAGACAAGGTCAGTTTGTAATTAGAAAGTGTAGTAATGTGATTATGGTAATGATAGAAAGGAATATATAAAACAGCTAGATGAGTTCATTTTGCTCGTGAATTTTGATAAGACGTTGTACAAAATGCATATGATACAATTAATGAGTGCAAGAGAGAAGAGCGTCGTAGACTGGAAAAGTAAGCGGCATATGAGTTACACGTACACGGTAATGGCTGCAAAAGTTCGGATTTCAAATGTCAGTAGGGGTGGGCAGTGTTAGACCTAAGAACATAAAACTAAAAATAAAAAAAAGATGTTCACTATCAACCTTAATTTTCAATAGACATATAAAGTAAATGGTAAGAGAGGCGTGGAAAGGGCTAGATTCAGAAGGGGAAGGAGATAGGGAATTTATCAAATGAGTTAGATCTGCGTAGGAGCAGGCTTTAGGATTACCATTTAGGCCATTCACCCGTAGGATTAAAATTATTACGTAGCGCGTTACGGAATCAGTAGAAATCAGAAACTTGATCGTGAGGCAAGAGGATAGAGTGTTAATTTGACGTTTATGTGATGTTGGCATGGAGAAGAATTTCAAAGGTTGCATGAACGGGTGTCAAACAAAAAAATGAAGTGCTCGTCATTGTAGGAGAAGATAATGGCTGATGTGGCGAAATTCAAATTGGACAGTAAAAGTGGATGCAGGACATATTGATGGCAATGGAATGTTAAAACTGTGATAGAGGGGACAATGTAGTGAAAGCAAGGTGAAGGGAGAGGAAAATGTTAGGAACGTTGACGGAATGAATGCAGGTAGAAGGTGAATGGATTTTGGGAGCGGTTAATTTTTATGGGGTTAGAGTGTTTCGTATCGTTGGGTGTGGCATGGATTTTGACTGCCGAGATGAAGATTATTTTCCTCGAGCAGGAATGATCGGGATACGCAGAGAGAGCATTTATAATCCTGAACTACCAGCATTCGTGATGTCCCACGAAAAACAAATAAAAAGCGAGAGGTGTACTCATTTTTGCCTGTGAATTAACTAGTTTTGTATGCTCCGCTTGTCTGGTGCGTTTATTTCACATCTGAATTGTTAAAATATTCCGGCTTCGTGCACAAAATGGGCACTTACCAGAAGTAATTGCAGCGGATTGGTGATCACTTTAATTGTAAGGTAGTTTGGTTCGGTCATTTTCCCAGGCTTTTTATTTTTTTCGGCTTCACACCCTGCGCGTATGTGCTGTTAAATGAGCGCTTTAGGTCAATGGTTTTTTCATCCCCGCGACAGAAGCATACTCGAAGCAAACTGCATAGGACAGTGGAAATTCTTATTATTTGCAATAATTTTAAAAGGTAAAAAATTATATGACTTTTTTCTAAACTGCAATGAGTAGTCGCAAGATCTTAATTTTCTGGGTCATCGTATGGGTCGAAAGAAGCACGTGTTCCAAAGACTCAAAACGTCTGGGGTCCTTGTGAGTCTTTGGAATAAAAAGAAAATACTTCCATTAAGAAGCGTGGGAAATCGTGTGGAGTGACTCAAAAATGTCATGCATCTCTTATATAAGGTTGATAGGCATATTAACCCAATATCATGGAAAAGGACTCATTTTGAGCAAGGGAGAATGAATCTCTTTTATTTTTCTCGTGCATTTTTCACGTTCGTGAATTAATCACTCCGCAAATGCTGTCAATTATAACCCCTTCAAACTTTAAATGCATATTTCAGCATAAAAATTCCATTTCTGAAAAATAAATAGCCCTGATTGCACATCTCAGAAAAAGAACATTTAATGCCAATGCTAACAGTCTCAAGGATAAGCAGACTGAACGAAAGCTGATGAAATCTGATGCCAAACACGTCTTGATTCGAGTGTACACCTCCAAGCCGTATCAAGTTAATACGCGATACGATAGATTTTTGAAGACTAGAAACGGCTGATCATACGCGTAAGCATTGCTAACCTCTCAGCACCACCAAATTCCCGTGTTGACGCAGGTAAAAAATAAAACCAATTTACAGAAAATTTTATTCCTGAAACACACCAACTTGTTCACCTTTATTTCTATTAAATTTAGTGTTATTATCATGGATACAACTAGGAGACACAACAACCATATTAGTAAATGTTTTATTAATGGAGAAACGGTCCTAATACTTACGTACCATCACAGAAACTAAGAAATTGAATAGTTGGAGGGGCTGTGGACGTGACCGTAAGTGCATCGGAGAGTGGCAGGTTTATGTCTGTGTACGTTCCAAAGCCTAATTGTGAACATCCAAATACGAACTAAAACTCGAATCAGACATAAAAGAGAGACAGCCGCGATCTTCAAACAGAGATATGGTGGCACAGCCCATACGGGGGCTGAAGAATAACAAGACGACCAGAGACAACGGGATTGATGCGGAAGTGATGAAGTGGGGAGGCAATAAGTAGGCAACATGGCCGAGGCTTTTAAGCCAGATCTGGAGGACGAAGTAATTACCGGAAGGGTGGGAAAACACAATCACAGCGTCCCTTAATAACCCAAAGCAAGTTAAATGAGCAGTACATTTGAAAGAGGATATTTTATAACGTTCAGTTGAACACTCCAATTTGTGCTCTTCGGATGAAATAAAACATTTATATGCATATATATACATATATATCTTTAGATGAAATTCGCTGTTATTTCATGGTTTTTTTCTCGGTTTGCAAAATTCAGAAATAATTCACGATGTTCACTGTTCTCGCAATTTAGTTGACATCCTACTACAAAACATTACAAAATTATTCAGAGAGAACTTATACGATGAAGTTATCCACGGCAAAATAACATAAGTTATTTATTTTATTACTAATTTTATATTTCACTTTATTGGCGTTTATTATTATTTTTACACCGATAATATTCAGTTGTAGAGTAAAAGGGAAAAAGAGAAAGGCCTGAGAAAATTTAAATAAAGGAATGAAAGTACTCCACAGTAAAGAAGCAAATGTAAAACGCGGGTGGCTAAGAAAGTTCAAGGAGACCGTGAGGGAACATACAAGTTTAAACTCCTGAAATATACACGTACATGGTTCCTAAGTTCACCTCAGAAATTGAGAACTTTTGCACTGAAAAATATCAGCAACCTTGACACGCTTCTTGTCAGTCCGAGAATTAAACGCAGTAATGAATTCTAAACAAAAGAAAACTTTTTCATAATAATTGGTAAGTCGTAGAGGAAAATACCCAAACATTTCACTGGGGAGAGCATTTCTTTTCTCACCTACCTTTTATACATGATCCTTCCTTTCCGACTCCTCTGCGATTATTCCGATACTCCTCGGGCTGGAAAGAGCATCCCATCTGGGTGTAACGGTGGATGTATATATATGCCCTATCCGATATACCTTTTAGCTTGAGGGTAGTCTGAAGAGGTAGAGTGGTGTTACCTCAATCTCTCCTTGACACAAGTCACCGAAAACCAGTCGCTAAGGAATTCTCTCACGCAAGAGGACGGAATTCGTATATTTCCATGTTTCCCTTCTATCTAAAAGAAATCCTTTCAGCATCCATAAATAAAAATATCCATGATGACACTAAGATACAACATTTTCTTTCCTTCCTTCTCTTTTCGTTTCTCCCATGCCACACCCATCCGATTCCATTTCCGTCTTCATGTTAGAAGGAGGCGTTACGCTTGCGAAAATAACAAAAAAAATCTTAGAATAATGCCACTAAGCCTAAACCTTATCAAAACATGATAAGTCGCATGTTCTAATGTTTATATCTCACATATCAAGTATGAAGGAGGGTGACAATGTTCACCCGGCATATTGCGACCTTAATTAAATTTATTATATAATTCTTCATGAGTCTCCAACTTAAAAGTATCTGAAGAAATGAGGTGACTATTTATTGGTATCTACAGGTTTTCTACAAAATTCAGGTTTTGAAGTTTTGCTAAGAGAATATCTTTGTCAATAGAGTCGAAGGCTTTGGTAAAGTCTAGGAGAGTCATCATTGTCACCTCTTTGCGATCCATGGATAGTCGGATGTCATCTGTTATTTTAAGGAGAGCGGTAGCTGTGCTCTGAGGGGACCGAAAGCCTGATTGTAGAGGATCAATTAAGTTATTTTCATTAAGAAACTTTGAAATTTGTTGGTGAATGAGTCTCTTGAATGCTTTTGATAAAGGAGGCAAAATGCTGATTGGTCTGTATTCAGCAATGTTAGTGGGTGTATACAGGCTGTATATGGTTTTCAATTATACTATCACCTATATTGTTTTCAACTCACACACACACGTTAATGCAAGTCTAATTGTAATATATTACATCACCTTCAGAATGTCGAAAGTTTGGTTAAGAAGAGCAAACAGGAGGTATAACATAACGGCAATTATTTCTAAATAAAATAATAATGATTTTAAAAAATCCCTCTAACCACGAACTCTATCATGATAATGATATATTAGAAGAAGAGATAGTAAAAATTTTCCACTAGATAAGTTTAATTGTATGACCGGGTTTCGATCACGTGAAGATGATGTAATACATCGAAACACGGTCGTACCTTGAAACTTATCTAGTGGAAAATTGTTACCATCTTTTTTTATTATTTTCAAATTACGCCTCATTACACCTGAAACTATTCAATTATATATTACTTTTTAATTCGATATCACGTAATTCTTATAAATTCAAATGGGTGAAATAACTCCATATTATCAGTTGAACTTTGACAGGATCTCTTACTAGAAATTTGAAAATTTTCAAGGCAAAGAGGGAAGTAGTAAGATGTGTTATTAGAGCATAGGTTGGGATGTTGTCTTAAAGGCAAGAGCGGAGGTCATAAAAGACCAAAATGACGTATGACGTCATTCATTAACAGCCTCTTCATAGTTTTCTCATAGCGAAGTTCCTCTTTTCCATTCTGAGGTACCTCTAGCATCGACCCTTTGAGTTGAAAACAGGGAAGTAAGCTACAAAAACTTAAGAGAGAAAAGGATTCACCCACGAAAACTTCCTAAACTTTCGAGTTTTCTTTTAACTCGATGCAATTATGGGAGACATTCATTATTTCACTTAAATTATTTGATATCATAATTTAAGTAGAGAATAATGTATATCATATGATATCATAATTTTACGAGGGCCGAAGGCAGAAAATGTGGAAGGATAACTGATTTCCCAAGGTATAAAGGAGGAAAAGGGAACACTGGTATGAAAAAAAGGATCACAAGTTTGAATTTTGGTAATATGAGAGGCTAAGGGTGGCAAGAAGTTACAGCAATAGATTAAACAAAAAGGAAATAGAAAACCCTGGGAATTGAGTTTTACTACAACTAAATTTTATGTAGCATATATCAAGGAATACATGTAACAGAGATCAGGAATATTATTGTATATGCTCATGAGTCATGGAAAAAAATAGCCGTCACAGAAAGATTTCAAAGCATTAGAAATGAATTCCTGCAGGATGATGGCAAAGGGAATATGGAAGGATCGAAGTAACGAACAAAATTTTTTTAAAAGAGTCGAAAGAGAATAAATTCCAATGATAACGCTCTAAGTATGAAGGGATAAACTAATAGAACAAATTTTGAGACACGTTCAGCTGGTGGAAATGGAGAGAGTGGTCGTGGAAAAGCGAATGGAAAATTTTCAAAGGATGACCCCGGGGAAGACACATGAAGCAAATAATATTAAACACCATGTAAAACGTTAACCGAGGGATCCGGGTTCGAGGTTCGGTCAAGGCGAATTATTTTACGCTATGCAATTTCTGTTTTTCCCTGCACTTGGCGGATAAGTTCGTTAATGTAGCTGCTGCTGAATCTGCCGAAGTTCTTTGGATACGAAAGATTTCACAGGTTACAGTTGTCAACATTTTATTTATTATTTTAAATAGGACTAAATACAACCATGATGAACCAAATACGGATATTTGGAGTATAAAGGTCGATATTTTAACCCCTTGGTTATTACCATGGGAACCTAAAATATCATATGGTCCATTAAATGAAGAACACAACGTGTATTTCCACTGTTCTTTATTTACGTACAACTAGTTTCAACGCTTATGCGACATCATCAGGTACCTTATTGTACGTAAATCTAGTTGTACGTAAATAAATAACTGTGGAAATATACATTGTGTTCTTCATTTAATGAACATGAACTTCCACAAAGTTGAGCCGGGAACAATTGAATCATACGGTTCCTGTAAATTAGTGAAAAGTTTCCCCACACGATAAAAATCCTTTCGCAGCCCATAGTCTCGCTTGGAAGGCGACAACGACACGTTCCAGCCCGCAAAATTGTTTTAACTGAATTTTCAAATTCGATGTAAAATAAAAATACTAGTTTAGTGAGTTTTTCTTGAGGGTGAGGTTGGGCTAGAAAAGAGCACACTAGTTACTACCATAATTAGAGTCTCACTGCAGCGAAAACAATTTTTTCCAATGGATTGCGATATAGTTTTGAATATTTTCCAGAAATGACTGAAATTTAAAAAAATGGAGTTAAAAGTCTATATATTTCGTGGGAAAAAAAACATAGATTCTTTTGGGAGAATGTTTCCTGCAATACCTTCGAATCAGTTTAAAAGATGAAAAACAAAGACTTCCTCTGCATTTAATATTATAATCTAATCCTAATTCCATTAGCAATCGTTCATTTAATTTTCAAATGTCAATGTCGTTGGAAACATTTGTAGTTTAATATAGCTCTTAAAATTTCGACCTATTCGAAGGTGGAGCGTTGAAGAAAGGTTCTTACCAAAATTATCACATATTTATTATGATAAAATCTAAAACATTTTTAGCATCGTTTCCCCTCGCTTAAATTATCAAAGATCGCCTCTCATATTTTTAATAAACCGTATGTGAAACCTTTATGCTAATCTGGAAGGGTTACAAAACATGATGTGAGGCATCAATTTTGGGCTATATGGAGAAAAAATTGATGAAACACACAAATCATCCAAGGCTTTTTTTTTTAATGTCAAAGGGGGTTTCGGTGAGAGGTTTGGTTGCAATTTTTAGTGAATTCGAGTGATAAAGGAAAACTTTGGTACCAAAATCCTTTGAGTTAAGATGCAGTGACCATTTCAAAAAAAATATAAATTAGCATTTACTGCCTTATGAGAGGCATAATGAGGTTGAACCGGAACATTTTATAAATTTTCAGAATTTTTCTTTGCCTTGCTGCACTCACCCTCACGCTTTTACGTAAATCGAGATTTTGCGTTAAATATTTTCAGCGTTTAAGATGACATTTAATATTTTCCGAGTCTTTCCCGGAATTCCCAAATTTATGATCCCTTTTACATAAGCAAAATTTTCTCTTCGTTAATTTCATTCTTAAATTATAACTTAGCGTACTTATTTTTAACTTGAGATAAAATAAAAAAATCATTAAATCAGTATCTAATATAACTGTAGCAAATAATTCCTTTCAATCCTATGCGCAACTATTTTGTCTCGAATGAATATTCTTGCCACATCCTGGAAAATTCGATTTCTGATGTGCAATTTTGAAACCTTCATTTTCAACTACCATCAAAAAATAAGAGTGTAGTTTGTGCTCTGGTTTTTCACCGTCAGGAAATGCAATTTTACTGAACAAGGGAAATTTTTGCTGTGAAAGGATACACCGTTGCTACAAATTTAGCATTTATGAGAGAAAATTGGAAATATGAGAATTTTTTTTCCACGGAAATAGCGCTCGAATGTGTCATTTTTTTCCAAACTTTTCTCTCCTCTTCAGTGGCTCCTTACAAACTCATCCTTTCAGCAGCTTTCTCCCCCTTAGCGAATGCGATTCAACCCAACCGATCTCTTTAAAATACCTTATCGGCAGCACTAAAAACCAACCAGGAGATGGTTCCGGGAGCGCCCACCCATCCCCTCCTCCATGCTCCACTGAGAAAATATAGGAAATTAAGTTGAAAAAATAAAAATGAACTTCCATTTTGCTGAGGAAAGTCAATTTACGATCGGCCTTGGTAGTTTTTGTTAGGCGATGATTCTCGGGGAAAAAAATTTGCGGACCTTGGTTTTGCTCTCGGAAAAGGGAATCGCGTCGCTCAGAATTTAATTTTTGATCATCCATGTTGCCCCAGTGCCCACCCTTATGCAGCGGGAATATCGCTCCCTCGCGCTCGCTTCTACGTTTGCGAGGCAAGTGCAGGCAAGCGAGAACAAGTCCCGTAATTCTTCATAAGCGGGCTTATTTCAAGACTTCAAAAGGATTACACTCAAAAAGCCGTTTATAACAAGTAAAGACTGACATAAAATTTCAACAGCATCAAATAAACCACTACTTCGTCACGATTTATCAGACGGAGTCTCTGACGCAATGTGGTACGGTTTCCCTTTCAAAGTTTCCCCTTCCACCTGGATTATTTCGACTCATTTTTTCAATGACTAGTCAAATTGGGTAGAGATACATAGGCTAGGAATAAACATCATCTACAGTAGCGACGTGAATTTATCCAAAAATTAGTTAGCATAGCCTATATTTCCCAAGTATGATTAGAGTATATGTAAAGAAACATTAGTCCATATCATACACTCATGATAAATCTAAAATTATGTGAACTTTTATATTTTGAGCAATATTCCAATATTTATGCTTTTTAATATGTTTCAAAAAGTATTTTTCAGTGTTTATGTTGAGTACTGATAGAAACATCACTACTTAAATATTTAAAATACTAGGCAAATATATAAAAAACTTCAATTAGCGATAAAACATCAGCTCATAAAACCAAACGAATTTGCTTTCCCCTACACCAAAGGGAATATTTTTCAGAAATACATTTTTGATTTTTTTTTCGGAATCTTTTTAATATCTTTCAACAGTTTCCTCCTCACCCCTGTAACTCGTTTGATTCAGAAAGTTATGATCTCCTTAAAGCAGGATTTTCCGAGAGTAGTAGTGCCACACCCTCATGTGAAGGTATCATTTATACCATTTTTTTATAACCCAGAGATGACGAATAAATTGAAATGAAATGGACTCACATCAATTTCAAATAAAGTTTAATGTTCTTTCTGGAAATCTTCAAGGTTGTTTATTTTCTTTGATTTATTTCCAACGCATTAATTCCTTCACCTGCTTGATTTTTCGCGGAAACAGAGGTACTCTCTATGAAATTCAAGGGTTCCTCCGATCCTAATTTAGAAAAACCTGCAGCAAAAAAACGAGCGGACGCGGAATGTTAAATGATTCCGAATTTAATTTTAAAACTTATTCGTTTCTCATTAAATGCTCTTCAGTTTTCAAAACTAATGACTCAAAATTAAATTTGCAAGGAAAAGGGTAACAAATAACAGAAACTTTTCACTTCCACACTCTTTTAATGTCCTACGACCATGGTTTCGATGCTGCGCATCATCATTAGGTCGAAACCATGGTCGTAGGACATTAAAAGTGCATGGAAGTGCCAAGTTTCTGTTATTTTTTACCCTCATCATGAAGGAATTCCACAAAGTTAAGCCTGAAACTGTTAATTTTACAAGGAAAACTGACTTAACGGATGTTTATATATTAATAATTTAAATACTCGTACATATGTATTTAAAAAAAGAATGAAACATTTCGTGTCCCTCTCTTTCCGAAATGTTGTGGAATGGTTTGCTTTAAACTGGTGATGCATGAAAAATAATGCCATTGTAAATCAAAAAGCATTTAATTACTCCCATTTAATTACTTATATTATATGACACTCGTGTATTTCAATTAATACTTTTGGAATATACTCATTTCAACTCAATATAACTCAGCCCATCATCACATTTCTCTTTACAATGAAAGCAATTTAAAAATTTTTATGCTCGAAAACAGTTTATAGCGCATTTGAAAATAAGTTGGCTATAGATTTGGCCATTTTCGATATTTTCATCATTTTTTTATTTTCATCACCGGTATTCCAACTGCAGTGAGATTTCAAATTACTTCTACCATAATTATTAGGAATATAAATTACCATTGTTGATAGATGTGACCACCAACTTCAAGGAGGCTAGCTCGAATCTTAGACATAATATATGCATCATCCTTGTAGTGTAGACTCTAAATTTAAGCATGCCATCACAGTAATTATTCTAGAGGGATTTTTTGCCTTGAATTACAAATGTAAATACGTGCTCACATGTTTTTCTACCCCCCTGTTACTTGATCACGGATCGTCATATGAGAACACCCAAGAGAAGCATGTATGCATGGCTGATACTCTAACATTCCACCGTCAAAATACGGCGACATGTGGGGTATTGTGTAGATTTAGATGAAACAATTCTTTCCGTTATCGAGGAAATGATGGTGGGCCGTTCTTTTGGTCCTTTCCTGGGCATTGAGAAGGAACTCAATGCCATCTCGGTACCGTCGAGGATCGATAATTACAACGATAGCCTTACTTAGTATCTTTCCGCGACCGATAATTAATTAGAGGTGACCAATGTTCGTAGGTTCCTGTTAACAGTGAAATTTTGAAATGTGACCGGATGGTAGTTTCGGTGACCTCTTTTTATTTGTAACTGCAATACTTGGAATCCTTTGGAACTTCGGGGCTCTTAATTTGAAAATTTATGGCCAAAAACACCTGCATTTCGAAAGCAATATTAATAAACTATTCAAACAAAATTTTGAAATTAAATTATTTTTGAAAAAAATCAACCAAAAGTGATTGTTACTGGAGGTAAAGCCAAGGTTGATTATAGGGATATAACTATGTAAACCTCTGCAAAAGTATTTTTTGTTTTGTTCTTTTGACTGTAATTAATGTTTGAAATCTCTAAATCTAGGTGCTTGTTTGGTTTGATTATGCGATGTTCATTAAATTTTCCTCAGTTTGAGCGTTAATTTTATGCGTGGGAAAAAAATGATTTAAATAGATTTTTTCAACTGTTTCGTGCCACTCCTATTTGTCTTTTCACCAAATGGTCGTCATTGCTTTACCTGCGAAAAAGATTGCACTCAGCGAAAAGATTGCAAAAACAGAGGAATTTAGAGGAAGTTGGCCTTATTCCTCTCCTCAACTTGTAATGACTCACTTTACCCCGCTGTGCTCTTCACGTGAGAGAGAGAGAGACACTGGGATAGCAAACGTTCCCTCCCTTCAGACGCTCTCTTTTGGGAGGAGAGTGGAAAAGCTTTTTTTGGCAGAACAGAGGAAGTTTTGAGTCACTCTTAAATTTTGAAGACCTGCTCGGTGTTGTGGCATCAGCCTTATTATACGGGTTTCTCTTATTACACGGTCTTGGCCCCATCCCTCGGGGAAGATCCACGCCGTTCGCCTTTAGGACGCCGTCTGTCGCGCTTAAAATTAAGGTCTCGAGTGTGCGACCTGAGGACGCGAGACCCCGTGGGAGCGTATGTTCCGTCCACGCAATCAGGAGAGGGAGGGGATGGAGGACAAGGGGGGGGGGCTGAGGTCCTATTCCGACCGACCGCTCAGCCACGCTCGGATTTCGGCTCGACGACTCTCCGGGGACCATAATCCACCACCGGCAGCGAACAACTACTTACGGCGTCTGGATTCATTTTGGTTGCCGCCGGTTGTGCTAAGCCTCTGTACGGCAAAGCTGCGAGAGCGATTCTCCCCCGGCAGAAATGAGTGATTATCGAAAATCATCATCCACCGCTTATGCTAAGGGCTTGTTAGTAGATATTTCAGACCAATTGAAACCACAGATTCAGTCGTAATTTTTTTAACCTTTATTATAAAGCAGTTGGAAAGTTGTATCTAGAATTCAACCAAAGGAATATTCCTACATTAAGATTTTATCATTGCTGTGCTGCAAAATAGATATCTAAACCATAGTTTCTTCCAGAAAACAATAAAAATAATTGAAAAAAATTAACGTCGCCTGCTATAAGTTTTTCGACTATATTTTTAACTGGGTTTTAACTGACCGCAGAAACTTTACTTCAGCAAACCATACTCTATGATAATTTTTATTCATAAATAGGGATAAATAAACGAAAAAATGTTTTAATCTTTCCATTCTTTGATTCAGCATTTTTATCGATTTGGTAATCGTCATCTGCTTCCTTTCTTTTTTAATTAGAATATTCTGCCTGGTTTTACAATATTTTTGATAGAATACAACTACGAGGGTGGTCTGAAAAGTTTCCGACATAACAAAGATACAAGACATTTTTTCTGAAATTTTCTGAGGTCGGAAACTCTTCAGAGCACCCTCGTAGATAAGATACGCTACAATACTTTCTGTAAAATTCAGCTATGCTCTTCCTACGAAATTTTGCCAACAAATTTTATTTATTTATTTATTTTCCATTCGTCCGAAAACAGCACTTCGACCTATTATATCGAACTTAAAGCATTGATATAAGAGTTTGTCCATTGCATACACCCAAACCCTGGGTGGGGGAAACACCACCTAGGTGGGATCGAACCTCTGGGTTGGCAGACGAGGACGTTACCCCGCCGCCACCGGGGCCGGCAAAAAGTAATTTGCCGTAGCAAAAGAGAATTTTAAGCTAAATAGGAATCTCAAGATGTCAAGGAGTAATAGCCATACCCATACCCTTGTACGACTAAAATTCTCATTCCCCTGCTTGATGAAATTTATGATGCGTATGATTTCTTTAATCTCTGGTTTATGTTTGCTGCTTCAATGGCATTCATGTAGCAACGGTAGCGCATAACGTGATCCACTTCCTCTGAATCTTACTAACTTGTGCTGTTGAGCATATGTTTGTAAGCATACGTTTGTAAAACCTCCTTGGCATAAGTATATTTAAAGAAACTATGTGGCGGTGCTACAAAGTCTTCGACCATTCTTCAGTTGAAAAAGTAATCATGAAAAACAGGTCAACGGATGGAAGCAGAAGTTAAAATTTTACGTCTCACATACAAATAAATATCAACGGATGAGAGTGGCTAGTGGTGTAGAAAGCCGGACAAAGAGCAAAATGTATAAAAAGATATTGGTTTCATGCATAATTAGTACCATTTTTTTAGTTCTTATACGAGTATTTTCTCCAATGAACTTGGTGCTTAAGGTTCTTATTACACATGGAGGTTACGGACTGTAAAGGTCCGCCACACATTCCGAGAGTGCATAATGAACTTTCTTCTTTAGCATTAGATCCTATTACGCTAAAGAGATCTCAGTTATATATATATATATATATATATATATATATATATATATATATATATATATATATATATATATATATATATATATATATATATATATATAGTATGTTAAAGCAGCTAAATCCACTTTAGCATCCAAATTTAATATTTTTATCGTCTATCCTCAAAATAACTTTATTTTGCGACAGTTTATTTTTCACACAAATCCAAATATTTTGAAGGTGTCCTCATTGAGAAGAAAACCAAAAAAAATGAACAAAAACATCTCATTATGCTGCCGATGGGGACATAGTAGTCAAATGGGAAGAACTTTTGGTGATCTCTCGGAGGTCCCGACTTCAATTTCTGATGGCTTTGGACACCTCCAGTTTCACCCAGGCTGTGTGATTTTTCAGGTACCAAAACTTGCTTGGAAACTTCAAGGTGTTGAGTTTCATGATTTGATTCCAACTGCTGGGGAACCTCATGCGACTCAGGAAGCGAAACTGCCCTCCATTTATGAAGTAACTGCCTTCACACGTATGTACATATAGACAACCTTCGGGTTGAATGCAGTGTTGCTTGGTACGACCATCAGTATTCGTTGACGGTGGAACTCAGTTCTGTCCGTTTTAAAATATTACGAATGGTCAAGTACTCCAATAATTATCCCAATTGGAATGTTATTTTGGAAATGAAAACCGGAAGCCTTGGGAAAATTTTCCGTAATTCAGTAAGACAACTGAACGAAAACAAAAGACCGAGACTCTTTTCAAGTACCGTAAATTACCGCGATCATTTGTCGACCCAATTGAGTTTCTCCCCATGACTGTATTAACTTCTTCTATTATTGGCCCTCTCCTTCCCTTCCGATTCCCTCTCTCTCTCTCCGTGAATTAAGCTTTCACAGCCGAGCCAAAAACCCGTGTGGCTTTCGGGTCCAAATGTATAAATTTTCCGTCTTCAAAAGTTCCCCCTTCTCCACAGACCCTTCCTCCTTCCCTCGGCGAACGGGATAGTATCCGACTGACTCCCGATTCCATTCTGAATCAATGTCCCCTTCCATTCCCTTCCCTGCCACCACCATACCCTTCCCTACTTTGCTCCCACCAATTTCTTTTACATCTCCTTTCTACCGCACTCCCCAAAAATTTTTCCCGCATTCTCTTTCAGTTTTATTTTCCCTCCTCACGCATCCCTCGCCCCCGAACCCTCGTTCCCACATCCTTGTTTTCCTCCTCCACTCCTTCAACGCTTACCCCTTTTCACAGCCTCGCGCCTGCCTTCTGCAAATGTTCCCCTTTTATCCCCTCCTCCAGATGCTTATTTACAGGTGCACATTCGGGGACTTTTATTTCCTTTGCTGATCATGTTGTCTTAATCAAATGCAAAATAGGTTTTAGTGGTAATGGCCAATATTGACGCTGTAGCCTTTATCAATGGATGTCCTGTCGCGTGGTAGTTTACGCATGGTGGATCTCCATGCCTTCCTGTCTTGAGCTATCCTTTTCATTTTTTCGAATCTTTCCCCAGTCCCCAACACCATAGAACTCTTTCTCCCACGTCCTCTCTCTCCCTCCATCATTCCCTCTAATACAGTCTTCAACAGGCACTCTTTCCTCATACGTATTTTGTTCCCATTCCCTATCCAATTTACCTTTGTTTCCATAATTAGCTTTGCCAATTCTCTCTCCTCTTCAATCCTTCGTGGCACCTCCTCAATCATCACGATATCCTCCCAACTTATTCCTTCCATCCTCATCCAGATCCTTTGGCAGTAGTACAGTTAGATAAAATGTGGCAGGTAGAAATTTATGACATTTCTTCATTCTAAAATAAAATGTGTATATTCAAAAAAATTACCATAAGACTATTGCCCCCATACAATAAGTAGCATAAATTGCCTTTTATTGTTGTATGCTCGCCCTTTTCCTAAGATTTTTGATTACAACTAGACCTAGATCTAAGAAACCGTGTTTTTAATTTTGATTCTTGGGTTTTCGAAACATCATATTAAGTTTTATCTGAGTCAGTTTATTCTTTTCCGATTGATACGCATATCTCAGTCGCTCCATTTTCCCACATCTTTCTGTGCATATTTAATTTATTTCCTATACAATGGCCGGAGTTGATGAGGACGTAGGAAACTTTAGTTTCTTTGAATTTCGTTTCGACGTTCAAAGCGGAACATAAAATCAAATATTGATGTAATTCCTTACAATCCGATTTTTTTTCAGTTCATCCGTTTATCTTTTGAAATAAAATATTCGATTAAAAAAATCTCTTTCTTAGAGCTCATTTTTGTTTCAGTTGAATATTTTAATTTCTTTCGGCTTAAATTAGGCGTGGATAAGTTTGAAAGAATTATTAGTTGATCTATAATGCAGTAAATTTATTATCATATTCTCAATCAAGGAGCTCATTATAATTTCAAGAAATGACATCACGTAACAACGGAAGAGATGATAATTTCCTCTCTCTTGAAAGTTAAATAAGAAGAATTTCCAGTCGCATTCCCACAAACCACGGAGAGAGAGAAGAAATGAGGTTGACATGGACTGTCCCTTCCTTGACGAAAGGAGGGTTAGGGGAAGGCGTGGGTGGATGGGTCACCATTGACCTCCCTTTCATCTCTCCTGGCTCTCCGTTTATCTCCCTCCCTTAAGTGCTTCCGTCTCGGCGAGTGAGCCAGCGGAAGCGGAGAAGGAGCGAGGGCCCTCCAATGGCCTCTCCATCCCACATACATGCATGTGCCTCCCCTCCAAAGCCATTAATTCCCTCTTCTTCCCCCACTCTGGTCTCTCTCTCTCTCTCTATCTCAATCCTATCCGCCCCTTCCTCCTCAGTCACTCCCAGTACCCCTCCCAGTGTTATCCCGTTTGCTCGCCGTTTCTGTTCCAGCCGAAAACAAAGCTCCGTTGTCTCCACTCGAAGAAGAGGAATAAGTCAGCCCACCGCCGTTTCTCAATCTCCCTCTCTCTTTCTCTCTCTCTTTGTCCCTCTTTACCCTTTCTAGGATCCGTCCAGCTTTCAGTAGAGCTCGTGCGTTTATAACAAGACTACTCGATTGCCCACCTCCCGGATGAGATCCATACCACCCTTACGCGCCACTGTCTCCACCCACCACGTGATTCCCCCTTCTCTTCTCTGATTAGGACTTCTTCTGTAGCACTTCTACCAGCCGTAAGTACGACAAAGGTTCTGGCATTGCGGGGAAAAAAAATGAAAGAGGAACCTGTCGGCGTCCAATTTACTTCAAGCATCCGTTCTATCTCCCACCTGATTTCCCACGTATGTCTCCAAGATTCCCTCAGTCCGTCGCGATGGGGCGGTAGAATTTCCGCCCATTCACTGTAGATTGTTGTGTCGCCATAGAATTCCAAGCTGACCGACCTCCTTGCTCCATTATTCTTTCCTACATGCCTTCATTCGATCCACACTGTGCTCTCGTAGGAGTCCGTTTATTTTGTCAAGGTCCAGAAAGCCACAGAGTCTGCATGTTTAATGAGTCCAGTATCCCAACCCTAGAATTAACGTGGGTTGGGAATTAGTAACGCAGAGAGGAAATGTCTCGTGTTAAATTTCACAAGGAAGCTTCTTTTTTTTCTCTTTAATGTCCTCTTGAAAACTGTAAAAATAAAAATAATTTTTCATTTGTTCTCAAACCGTAATCTTTCAGTTTTAATCCTCTGAAGTTGAATAGGAATGGGATGGAGATTCTTTTGTCGTTATAATAAATTATCAAATGATGCAAAGTAGAGAGGAAATGGCATTAGAAGTGTTGGTCGGTAATAAATTATACGGCCATTTTATTGGTTTATCTTCATCAAAATGAACCTGGCATCTGAAAGAATAAAAATTCCTTTAAAGTAGATAACTTCAAGCATGAATTACTATTTTCGGTGATGAATATTCCCTTGGGTCAAGAGATATTTTGACAGAAAAGCACTTTATATGATTTTTCCCTAGGGTGTAAGTGCTCTTATGATGTATCTACGCATATGAATTGCTGCGTATAGTGAATCCCTATGGAAATATTAATTTGAAAGATATCTGAGGGGCAATATACGTTCAAGAGATGGTTTGGTTATGATTCACGGTTGCCCGAGGGCCATATATCAAGCAAGCCAACTAGCACATCTTTGCGCTTTCACTATGGGGGACATATCGTTGTCACTCGTTCTTGATTCCGAGTCATTCACTGAATAACATTTTTCTTTCCGACATGCCCACGCTCAAGGAAGTTTCAACGAATTTGTAGATGTTATAAGGTTCATTCATGAATTATGAATTCAGCGTCAATGCATAATCCTCATTAAAAAAATACAATACGATTTTGAAATACATAGTTTATGAGTGTGATGTTATGTTGGTTTGTTCCATAAAACAGAATACGTGCGTTAATGCGTGGGGGTCTAATAAAGTGCAAGAAATGAGTGTTTATGCAATGAGTTTTTGTGCGTTCTGCAAAGTAATCCAAATTTAAATTCTAATTATGCTGATAATAATCTAATAATTTACTGCCAAGTCAAAATTCTCAGAATGGAGATGTTACTTCACGCATAGAGTAAAAACAGCACGACACGTAAGTGTTTGTAATTTTGAGGACTAAATCACTTTATAGTCAGTATATGAATAATATAATTTCGTGATATAATTTAAATTTTCTCGTAGTTAAAAAGTAATCGATGAAGATAGTCTTTGAAAAATTCTCGATCCGATTAGTATGACAGTCGACAGCCCCAGAGTTTCAAAATAACACGTTATGTGTCCCAATTTCGAAAAAAATCCAAATCTAGGAAATAAATAATCCAGAGACACGAATTAATTAGTGACTATAGCAAGTCAATCAATTTCCTAAGTAAACAAAAACTCTCAACAATTGGGGCCAAAACTGCATTTCAATACCACTTTCATTTTTTATAATAAAATCATGAGGAAAAATTCGTAAGTACTCTGCGACCATGCTGTACGTAATTCATAACACAATTACATAATTACTGGGGCTTAAAAGTGCAGATGTCATTCAATATGAATTACTAGAAAAATAATCATTTGACGGAACCCCGTATATTTTTTTCTAGATAAATAAATTTGAAGAGGCAATTCTCCTACTTTCATCGCTAATTATCGGCAAATTCGAAAGCGTGATTGTTTACTAGCTGACTATTCAATGTATGACGAAGAAGAAAAATAACCAGTGTCTTAAATAGTAATTCTACGACCAATCTGAATGTGTTTGCCCCTCACAAACGTTTAAGTTAGCGTAGTCATGAAATAGCTGCCAATCGGCACACTTTCGACATTATTTATATTTATGAGCTGCGATTGCTAAAGTGAACAAAATCTGATCAATCTCGAGAGGATAGTATTTGAAAAATTGTTCGAATTCAATTTTCTGAGTGTAGTAATTGAGAACTTAAGATATTCTTCTGCTTAAGAACTAATTGACCTAATTCCCTTGCGGAAGTCTTTTGAATCCAAGAGTCGATTCACGTCGTTCATTTGGTAATCAGTAAACTTTCATGGAAGGAGTTTTTGTTTTCTTTCCGTGAAGATTTCTAATTGCATCAACTAATTTTACCAGTTTTTTATGCACCATAATTAGCTCATTAAAAACATTTCCGTCCGTTTATTACAGGGTAACAATATTTACGTAGAACTTCTTTCAATTTAAATTTATTATCCCTTCCTTCAGTCATTCCCGTGGAACGCTTTTTTCTGCTGTATATTTTATTCATCTTTTTGAGATTCCTCGGGTAGCGTAAGCCAGGGGTGCTAGGAAAGAATGCGCTTTCCCAAATCCCATTGAAAAATTGGATAATTAACTCCTGAATATTTTTGACGCTTTCATAAGGCATTAAACATACTTTTGGTACTGCTATCCCGAGAGTGTTTTAGTTTGTCCGCTAGGTTACGTGTGGAGGCATACCCAGATGAACCGTGGAATAACCGAGTGTCTGAAATAACTAATCATTCATAGACTATTGTCTAAGGGCGACACTCCGAAGGATTTGTTCATTCATTTGTAAAGCTGTGTCTCTGTTTTTTAATCCTCACGTTGTGCTATTTTATTCTCTCTCTCTGGGAGCGAATAAAAATAGCCCACTCAGCCATTTGCCATACTTATTCCCCATAAATACCAGATAGATAAGCCTCTCCCTTCCTTTTTTTCTCTAAAACAGTTGGTAATTATATTTGTATTTTATACTAAATAGGTCTCTCCACTCATTTTTTTCTATAAAACCGTTGGCAATCCTATGTGGATTTAATACTCTTTTATACTCATACTGACTTGCTCGATCTCATTTTTCTAATTTTTCAGTATTTCTATATTAGATATTGAAATGAAATAAGTAACTTCGTAATTGCGCACATAATAGTTAGTAACTCAATAATTCCACACACACACGAGTTTGTGTGTAATTACGAAGTTACTTATTTTATTTCAATATGTTGTGTAAATTCCAAGAAGTTACACCAGGGACCACAAATCTTTATACTAGGTCATTACACGTAGCAAGAGGTAAATTAGTTCAACATTTGTTCGATTCCAGCTTTTTTATTTCACGATTAATTTATTACAAATATATTGCTAGAAGTATTATTGTTGTGCACGGGAGAGAGTATTCCATTTCTCTTCCCCCTTTTTCTGCCCTCCTGTTATTTTTGGAGAGAGAGTTTCTCTTCCCCCTTTTTCTATAGGTCAGACTTAGAAATCGTGGGATACTCCTATGTTGAGCAGTCCATTCCTCTCCCCCCCCCTTTTTGATATAGGTCAAATCTCGAAATCTCTAACCTTGTTTTCGGCACCTCTAAATAGGGAACTTCCCCAAAAAGCCTGGAGCGATATGCCTCCTTTATAAGCGAACACTCGGCCGAGACAGAGGGAGACAGGGAAAGACAGACAGACAGGGACGGACAGAAGAGAGATAGATACGGGAGATAGATTGGTGGTTGGTAGTAGGTTCCGGTCGAGACTAGCATCGAAACGTGGTAAGCACATAGTATTACTCCCGTCCCCTTTATTCTCCTTGCACAACGCACAGATCACTTCCTGTCCTACAACCCCTCGTATGTTCCATGAGCCTCAATAAAATCCTTGAAACAACCTATACCCTTCTTTAAGTGTATTATTCCTCGATTCATCTCGACGTCAAGGGCAAGAATCCCTTCATATCTTGTCTCGTGTTGCCTTGTGGAACTCTGACGAGGGAAACTCGGTGCGCGGCACAACATTATTATGATATATGGTTAAATAATCCAAGCCCGGGAATTTTTCAATTCCCGGGCTTGGATTACGAATGTACGAAAAGTACGAATGGACCCTCCAAAAATCCACTCTCCTCCCCCACCAATCATACCACCATTTCCTAGTTTGTTTTTTCTCTCCGTAATACATATTAACTGGATTGGGTTGAGATATCAGCCACTGACGTTTCGAAGGCCTACACTGCCATCGTGTCAAGAGTGAGTCAGCCTTCAGCAGTCGAGGGTCGACTTCTCACGCGATGCTTGAGGAAGTGCCATGGCAGTGGGACAGATCTTTCACAAATCAATTGAAAAAAATTAATTGCTGTTTTAGACTTTAAGGGAGGATCAAGGAAAATAAGTTAAAACTTATTAGGAAGATAATAAAAACGCCCAAATAATTCCTTTAAAAAAAGCCATTTAAAAGTATATAAGGCACCATATTGGGCGCTAAATGATAAAAATGTCCGAGATACCGATTTACCGACAGTAGCAAAGAGCTAATAAAAGCCTTCATTCCGATAAACTTTTATTTATGATTATGCATTCTCTTTAGCAACTATCATCAAAACGAGTTTCTCGTTAACGGTGTTTTCGATGCGGTATTATTCTACGCAGATTTACTAAATGCATGTTAACAATGGGGGATCGGTTAGGAAAAAGTCCTCTATTTTGTACCACCATATAACTGCTGCGGTTCCCGTGTTTTTAGGCTTACCATGATTATCCACAGCTAGTTCGCGACGTCACGTTCTAATTTCTCCCTGAGGTGGACAAGTGAAATTTCGGTTCAAAGAGGGGAGGGAAAATGTTGCCGGATGAGGAAAGAGGCAAACGAGATGGAAAGCAGGAAAGAAAGAATAAGGGCACAAAAAAGGTTGTTGCAAAGCGGGACATCAAGATATTGCCACTGACATATTATTAAGACCACTGGAAAAACTGAAATTCTTTTTGTGGTACCGTGACAGCCCAATCTGCTGTGAGGTCTCATGAAAACGAACCTCGGTCACCCCCTCCCCAAGAGGTTTCTTCCCGGAGTCGCGTCGACACCGCCGATAAATTACGCAGGCGCAACGTACCTGCACTGTAAATCATGGAAAACGAGCGTTCTCTCTCTCCCGAGGACTTCTGTGGTGAAGGGGAAAACACCAGCAGCAACAGAACGAATTGCGTGTGTCCCGCTTGTCGAGCAAACTTTCCAAATCTTCGCATGTAATTACCACGTTCCCCTCGGCCGAAATTCATATCCACCACTCTCCTCAGGGCGCAACACCTTCCCTCGTTGAGTGTCCCTGTATTTCTGATCCGCCGCCTGATTAAATCATTTGCTCCATTTAAGCTTTTACTTCCTTCTTACTTTACGGAATGAAGCAAACTTTGCAATACTATATTTCGCCCTCGTCTCTTTACGCCAGGGGCTATAATACGAGGGTCATCCGGAAAGTAGTACCCGTTCGTGAAATAAAGACACAAAAGTAAATATTAACAAACATAAAAAATTTTATTTGAAAGAGGATACTTTAAACTACTTCTCAACATAATCTCCAAGCAAATTAAGGCATTTGTCATAACGTGTGACAAGTTTCTGTATTCCTGCTGCATAGTCCTTCGCCGCCAGCTCATTGAGATACGCGAGGGACCCATCTTGCACAAATTTTTGCATAATGCAGATGGTGTTTAACAATTTCATGAACAATTGTTCGAGAAACATTGGGAAAATGCTCACAGATGTCATCAATTGTGACGCGCCGATCGTTCCTCACGAATTCGTCAACTGAGCTCACCAGTTGGTCTGTAATGACAGACGGTCTCTCCGAACGCTCATCGTCGTGTGTGTTCCCCCTCCCCATGTTGAAGTTGCGACACCACCGCCGAACAGACGACTCGTCCATTACATTGTCTCCATACACCTCCTTTAATTGGCGATGAATATCACATGGGCGAACGTTTCTTGCATTGAGGAATTTAATCACTGCCCTCACTTCACAACTGGCGGCGTTCTCAATTTTTTTAAACATTGTAAACAATCACAGAAACAACACAGGCAATGCTAGCGTCACGCAACTTGGCTCAGAGAAGGCAGACAAGCCACTGAAGCTATCTGACCTCGTCCAGCGGCTACTCGCGTCGTCAGCACTTCATGCGGCACGAACGGGTACTACTTTCCGGATGACCCTCGTATTAAGAGTGTATCTGTTATTTCGATGCAATTTTACTCTCGATAATGACGCTTGAACGTTGAAACGTCGGTAAAAAAATGTGTGGAATATTGAAAATTCATTTTACTTCATAAACAAACTATTCCACAACATTAGGCCTGAAGGCTTTTACAACGATAATTTTTTTAGTTAGTTTTTTATTGATTCTGTTGCATTTGTTCATTAGATCACTGGAATCACCATCATATCTTCGCGGTTGTTTTATGATCTTATTATATCGATGAGATTCAATTGAATTATTCGATATAATAAACTAGTTTCAATCAATTTCTCTTTGGTATATACTTAGAAGTCCATCTTTTTTTAATTCATTTGTGCGCCTTTTTTTAGACCCTCTCTTTTCCGATTTTAGATAACAATTATAGATATCTTCTGATTCAAAAATTGCGCCGGTAATTTTATTGACCACGTCAACATTTTTTTGTCAGAGAATTTTTATTTGCGAGGATAGGAAAACCTAGCAAAAACCACTCTCACGGTTAATCTTGACGAGCAGTCAAAAAGAGAGTGACTTCCACTGCGCCCGATTTCGAGTCAAAAAATCTTGTGACAGAGCAAGGGGGTGGTCCCAGAGGAAGAGAGCCGTTTATTTAGAAGAAACGAAAGAGAAAAAGAGGTCTTTACAATGAGCGCTAGGGATCTCGTATTAAAGAGAACGATGGTATAGCCTGTGGCGTGTTTAAAAAGGTGGAACGGAAAAAGGGAAAGTGTGGAAGTTAGAATATTATTCAGAAGTGTTTATAGCATGAAGTACGTAAGTAAGCGTATGTAGATACATGTTTATGTAGACGTGTGTGACGCATACATATTTAAGAATTATTTTAAGAGGATTACAAAAAAACACTCTCCTAACACCCGCCATTCCTTGTCTCTTTCCCACCCCCTTGAGGGCTGTTCGCTGAGCCGGGGAACGTCAACCCCCCCCCCCTCCTTGTGTTTCGTTTCACTGGAGGGAAAGTGTTTCGTGTACACGAAGGATGGGAAACACTGTGAGGGAAGGAAACAAAAAGGGATCGAAGAGAGAAAGGAGTCGCTGGAGGGGTATGCGATGACAAAGATGGAAAGTGACTTAGGAGAACGACTGAGTCGGAGGCGAAATGAATTCTCAGGTCAGCGTTGTAACGGGACTCAATTTTTCTGCCCGATGAAATTAGACTGGCTTGGACCTCTTCAGCGTAACACGATTGCCCACCCGCCGACTTATAAGAGTGACCATTTTTTTCGAACCTTCGATTCGTATTTATCTTTGCTCAGTGAAATACGTTACTTATCCTTAATTGATAACTAAATGTGCCCATGTACACGTATCTCTCATGTACAATGTACTTCTGAGACGATTTTCCATCTGTTTAGGACCTGAAATCTTGTACAAACTTGCCTTAAACCAACAATGTAACTGTATCATAAAAGTAGACCATTACAAACCTTTCAACTTCGTAGGATTCGCTTACGTTCCTTCATTCCATATCATTGTCCTATTAGAATGTCGTATCGGAACCAATACTGACCAAATGTAATGGGACGAAATTTTTAGCAGATGACAAATTCAACTGTAAAATGTAAAAATCCTTTGGAAAAATTCACGTTCTCAAGTCCAATTTTCCCAGAAAATTGAGAGATCAATAATTTTAGACGGTAGGGTAAGTTTTCAAATTTCACTTCATTATTCCCTTTTTTGGCCTTCATAAGATCACAATACCTGATATAGTACACATGGAAACACATAGATATGCATGCATGCTGACCGTGAGGGATCGCGAGTTCGAACCCGGACAAATGTGTTCAGTCCTATCTTCTAGCAGTAACTTGTAAGAGAGGGTCTGATTGTTCTCTCATCCCCGGTGGTAAATATAGTATAATAATCATTCTCTCTTGTTGAACTTGGCTGAGGTGGTTTCAGCTGCAGAAATGGTTGCAAGTTAATGTTATGGAAAAAAGAAACATGAGTATTCAGTCAGCATTTTTTATCTCTCTCCTTCAAATGCATAGATAAAACAAAGGACCTCCCCGTGACAAAATAAATCAGACTTTATGTATGAGTAAAAAAGCGAAACGTGAAGAAAGAAAGATGGTTTTTAATGATTCTAATACACTTAGAAAGAATAACTGTATTTTTTGCAATTTCTCATATGAACTTCAACTTTTAAGGAGGGGTTTGCACACTTCTCTATCCCAAAATAAGGATGTACAGGGTTCGTCCGGAAAATAAGTGTACTGAGCTCAGGAAAAAAAATTTATTACACTTTTACATATCTTAAGCTAATATTCCTCAAAATAGGACCCTTGTGAGTCGACACACTTGTTCCAGCGGCGTTCCCATTCCTGGAACGCTCCCGCGAAGGCATCATCGGAAACCTCTCGAAGACTCGTCGTCGACCTCTTCTCTGCCCTCCACGAACATCTTGTGCCACCGAAAGATCATGTTTCTGGACATGGTTGACTACCCGTAAGCCTGGTTAATCATACCGACAGTTTCGGTAGACGATTTCCCAAGCTTTACCGCAAATTTGATGGAATAACGCTGCTCCAAAAACTTCGGCATCGCGTTCCGTGACGTGGGTCGAAGCGTGGAGGTTCGCGTTAACAGAGCTCCTCACTACACCACAGCTCAGAGCCGACTGCCTTTTTCAGCGTCGCTTGCCAACATACCCCCCTCCAATCGCAGCCCGTCAGAGCGGTGCTGGGCGCGCCTGGAGCGGCGCGCCCAGCCCAGGAGTCAGTACACTTATTTTCCGGACTTATGGTAGAATTTATTAATCGACCACACTTCTATTAAAGCCGTAGTTCTATCCTTATCGTTTGGAATACGTTGATTTGGATGGAAGAGCCGGAAGAAGGCATTTGCCGATTAGATGAAGTACCGACCAATAATGTGACACAACTTAAAGACGGGAAAAATCTGGTGGAGGAAGGAAATGTGGAGGTGATGAAGTACACAGGGTCTTTTATGTAATGTCAGCACATTCTCATCGTGGGCTGCGTTAGCATTCTGGCTTACTTGTCAGAAGAAATCAGCGTTCCCAAAAGAATTTTTATCGATATCATGATGAATGACATTTGAAGTCCTGTTGTATCCACGGGAGTTCACTCTTCTGGCCATTTTGACCGTCGCACTGAAAGAAAGTTCTCTACATTTACTGCTTTTGCGCACACCTGGTTGATAATAAAAAGCATATGAAATGAATATGTACAATAATTCCATGCTTGAAAATCATCTGCTGGCAAGAAATGAACTGGTTGTGATGCTCTGGATAGATTAAACGCCTAGTTAGTTATGTACATGTTCCTTGTTTTGATATAAGATCTCGTATTTTCTTATAAAGGAAGAGTAAAATTTTATAGATTGTAAAAACAGTAAATATGAGGCTTTTCCAGAAAATAACCTCCGTTATAATAATAATAATTTGGCCCGCTCGATTAGAATCTAGCAATGTATTGTTTCAATTTCAATTTTTGGGGTTCCTTATTTTTAAACCCCCAATACAATTTCGTTAGTTTTTACAAAATACAACATATGAGTTACATGCCATTCCTTTCCGTCGCTCTCCCCGTCCTTACTTTATCTTTTGCTGACAAATCTATCCAATATTTTCCTAATCGGTTCCTCGTGAAGATATTTCCCAATTTGTTGGACGCTACGCAAATATCCAAGGATAGCTTCCAGGTCGCGTCTTTCCTCGGCATAAATTGGGCAATAAAGGACTCTGTGTATAGCCGTATCTTACTCCATCATGCATTCACACGTACCATCCTTTTCTCACCCTATTTTCTTGAGGTATGATCTAAACTCCCCGTGCCCCGTTAAAATTTGCGTAATTCCTTTGTAAGTTTTAATGTTGATCTTCATTCTTTCCCTCACGCTAGGTAGGAATTGTCTGGTTGTTTTCCCCTTTTCTCATTATGCTATAAAAATATATACTGGAATAGATACAGAACATTTATTATTTTCATCTCTAAACTACATATTTCTTCTATTTAATACACATTAGCCAAACAGTTTTAACATTTGTCATATCTCTGAGCTAGTTTTCAAATTCCTTTCTGCATAAAATTCTGCCGCCTCAGATTGCACCCAACTGATGGCGGCATCTTGAAGTTCCTCGTCGAGACGAACACAAAACATGTAGAAGCCCAACTTTTCAGCCATGTTTACATGTAAATAGAGTTGTAGCAATCGGAGGAAAACTTTCTAAATATTTCAGATACCGTAAAGCGCAATTTTTCACGAACTTTTCTCAATTTTCAGATGCAGGTCATTGTTCAACACAGATGGGTGGTCAATTCTGTCATCATCATGGAAATTTGTGTTCACTCTTAAACGAACGACAACACTGACGCACTCAACTCTTGTCACTCATCATATTTGGTGCGTATGGTGAACAAATTTCTCAATGAATGTCAGCAGCTTTGAATTTTTTTATTAGTAAGCCTTATCACCGAATTAAAATCACAATAGGAGAGAAAACAAATTGTATTGTTCATTTTGTCTCGCAATTGTAAATAAACGACTAGTGGTGTGACCTTCCAACTACTGCAGCTCGAGGCGTACTGACCTGCTGTGTTCGTGTCAATACAGCGACCGTTCGGCTCTCCCCACTCATTCTCACGCTACACGAAAACGGAGGATACTTTCTGGACAGCCCTCGCATTACCATTTTTTTGTGTTTTTCATATTTTTAATATCATTCAAAGGTTTATGGAGAAGGCTGAAACATTTCCTTAAAAGTAAACTCAATTAGCTTAAACGATTTTATTAAAAGTAAGCGTGATGATAAGTTTTATTTTTTCATTTATTCCTCGCTCACCTGAGCCGACTTAACGTATAGTGGCAGCATTTACATTGTCAAAAATCACAAATTGTATTAAAACTTTTAATGATTTAGACAAAAATCGCCATTTAATCGGATTTCTCCGAGTCGGAAGAGAGCTCGAAGCTGCTGGTGTTCACTTAAGGTGCTCTTCAAGCTTTTAAATATCTCAATCAATCCTAATTGACGCTAATGACTTCTGAAAGAACACCTAAGCATAAGTTTTCGCATTTTCCGCTAGCTTAATTTTCAGAGAGAGGAAAT
Organism: Hetaerina americana; assembly: GCF_022747635.1. Classification (NCBI taxonomy): domain Eukaryota; kingdom Metazoa; phylum Arthropoda; class Insecta; order Odonata; family Calopterygidae; genus Hetaerina; species Hetaerina americana. The sequence goes on from NW_027287261.1 coordinate 142,362, forward strand.
ATAAAATAAATAATCAGGGGGATTCCAAAGGTGACTTCCTCGCTGTGCGATCTAACACCATATTGAGAGAGATCTTCGGTGGACTTGCCTAAATATGACCCCGCTGTGAATCCGAGGCGGTGGAATGTTTATACGCAAACTTTCACTTAAAATGAGAGAAGAATCATTCAAAGTTATTGAAAACTGAGAGTCTCTGAGGCGTTTTATTAACTTAATGACTTGATCTTACGTATTACTCACATGTGTAGTTAAGATGAAGCTGTCTCTCTAAGATAATTAGGTAGAGTAATGAAAAAATTAGAGAAAATAAAAACTGGGAAATGCCTTATGCTTTTTTTAGCGTGAAATTTTTCTTTGAATTTAATACAGTAATTATTTATGCATTCCTTAGTCGCCAAAACCGTAAGACACCTCATTAAAAAATGTTAAATTGGTCTGTAGTGGAATTTCAAACAATTACGAGCATTACTGTATGTCTACAAATGGCGCCACAGTGTCATTTATACATCCACTAGTGATGAATTAGACGGAGATAAGTAGAAAATTTTAGGCTAATCATGTATAATGCATAAAATATTATCTTCAAATATTCATAGATAAGATATAAATGTTCATGATGAGCATTCACTCATGAAAACAATAGAATATATCCGAAGCCAGATAACTATTCATCATACATACGTGTATACATACGAGCATCGTGCCATATTAATTTGTAATTTTGTTACTCAAAATAATTCTGTAATATTTTGGTGCAACTTTAATTATGGAATTGTACATCATAAAATCTCCTTTTCCTACGCGTCCCACAATATTTTGTCATTACTTTTTCCTCTATCTGATATTGGAGGCCCAGGAGCTTCATAATGTCTTTGGACAAGGTATTTACATGATTTTCTTCCGCCTCATCACCCTCGTTGTGGTATTCAGAATCTGACTCGTCCGAAGTTAAGAAGTTTGAATGCTATCCGCTTCGTCACACACAGGCGTGCTTACGCCGGGTTCCATTGGCAACTCGGACGAGGTTGCGGTTTTCATAGTACACAGTTACTGAGGCCAATATTAGGTCTCTGCAAATTCCATGCTTGCGTTACGTTTTCCATATTAACCACTACACTGATTTTCTGAAAGAACTATACATTTTTTCACGTTTCAGGTGCATTTTGCACTATGAACCATTATTTTGGCGTAGTTTTCAATCGGCATTTCGTTAAAATTAATTATGGGGTAAAATGAAAGAAAATAGGTGAAAGTATTAGTTTATAGGATTCAAAACTAAACATTTCGACTGAAAAAATTTTTAGACTAATAGTTGTTCCCAAGCTTTTCTTGTACATTCAAGTTATATTTCTGCCATAGGATGAAAACAAATGTAGGAACTAGTATTGCAGAGAATACATTTCTTCCTATATCTGAAGACCTGACATTTGGTTTAAAACCTAGGGGTCATCTGAAGAATTTAAATTTATATGAAAAAATGGTTTTAGAGAAGATGCTTTCTGTTAGATGCCTTGGAAGCGATAATTTTTTACAAAAGTCCTTACCGTGTTCACTGTTTGATACGTCTCCCTTTCTGGAATGGTCATACGTAGGTACAACAGCAAAGTACTAAATCGACCTCTTGTTCTTTCCTCCTTATTGGTTTTTGGGTGGGCAGTGTGTCAATCATCACCTTTTTCTTGGATAGCTGCCTTTCTGAATGTTTTCAATTTTGTTCTTATCGAAATGAAATGGCGGCGTGATATAGGAAACTCTCCTTACTTCACCAATAAAAATAAATTCCAATTTTTATCGTCGGCACCTTTCGCGCATTGGCCAGCATGATCGCATTGGCCACGCTTGATCGCATGTGAGGCCCTCTCCGTGGTAACCCCGCTGAAAGAATTCCAGGGCCAGTATTAAGTTACTACAACAACAACGGCTTTGTTTATATTGTTTAAACAAAACTCCTGTAACTCTGATATACGCCAACGCAATTTCCACGTCGTAGTCGAATACGAATTTTCTTTTAAACCAATTGCTACGTGAAATTACCATTTGAAAAACAGGTATATTTAACAGGTGACAACACGTATTCTCATGTTTCTGTATATTACTGGTTTTTATTACATAGTTACACTAAATATTTATGGTATGCTACTATTTTGCTATTATATATATATATATAATTATGCACTATTATGCTACTGTATTTTATTGCACTATACAATTGTAATTTTAGATGAATAGCAGGGATAGAAATTTCGACTAGAGCTCCTGAAAGACTTAAGTCCCTCAACCAGTATAGGATATTTTGCAATTGCTTGAGCTATAAATACGACTTTGGTCTTATAGCAAATGTCGTAATGGATATTGTAAAATTATCCAAATTTTATCTCAGGTCTATTTATCCTTCATTCTATTTATTGAAATATTTTTAATGCATCATAATTCTTAGATACCTAAATTTCTGGGTCTTTTCTTAAGGCATTAATATTTACAATGTCCTTTTTCCCTCCTGTATGTTTTAGTGCTATTGTTAGAATTTTTTTCGTTCTTCACTCTAAATTTTTGTCCAAAAATAGCAATAATTCCTCAGGGTAGAAAAGAAAGGAATCTCTTTGAAGGTAATTTGGAACCATTCATATAATTTTCAACGTGAGCAAACATAGAGGGAAATATAAAATTAGAATTACATCGAATCCCGATGGACTGTTTAGGAGTTGAAAGGTTGTCGAATTTCGTGACCACAAGAAAGGTTTAATATTATTCTCTTCTGTGGGCATATTCATTAAGATTTTAATGAGGCTTAATACCCCCACAGCGAAGGATCTTTCAGTCGATTTTTGAGCTCCATTCAGCCAAATAGGAACAATCCACGTACTTTCCACGAACTAATGAAAATAATTCATTATGGCTTTACCCAAAATATACGAGAGGTAGAATAAAGATTCAGTGGATGAGAAACTTTTTGCTTGTAGTAACCCATTCTCCCGACGTTAGCGAAATTATTGCGAAAAGGAAAAAAATCTCAGCGTGAGGTTAAATTTCGCCCTGGGGCGAGAGTTACCGTTACGGTCAAAATAAAACTTCAAGCTACGGAGACGGGTTGATTTCACTCTGGAGAGGAAATTTATTATGTTTTTGAGTTATATTCATCGGGAGCGCAGGGAACCAAGGAAAAGCCCTTTTAATTTTCCATTGTCGTTCAAAAGAAATCATCATATAAAAAAGTGATTTAATTACTACAAAAATACGCGGCTTTCTCATTTTTACCATTATAAAGCAAATAAAATTTGCGAAGGGATAAAGGGTATATGAAGATTCCCTAAACAATGTTATTCCACCATTTATAACAGTTTTTCGTAAACCGTAAAAAAAAGTTGCAAATGACTTTGGCTTTACGTAAGTGGTTGAACTCTGAGCATATATGCATAAATAGTACTTCTGCATACAACGATATTCATGAATTAAATAAGTTTTCGACCAATCTGATTCGTTTCTCTTTAATCTTCACATTCTTCTAGACTTCAAATTCCTCTTGATTAGTTTTATTTTATCGGAGTGAAGCTGATCTTTCTTTCGCAAGCATGGTACTAATATTTTAGTATTATTTCCACTTGAGGTATTGCTCTTTTCTTCCCTAGTTCTACTGTAACTCATATTTCCAGTTTTTTCCGTGAATAAGCTGTTAGGGACCATAGTGGAATTCTCATTTATTTTTAATGTTTATTTCAAGTGGGAAGTTAACTTTACTTTTTTCAAATCTCTTCATTGCTATCAAACAAGTTACATTGTATATTTATGATTGTAAAGAATGATCCGAAGTAAAATATGGTAATAATATTTCGAATTCCCTGTAGCTCTTCACCTGTCACTCTCCATGTACTTGCTACAATTTTCTTTGTTAGCAGGATCTCAAATCGAGTCGTTTATGAAGTAACGGTAACAATGGAGGGCCTCACTAATTTGCAATTTTTTAAGCAAGCAAGTTTTTTCAATCCTCTGACGGCCATCACCAAACAATCATTTGTTGGCTTGTCTAAATAGCCATAGTAAAGAGTTTTTAGTCGCTTACTCCCCTTTCACAGCTTTAGGAAATAAAATTAATGTACCCAAAAGGCGCACAAGATATTGTGGATTTGATATTTTTCCTTTCCTTTCTCTCCTCTCCTTTCAAAGCTGGCTTAATTTGTTTTAGAGTTTCTGAAAGTGTGCTACACAACATTTAGATTGCACAATATTGATAAATTGAATAGATTGCATAAATTTGCTCTAATAGATAGTGGCTAAGCAAACGTTTTTGGCTTATAAAGAAATAAAATTTTGAAGCATTATGAAAGAAGTAATATTAATAAAACGTCTTTATTGGAGCAAGATTGAGATTAGATTGTTCCTTCTTCCGCCAAACTCTTCGTAGTTTATAAACATAAATACGTCAGCGATCATTACAACAAAGAATCAAGAAGTTTTTACCGTGCTTATAGGAAAATACGAAATAAAATATATTTTTTTAAAAGAATAATAATTATACACGCACATAAATCAAATAAATGCTACAATGGGAAAGCGGTCGTTTTCTGTGAAATACCTAAAAGTTACCTTACCTTACCAATCATTAATTAATTCTCAAAGCGCTCATTCAGTTGTACGTTCAAAATAGCAATAAATATATCTCTAGTGGAGGCACTCAAAGTTTCAGAGATCAAATTAATGACAGGGATTTCTTTTTTCGGTACTCCTAAGTATTCCTTTGGCAACTGCAATTAAATTTATAATATAATTTTAATTGGGATTTTCAAAGCTTCTTGGTGAATGTGAACTGCCGTTGGGAACTAAACTTCTAGAAAAGGAAGATGTTAACGAATATTATAATAATTCCTCATCGCTGCTCTACATCACATCAAATATGTGTTGGTGTTTCAATGGGGAACAAGCTTTACTGTTTTTTGTAACATCAGATTGAAAGACTTTACTGCGGTAGTTGAACCTTTTCATGTTCACCTGGCACCGCTTTGAAGTAATTTCAGTTAAAAATTATTGAGCGCATGCATTTGATTTTTCCACACAGACTTGGGTAACCTTCTCATTTTCAGGAAAAGAGTTTCCAATTTCCGTACCATCTATGACAGCCTTAAAAACGAGTTAACTGCTATTCATCATCGTCAATATTTTAGTCCTAATATTGATTTACTGCAGCTCTCCATTCTTCTTTATTAAGTGTTTATTCCCTCACCCTCTGATAGCTTTTCTGTATTACGTCCATCTTAATTTGTCCAATGTAATTGTCTCTTGGTCTTTCTCCCGAGATCTTTCCTTCAATTGTCCCCTTCTTTTACGTTTCTAAGTATTAGATTGTGTCTCAAGATGTATGCAATCTATCAAGTCCTTCTTTGCTGTAGAGTTCAGCTTTTCTTTTCTACTCCTCTATTTACTTTCTCATTTTCACTTTTTCTGTCCATATAGTGTTCTCCTTCAGCACCAGGTTTCAAAGGCTCCTATCCTTCGCTGTTCTACTTTTACAATGTCCGATGTCTGTTATTCGTAGTGCTATGCTCTATAAGAACGTTTTGACGAACGTTTTCCTTGTTTGCATGCAAAGGTTCTTCAAAAATAGCTTTTCCCTCTTCTTCTTCATGAACGCCTTCTTCACTTGAGCTAATCTGGATGAGGGTCAAACGTCATGTATCCCAAGTGATACACCCGACGTTGCCCGAAGAGGGCGTTTACCATAGCAAATTTTTCTCGTTATAGAAATCTGTCAGTCTTTCTCCCGCGGCGTTTCGTTTTTTTCAATTCGAACTGTCCCAAGTTACTTCATCTCCCGGCCTTCTTCGACCACAGCGATCCAGTATACCATCACGATTATGTTCCCCTTCCCTTTTAAGGCTCCTAGTACCTCTTCCAGTTGTTCGCCCATTCCTGTTTCTTTTTCTCAATGGCTGGACGTTGGCATATAGACCTTCACCAGCACTAGGTTCATAGGCTGTCCCTCTAGCTTTATCTTCAGAATCCTTTAATTTTATTGCCAGTACGAGTTAACTCTTCTTACCTATTACTTGTTGAGTGTGATGCCCACTCCTGCCATCTCCTGCGTATATCATCCTATATCCGTCGATCCGGAAGCCGTCGTCTCGATCTCACTTTATCTCTCCCACTCCCAGAATGTCTACCTCTCATCTGTCCATTTCCATATTAGCATTTCCGCGCGCTCCTAATGATCTAGCATTCCAGATCCCGCATTCGTCCACCTTGACTGATGTTTCCCTCCCTTTAGTCCCATTTTAGATCCAAATGGGGACTTTACCCCCAGACTATTGCACCGCAGGAATTCCATCACATTATATTTTAATGTAAAACTGCATCTTCTAGGAAGGCTAATACAGAAGTTTCCCGTTGCCTTCCACGCCGTAATACTGCGGCCGATTCCGTGACTTTCTATCTTGCCAGAAGCTGTGACAGCTGATACCGGATCGAACTTCTTGATCTGCTTCAGCAGTGTGGACTTTCCACCATTGGTGCCGGTTAGATTTTTGTAAGAACTCCTTTTCTCTTCACCTTGTTCAGGAAAAATCAGAAAATACAAGAAATTCTACGAAGTGGAAAAATTTTGGCGCCTCTGGAAATCGATCCAAAGTCGAGAATAAATACTTAAGTCTATGAATTCACCACTCAATACAACGGTATGTTTGTAGCAGCCAATGACTTTAATCTGCCGACAGTTAATTGAAGCATTTATTAAGTAGGGAAACCAGTAAAAATCGCAAGTCCTGTCCAAAACTACAGAACATATTGGCCAAATCCTCGTTAGGACAAAGAGTTTAATCGCCGACTCGGCGTCATGGAAAACTCGACATATTTGCGACTAATCCCCCAGCTATTATTACCAAATTGGAGAAAACTGAGGGAATTAGAGATCACAAAGTTATATTAGAAGAAATGAAAACTAATTTCATAAAAATGATTAAGGAAAAGTATAGAGTATTAAATAAAGGGAACTTCCCAAGAAACTGTTGGAGATGCCGCAACAATAACTTTTAATTGAGTCATCCGCTAAATGTGCATTACAATGCAACAATATCCGAGAACTTAAATCATTCGCCTTGACCGGGATATGAACTTGGATCCGTCGGTGTCCGGCCGAGTAGTTTAGCCTTTAAGGGAACTTTAATAGGCTCAGTTAGAAGTTAAAATTGACCTGAGGAAATTAGGTTGGAAACTCACGGTGCTGACACAGAACACACTCGAAAAAAGCTTTTAAATATTATACGTGACGGGATGGAGAGGTTTCTTCCGCAAACATTTCAACGCGATAATAAGGAACCACGAGGCCACAACGGAAAGATTAAACCGGCGTTAAGGAGACAAAGAAACATTCACTAAAATTTTATAACAGTTTAAAAATAAATGATGAAAATCAAATGAAGACATTAGAAAATGAACTCAAAGAACGTCAAGCAAAAGCAAAAAAGATGATGCACCAAGCCTTATTTACCCTAAAAGCAAAATGTTATGTGGGTGTTTAGAGAATAACTTAAAATCATTGTGGTCTTAAGTCAGCGAAATACAAAGGAAGCATCCAACTGTAAATTCTTTGAAGGCAGGTAGGAAATGTCGAAATTGTTACATACAGCGTAACAAATGCAAATATTCTACATAATTTCTTTCAAAACGACTGCACCAAATATCTTGATTCCAAAATAAAAGTCCCTCACTCACTTGCAGAGCTCATGAGCGAAATATTGTCCCAGGAGAGTATAGAAAAACAGAGATGACGTAAAAGAACTCCCGAGAGCAGTATAACATTTCGACAGCACAATAGAACACAAAATAAAATAGATAACGCGTAAAAGGACACTCACATTGTAGACTGGTTGAGCTTTCGGCCTTCTTCGGGTCATACTCTTATGGTTGCTAATTACTAGTTCATACATACATTGGTGGGTCTCGGTAGTCCAGGGGGTAGAGCGTTGGACTACTGACCGGAGGGTCCCGGGTTCGATTCCCGGCACTCTGGGCACCTGCAGCTCCACCCAAGCTATGTGATTTTTCGGGTACCAGATCTTTCTGGAAAACCATAACCGGAATTTCATTTGCCGTCGGGCTTAGTACTGGGTGAACTCTACCATCACCTACCAAACCGACCTTCGGGTTGATTACTGTGCTAACGGTTTTATGGTTTACATACACTTGAATACATGCTGGCTTATTTGAAAAAGCTCTCTTGCACATAAAACCCTATGTGTATGTGTGTGTTTATGCATATAAACATGCAAACAGAGGGTTTTATGAGCACGAGAGCTTATATATATATATATATATATATATATATATATATATATATATATATATATATATATATATATATATATATATATATATATATATACATACACACACACATATACATAAGCTCTCTTTCTGTGTATATACATATATGCACACACACACAGACTCATTCAAGTGTATGTATGAACTAATAACTCTGCAACAATGGCTGGTACCCTAGCACCCCCGCGACACACCCTTGAGGCGGATTACTGGGTATGTGGTTGATGTAAATGTAGGTATCGAATATGCCTATGAGTAGCTTAAGACGCATGAAAATTTTCCTTCAATCTCGAGATCAACATGGAAGTGGTGTCAATACAATATTCATGTACTAAAACATCGCTTAATAATTACATCGAAACATTTATTTTTTTGTTTATTCATATCGGGCTATACACTCTGAGGAAATATACAGGAAGAGAATAATTTTGCAGAAAGAGAGCTTTTTATGTGTTTTTCCCCATCGTAATTCTCGGAAGGAGGAAGTTGAAAGAGCGAGAAAAAAGCGATGAGGGGAAAAAATAATCTTATTAACAATGCATGATGAAAGAACCTTCGAAGAAGCGTAAAAAAATGATGGTGTTTGGGATGGCTCTTATGGTACCCCCAGCCAAAAATCACAATCCCTAGGGATTACCTACTCTCTCCGACGGGCAACGTGCCCACGTGTTCAAGCAAAGTCCGTGCGTTCAAATTCCATGGGGATGGATGTGGTGCAAGATCTGGTAACTCGGCCGCAATAGGACCAACGGCAACGCCCGGGTGCATCGCGGGTCACGATTTGTTTCGGACGAAACAAGAGAAACTAAACGGAAAGGCGTTCTTTTCTCGGAAATAAAAATATGTGAGATCGACTCAGCAAAAGAAAAAGGCGTATAAAGAGTTTGATCACGAGATGTTTCCAGCATCGAAGAGAAATGGAGTTTTGTGGATTAATAATCCTTGCTTAGTTTGTCGGAATCATCCCTTTTGTAGAAACTTTTATCTCCTTTTTTCACATGAGAGGAAGCAATTTGTCCCACATTGTCTGCTTATGTCACGGTTGGAGAGAAAAAGAGGGCGAGGGGGTAGTTGGAGTGCGAAGAGAAGTTTAGTGAAGCACACAAGTCTTCCACTTCCGGGTGCACGGGGGAAAAATAATATTCGAGACTCATTCGGGAAACTCTCCCCCTCTCCCTCACCGCAACTCCTACCACCGTCTACTTATGGTCTCTCGATGTATCTGCTGTCAACCGCAGACTAGTTGAGCGATAGTTGTGGGGAAGTGGTCTGAGGAATAAAGCGGAGAGAGAGAAACGAATGGAGGTGGAGGAGAAAGAGAGAGAGAAATATTACAAGATCGGTCCATGCGGCGCAAGAAATCACAAAATCGCCCGCTCGTCCGGGAAAGCGCATTGATCGTCGGAAGAGCGAGAAATGGGACCGCAAGGAGAAAGTGGAAGGGGAGAGAAGGGGTGTGATGGGGAAAAAGAGGGGCGGGGTGGGGAGGGGGGAGTAGGGATCCGAAAGGGATGCGGATAAGTACAGAAGAAATATGTGCGGGCGGTCGGGGGGTGGGAAGTGTAGGAAGGGGTGGCGACAAAAGATCGGTTCCTCGGGGAAGGTTTCAGTGGGCGCTTTGGGTGTGAAAAATGTATTTGGAGAATGAAGATGTGCTCGTGGTGAGAAATGATTAAGTGTTAGGAATCAGAGCTGGGCGGAAAGAGGAGGACCGCCCGTCTATCACATTTTGTCGGTGAAGTCACTATCACGCCCCCCTCACCCCCCCCCCCCTCAAAGCTTCCCCGCGTGGCCATTCTGTGACTCAGCATGCGTAAAATTAAAATCGTTCCTCATTTGTCAGGCTCCCCTTTTTATGTATTGCGTTTATGTAAACCATCCGTTTGGATGTGTACGTGTGGGTTTCCTATATTTATAACATTTCTGAATTGACAAAAACTCTCCGGCAGCAGTGATAAGTTCTTTGCCTAACGCAAACACAACTACAACGAAATGACCATTCCAAGAGGCAACCGGATGTTGTCAAGTGATTTAGATAATATTTCCGTCAAAACCAAGACTGAAAATTTGAGGAAAATGTCACGAAAAGAAATTTTTTATCTTTGGAACGATTGATTTTTTATCAAAAATAAAAATTGAATATGCCGTTTACAAACTATTTCGGATCGATACACATTACATTAATGGCTCCGCTAAAAAACAAAGCTACATTTTCTATAGCATTTGGGAAGTGATTAAAATACTTTTTCAAGAAATATAGGCCTAGTCTACTCGTGATTTCAAGAGTATTACTATTAATATTATTACTTATACGCTGTAAACACTACGATAAATCTCAAGATTGATTTGACATTTCAGGGTAGAGCTTATTTGTTTCAAAACACACATAAGGGCAGGGGAGTCAATTCCTTTTCCCCGTGTCGCCTATGATTTCCCAAAAGCATTTAAATTCCTTAAAATTCACACAGCTTGGAAGAAGCTAGCGTGTCCAGGAGTGTGATCACTCAGATCTTCGGTCACTAGACAAATGCTCTAACTTCTATGCTGCCCATGACGCTTATAGACAAATTACACCACCTGGATAGAATTGGGTATTAGTTCCGGAAGTGATAGATATTAACGATCCTTCCGTCTGCACTCTTCACGATAGTATTTAAGTAAAATCACATCTACGTAAAACGAAAAAACTTAGAATTAAATTATGAGGGATCAGCGTAGTTTTCTGCTGCTGTGAACAATGATTCATTGGTGGGGACGTTAAAAGGAATCGCTATATATTTTTATTAAGAGCCAAGTTTATATATATATATATATATATATATATATATATATATATATATATATATATATATATATATATATATATATATAAACACACACACACACACAAATGGGGACGCGTTAGGAAAGAGGCACGTGATGCTATTACAGTAATGAGATCAATAATTGAGAGGAATATAAAATACAATCAGGACGTATTTGCCTGTTTCGTAGATTTCGAAAAAGCGTTTGATAGAATGAATTGGGAAAATCTAATGAGAATATTGAAGAAAATAGGAATAGATTAGGAGGCTAATCCGCAACCTGTATATGTCTCAGACTGCTCAGGTACGGGTGGGGAACGGGGAGTCCGGTTGGGCAGTGTTAGGAAGAGGTGTAAGTTAGGGTTGCCCATTATCACCGTTTCTGTTCAACCTGTATGCAGAGGAAATGATTAAAGAGGCATGGGAAGAACTGGAGGTAGGAATGAAAGTGGGCGGGGACTTCGTAAAATCAGTTAGGTTTGCTGATGGCCAAGCTTTAGTTTGTCAAACAGCCAAGGGGTTGCAAGCATTGCTGAGTGAATTGGAAATTCAGTGCGATAAATATGGGATGAGAATCAATATAAATAAAACAAAGGTTATGCTGCTTTCCAGAAACAGAAAAGCTAAGCTTAAAATTAAAATAGGAAGGCAAAACCTGGAGCACGTGAAACAGTTTACCTATCTCAGGAATGTTTTGAACCAAAATGGTCAAAGTAGTAGGGACGTAAGGAGAAAAATTGCGCTTGGCAAAGAGGCTTTCACAAGGAGGAGGGAGTTGATGACAGGGACATTGATTAAGGATGTTAAAAAAAGATTCGCTAAAACTTTAATATGGAGCGTAGTTACGTACAGCGGTGAAACGTGGTCACTGAAGTAGGATGATAGACATAGATTGGAGGCTTTTGACATCTGGGTGTGGAGAAGGATGAAGAAGATGAAATGGACCGAAAAGGAAACAAATGAGGAGGTGCTGGGTATTATGGTAGAGAAGAGGGGTTTGTTGGGAGAAATCATAAGGAAGCAGGAAATATGAATGAAGGGTACGTTGATCGGCAGTGATGTTGAAGACTGTGATATAGGGGTGAATGTTAGGCAAACGAGGAATGGGCAGGAACAGTGAGTTGGAAACAGACGGTGCCTTGAATTTCCTGGATTTGACTGGGAAAATAATTAATCAAAGGTTTGATTTTTCCATATACAGAAAAAAGTGTTACTCCGACCGAATTACCCACTCCACATCCAAGCATCACCATTCACAATAACATGCGGCCATTCATGCCATGTTAGGGTGTGCAATATTCCAATGTTACCACACAACAAACAAGAAGAACTCCGTATTATATAACAAATTGCAGTCAACATTGGTTACAGGGAAATAACTATTGACATAATGTACAACAAAAACAAAACAAGTGGCCCAGAAATCTATTTACCGCACATCTAAACTTTACGAGCATGAATGGCGAAGAATTCCATTTCTTGGCCACATTTCACTGAGGATACAACAAATACTCTCCAAAAACAAAATCAAGACAGCGTTTTATAACACATATACTTTAAAAAACATAATAGGTTCACCCAAATAAAAAAAGCGACAAAATGCAACAAAGCGGGGTTTATAAACTCAATTGCGCGGACTGCAACGCCATCTACATTGGACAGACAGGGAGGACGTTCGATATTAGGATTAAAGAACATCGCTCATGCTTCACAAAGGAAGATAACAGATCCCAATTCGCCAAACACGTGTTTGATAAAAATCACACCAGTAACTTCACAGCAGACATTCTTCACACTGAAATGAAAGGACGCAGTTTGAATGCTTTGGAAGAGTTGGAAATTTGGCAATCCCTTCAGTCTGACCGGTTTGAGGTGGTTAAATGAAACATTATTCCTCTCCCGTTCCCCCCTTTTAAAATTCTTAGTAGTAGAAGGCGAAAGATTTTTTCGATTGAAGGTGTCCCCGTGAAAGACTCCAATATCTTTCTGCGCCAACCCCACCCCCACCAAGGCAGTGATGTTCATCGACCATCCCTTAAATAAAGGTCAAACCATTGTAGACAAAAACTCCCCCTAGTTAAATTTCTAGCACAATATGTTCTTTTCCGCCGCTATTTCTAAGAACGGTGGAGTGTTACATTGTGTACTTCATTTAATGATCATTTAATTAACATAAACTTTCACAAATTTGAGCCAGAAACCTTACAATACCTACCCTCCCCCTCCCCTAACTCACTAATAGGTTGCTGCACCTAAACTCAATTTACCCCCTCTCCCTTCCTCCCCCTATCATCCACCTCCTACCTTCCACCCCCTACCTTCCACCCCCTACCTTCCACCCCTCTTGGCGCCAGACTACATAAGTTTAAAAAATGTTGATATATAGTATGTTACCTGATGATACGCAGATAGATAGTGCTGATGATAGTGACGACTCGTGTAGCAAGGAAGAAACTAATGTAATTGGTGAAGTGCATAATCAGGAAACAGATACCGATACCGAATACCAAGGCGAAGACATTCCCTCCAATTTATTCACACGCTTGGATGAGGTACAAAACCCAGGACGCCTCCAACCTAGGGCCGCCTCTCCAGCGCCCCCAGTCAATGACGAACAGCAGATCGCCCAGATCCATGAGGCAGAGGATAACATAGAAGAGCCCTTCTTTCCAACTGCATCACCATACCCATACCAGAGCGCTTCGGTCAGAAGTCTGTTTGCGGAAAGCCTACTGAGGCACCGAAGATTTTCAAACCAACTCGGGTCACGCCCGAGATTTTGCAATGGGTAAATCTATTAGTACAAAGAGGTGTACTGGCGATGGCCAGGCCTTCCTGCGCTTTTCCCCTGATCGCGATTCCAAAGGCATCAGGGGGTACACGTATAATACAAGACTTGGCAGATTGGTCGAGATTTTACAACAAACCAAAGTTCACACTCAAGGATGCCGCCAAGGCACTTGAAACAATCCCTGCTTGCTCCTTCCTCATCAAGCTGAACCTGACCGATGCCTTCTGGCAAATACCAATTAACCCAGTTCATCGGTACTTCTATGGCATATTCGTTAACGGCGAATATTTTCAATGGACTCGCCTACCCATGGGGCATGCCCTAGCACCAGCAATTATGCAACGGTGGGCACGAGAAAAAGTGTGACTAAACCAACTCAGAAGTTAAAATATCTAAGTGTTCGCATCAATACGATAGACCGGGAACTTTCTCTCACTCAACGGAGTTTAAGAGCGCATTCGTTATATTATAGATGTGATACCTCGCTTACGAACCAGTGATATGGCGAAAGCCATCGGGTTTATATCATAATGTGCCTATATTCTCCGCCTCCCATACTTTCTCATGTCCGACATGGCAAGGCGCCGGACTAAATGGGCACTAGAACTATGGGAGGCGGGATATGGGCTAAGAAGAGACATTTCAGCACATGGACAAGAGTGGTATAAGTATTCACAGATGCTACGCCGTTCCAGGCAGCTTGGACAGTCCCGGCCATGGACATCACAGAAATCTGGGTGTTCGATCACGAACAGCCGATTCTAATTGCGGAAGCATACACAGCATTAATGGGTCTAACGCACGCTTCACAGATTCTGTCTTCAAATATTGATATTGCATTGTATACTGATAATACTGCTGTTTTGTTTTCGTTTATGAAAGAGGGAGGCACCATTTTTTCCAACCCCGATATCAAGTACATGTATGTTTGTTTAATAAAAGGCAAATAATGGCGGCAGACATGAAAGCGAAGAAATATGATGACATTAAGTGATAAACTGAAAGGAATGCGTGGAAAGCTGTATCAACTCGATCCCAACCTCTATAAAATACTATAACTTACGACTATTGATTGACACTAGAACGATATACCACATTATTAAATTAGGGGAAGAAATCATTTATGCAGTAATTGATGTTTGGGGAAAGTAGATTAGCCCTCATAAGAAAATAGTAATGGAGCAACTCCTTATTTTTAGGGAGTTGAATTAAAGTAGTAGCAAAAACGATAATCAAATTACGTAAAAGGTATGTTTCGTGCATTCTAATGATAAATTTTAGCTTCGCGACTCAACACTATGGTTTAATATGATCATAAAAATATGAAGGATTCTACAAAGTCATTTATAATTATTGCTACACAAAATTTCAAACACATTTTGACACAATCATACTAATCCGAAATTTCATAAAACTTAAAATACTAACTAGAGAAATGTGATTTATTTAGCTCGTTATTTTCTATTTACTTGTGTAATAGATAGATAATTCATGTATTATGTACAGGCACCGATCATATGCGTCCGTTTTAAAAACCTACAGAAAATAATAAAACATAATAAATTGCCCAATAAATATACAAAAGGAATAATTCTCCAATTCCATGAAGAAATTCCGTATCATAATCAGATGATGTCCGGAAAAAATAGGAATATCCTTGCTTTATTTTACTTAACGAATAATATACTACTTTCATGTACCCCTCGAGTGATATACGTATTATAATTACAAAATCAATATGCACACTTTGGATTAGTCTGAAATGAAGTACTTACCCCCTATTGTTGAACTTAAAAATAATTTAACAAGGACACTTTGAAAATATTTCGATCTCTATTAACTTTGTATTTATGACTACAAATTAACATATAATATCTCGGTAAACAATGAAATTAAATAATTTATTTAACTTCTAATTAGAAAATTTGTTATTTTTCGTTGATGGTGTATTCCTAAAACTAGGAAATATGTAAATATTTTCTTATTTTACTTTGTTTAAAGAGTCGAATATAATTTATCGCCAGTTAATTTTTATCAATTTTTGTTCAGTAAATTACCCACCACGGGTTGCGTTTTTTTACTAGAAGACTACGTAGAATCGAAGCATCTTTGGGAATTGTAGATTTGATGTTCGTCGTCTGAAACGTAAGACAAATGTGTAATCCCGTATCCAACAAAACAGTTATTTATAAACCACTCGATATAAAGAGATATTTGATATCTTAAGTATCATGAATTTGATTACTCTTAAACAAACAGTTTTAATGGAATGTAAGTGATGAAAAGTTTGAATTCTGATCCACAATCTTTAGCTATATTACTACGTGATCAGTCCAAAAGGGTCCCAAACTTTTTGAAAAGCGTTCCTCCAGTTGGTTATTTTTAAATCAACTTTAAGACGTTGTGTACCCGAAAACTTCCTAAATATCTGCCTTCAACAACTTTGATGATATCTTGTTTTGCTGATTAGTTACGGCCGTTTATGTAAATGGATGTTCTTGGAGTGGGCGAAAAATCGGATCCGCGGAAATGAGCTCTTTGAAAGAGAAGCGTTGTTCAGTGAAATTCTGCGTGAAACTCGAAACATCCTACACGGAAACTTTTGAGTTGATTTCAAAGGTTTTTGGTGAGGATGCAATGAAACGAAACGCGTTTCATGTGTGGTTTGCTTGATTCAAAAAGGGGCGGCAATCAGTAGAAGATGACGAGCGTTCAGGAAGACCATCAACGTCGACTGATGACCCCCACATCGAGAAAGTGTAAGATCTCGTTCGTGCAAATCGAAATATGACTGTCAGGGAACTTGTAGAAGAGTTCGGGATCTCCATTGGTTCATGCTATGAAATCTTGACTGAAAAATTGAGGATGCATTCAGTCGCCGCCAAATTCAAGCCTGGCCTGATGACAGCAGAGCAGAAACAACATCGGGTTCAAGTCAGTCGGGAATTGTTTGATCGAGCAGAGGCGGAAGAAACCTTCTTGCCTGGTATCACAGCAGGTGATAAGTCATGGGTTTACGGATATTACATTGAAATAAAAGGGCAATCTTCACAATGGATAGGTGAAGCAGTCCCTAGCCCCAAAAAAACTCGACAGTTCGCTCGAATGTCAAGGTGATGTTGACTGATTTTCTTTCAATTCAAGAGGAGGTTGTACATCATGAATACCTACCTTAAGCCCAGATAGTCAACACAGAGTATCACCTGTGGGTTATGAAACGCCTAAGAGAGAGAATTAGGCGAAAACGGCACGAACTTTGGAGGAGCGGCGAGTAGTTTTTTCACCACGACAACGCGCCAGCTTATTCGTCTCCCAGAACCCATGAGTTTTTAGCCAAAACCAAGACCGCTGTACTTTCCCATTCACCCGACTCACCAGACCTGGCCTCATGTGACTTTTTCCTGTTCCCCAAACTAAAAACCCCTCTCAAAGCAAAAAGATTGTCCAACATTCCAGAGAAGGAGAACAATACGACGGAGGAGCTTATGAGCATTCCGCAAGAAGCTTTCTAGGTCTGTTTCAAAAAGTGGAAGCCCCGTTAGTATAAGTGTATACGTTGGGAAGGAGGCTACTTTGAAGGGGACCCTGACTAATAATATTTCACTGAAGTATTTTTTTATTAAAAAGTTCAGGAACTTTTCGAACATATCTCGTACACAAATATTGGATTGCTAACCGAAACAATTATTAATATAGTGAAACGGCCTCCAGTGGAGAGTCACTTCTGATGAGTTCATTTTTTTCAAAATCTAATCATTCTTCCAACTTTAATAAAAAATTTAAAATATAAAATTTCACGGTGCGTCAATTTATGATTGACAGTTTTTTAGGCATTGTGCTAAAAAAATCTCATTCGCATGCACAGAAGAAATCGGGAGAATGGCGAATTTGTTTTCAGGTGGCCTCGAGGTCACTTGAACATTCCCTCCTGTAACCTTTCCATGGGGATTTGAAGCAGGAACATCCCTATTCCCACCACTGATCCCCGTTTCCCACTTATTTCCCCTTCTGCTCCTATATACAACCCATATGCCAGGGTCCCTAGGTGTATTTCCATAGGGATCGCCTACAGAAATACGAAAAATATTAAACAGAGTCAAACGGTGTATTTTCATTTAAATCTCAGCGTCAAGTTTTTCAAGAAATGGATCCTTTCCTGATATGAAAGCTTGAAAAGGTTAAATAAGTAACCATCTGCACTGAGTAAATGCGTTCAACGTTAGCCCAAAAAGTAATTTCATCACTTATTAATCCCTAATGTGACTAAGTTATTTTCAATTGTTAATTTCAATATTCAGCAAAATCGAGTGGGATAAGTGTTGGCCAGTGAGCTAACATATGACTGAGCATCATCTCCAGTGTTTTTCAACGTGTACACGGAGGAAATGATTAAAGAGGCCCAGAAAAATCTGTAGGTAAGGGTGAAAGTAGATGGGAAACTCATTAAAATCAGATGATCAAACTTAAGTCAGCTAAGGGATTACAATCATCGCCGAATGCGCACGGAATCAGGGCGATAGGTTTGGACTGAAAATCAATGAAAAAATTAAGGAAATGACGTTCTCAAAAATTATAATGCTAATAATAATATCTACGTACATTAAATCTACGAGGCATAAACCAGATCGGGTATATCAGTTCATGTGTATATGGACCATAAGTGAAGATGTGAATGATAGTTGTTGTTGTCTCATTGATGTAGTTTTGAACTGCTCAATAAATGTAATAAAAGTGCTTTCGTTAAATTTTTAATTAGTCATTCCTTTGCTTCTTCACTTATGCCACGTCTTAAATGTATTATCTCTGTACGTAGTTTTCTCTCTACGTAACATAAAATTACAGACTTCTTAATTTTGGTGGTATGAGTTAATGTGTTTCTTACTCGTACCATAAAAGGAAAGCACTCAAATCGTTGATAAGTTTTCAATATTCTTTTTAAAATTTGAGGCTTTTCACTGATTATTTCCTACTGGTAAAATCATTTCTTTCCATGGTTCCATATCCTCGAAATATGAACAAGCAATGAACTTTCGAGGAACTAGGGAAGATTATGCAGGAGCAGTTAACAAGTATTTTTAATGTGTTTATTTATAAGAATAATTTTACTCGAACAAGACCCTACCACGAACAATGTTCTTATGATCCCCCATATTTCGTGGAAAAAACGCCATCTTAAATCTATTTGTTCTACACTTAATCTCTCCAGTTTTACCAGCATGATCTCTCCTACCGTAGTACGATGGGGGCAAAAATACATTTTCAGCATCACTGCTAAAGATACCTCCTTCCAATCCATGCAAGAGCTTCAATTTGTAATCCAGCCTTCACTCCGTGAGTGACTCCCAGTCTAGCTGCTCAAACTCTTTGGGCACGCTACCAAGTTTATCACAACAAATCCAGCTTCACAAATCCAGCTCCTCCATGCTACACGCGATCCAATTCGGCAAACAATCCAGCCTCGTGAGGATCCCATATTTGTACCTGATCTATCCATAGATGTATATGATCTACCTTTTCGGGAACCATGCTGATTTTTCATTAATAACTTCTGATTATCGAGGAGTCTCACTGTCGAACTAGCAACTATATGTTCTGTAACCTTGCACGAAATGGATGTGAGGGAAATAGGTCTGTAATTACTTGGTTCCTCCTTGTCTCCTTTTTAAAATATTGGTGTTACATTAGCCGTTTTCCAATCTCTTGGAACATTGTGATCTACCAGCGACTTCTTAAATAATATTTCTAGATGCGGCGATATTCCGAAGCTAGATCCTTTAATAAAAGAGCGGGTATTTCATCGGGCCCGGAGGATTTATTAGGCTTAATATTTTTCAGCAAATTTTGTATTCCATCACATGAGATTTCAATTTTGGGTATCGGTTGACCGGCACGATTTGGATTTGGTAAGCTTTCGGGGGTATTCTGTGAGATATAGGCGAAGGCGATTTGAAAGAAGGAATTTAATAAGTTAGCCTTTTCCTAACTGCTGGTTACTCTTTTATCTTTATTATTTTTGAGTGAATTAACAGTTGACTTATTTTCCTAAACTTCTCTAACGTATGACAAAAATGCTTTTAAATTATCTTTTAAATTTCCCGCTAACCTTTTCCTTTTGAATTCCCTTAACGCTTTCCGAAATTAATTCTTGGCGTTCGCCCTAGATGTCTTGTAATTATAAGTGATCTCATTCTTTTCGTCGCTAGAGATATCATCCCTAATATTTTCCATCTTTGCGTGACATAGCCTTTGACGTCGCAGTGCCCCTCTAGCATCCGCGTTGTGCCATCTAGGTTCCGTGCGATCTTTAATGAATTTACTGGGAATGAACTTGTTGACTGCTGAGCGCGTGATCTCAAGGAAGTGGTTCCACGTATCCTCAGTATTTCGGTGATTACTGTATTTCTTAAAATTAGATATTTGATTCTGTAGCACGCACTTTAGGCAATTGTAGTCCCCTTCTTTGAACAAGTAAATTTTCCTCTTAGGCTTCTTATTTCGGACTCCATGAAGCGAAAACTTAGCATTTACAGCCCTGTGGTCAATGATTCCTTTTATATTTTCTATGGTTAAGACTTTTTTGGGAATATTCGTTACTAACAAATCAAGAATATTATCGCCCCTAGTTGGTGAAGTGATAAGTTGATTCAATGAGTTCGACGTAAAAGAATTCAATAGCGATTCGCAGTTATCTTTGTTTTTACCGCCCATTTTAAAACTATATGTGCTCCAGTCAATAGATGGGACATTGAAATCTCCACCGATTATTACGTCGCGACCATTGTGTTGGGATAAAAACCTTTGATTTGCTGATCTAATTCTAGCATTGAATTGTCTCTGTCGACTGGTAGTCTGTAAAATGCGCATTCATTAATTCTTTTGGATGGAGGACTTTTAATCGAGCACCAAACACTTTCCAAACCATTACCCGGAGTTACCTCGGCCCTGCTGACGCAAGAGTTTTTCACTGCAATTAAGACACCACCCCCGATTCTATTTGTTCTGTCATTTCTGTAAATGGAGAAGGATTTTGGTAAAATTTCACCGTCGACAATATCAGCGAATAACCAGCTTTCTGTCCCAATAATCATATCTGCGCCTGTACTTTGAATAAGGAGATGATATAGTATTCTGCGACTTTGTTTTTCGAAACTTCGGAAATTTACTACCAGTACAGATAATGTTCCCTCGACAGTACGGGTTTTTTGAATCTTCAACGAGGGTCGTCGTATTATTAATATTGGATCCCTTATAAAATTTTCCGTCCGATGCTATCTGATTGGTTTCAAATGAACTATTGCTAGCACTAAACCTCACTTCATTTAAAGCTACATAACTTGGCAAAGAATACTTTAGAGACCACTAATTGACCTACACTTTACTTCAAAAAAGCCCTGCAGTGCTCGAATATCCTACCCGCTAAACACCTAGTGGCCTCAGACGTGTAGTGAACTCCAGAACGGTTCAGGGGGTTCCTACACGATTGGATCGCCGACTGAATATCAGCGAAGGACGCCCCGATATCCCTGCAGAAAGCACGTAACCTCTGATTGATGCCTTCCACTCGGCTCCAAACCAGAGGTCCACGATCAATCCTCGGCACAAGGCCGCAGATCGTGAGCGTCACATCAAACCCCCCTCGACACCACCCACCCGCCGCTTCACTTCCGAGTTCAATTCCGAGAAGGAATTCAGAATCTCTTCAGATCCACGGTCGACGGCATCGTTAACGCGAACATGAGCCACGACTCGCAGCCTGGAACACTTCGTGCCCGCAGCCGCCGCTCCAGCCGCCTTCGTCACCTGGGGAACGTCGCCACTAGGATTCCACCAGGCCGTCAGGTGCTGGCTCTCACCCTCATGGTCTGCCCTCTCCCGCTATAGGACCATCACAGGTCTGACGTTACTGCTGCCTATTACTAGAATCCCCCCCTTCCCATTCTCATGGTTCCTCCTGGGTGGTTCTCTCACAGGGGCGGAGGTAGGGGCTGCAGATACCGCTGGGGTCTCCTCCGATAGCACCTGATACCTGTTGGAGACCGGGATGAGGTTTGCCTTCGCATCTCCCATCCCTCGCCGCAGAGTTAATTTCCCCCGATACTGCGCGAGACAACCTTCCAATCCTCCGGCTTTTGGAACGGTACCTCTCCCCATCAAAGGATCGGACTCCGGGCGGCCTCTCGATCGCTCCGCCGTATGTTGCATTCGGACGTATCCGTCCGGCCCCATTGTTGCGACGAGTTTTCGCAACTCCATCCTGAGTCAGGCCATTCCGCAGAAAAGCATCTTTCCCGTCAACCTTAGACCGAAGCTCAGCTACGATACCCTCCAACGCAGTGATACCAGCCCTTAGAGCCACGCACTCAACGGCCTCTGCGTGCATCGTGACAGAAGACTCATTGAAAGCCATCCTCATTCTATCAAAAATGCCAAATTTAAATTAGAAAGGGCTGGGTTAAAACAATGAAAGTTACAATTTAGTAAAAAAATGTCCTTTGGCTCAACGAAGGCTACTTGATCGTGCAAATTGATGTCACTGACCTGCTTAACTACAAGGTGTGATCAAAAAAAAGACCGGACTGATTTTATTCTGTGCAAACCGTTCAACGGATCGAAATGAGACACAGTGCGCCATCTAGCGACACATGTGAAGACTAAAACGAGAGGTGTTGCGTTTTTTACGTCGAGCTGTTACGCAGCAGCAGCGGTACGTGTCTTAACTTGTTCGTCGCCGCGTGCAACGACAGCAATGAAGGAGCTAGAGGAACAGCGTATGGGCGTGAAATTTTGTTCCAAACTTGGCAAAAACGCTACGGAGACATTTGGAATGATTCAGCAAGCCTTTGTTGATGAAGCTATCAGTCGAAGCCATTGTTTTGAGTGATACAGTCGTTTTAAATCGATCATTACCTCGACAAATGAAGACTCGCGAACGGGGCAGCCTTCAACTTCGACAGACCCCAGCCATATCAAATTTGTGAACGATTTGGTGCGGGAAAATCACCGATTAACTGTAAGGGAAATAGCCGAGGAAGTGAACATTAGAAATGGATCCTGTAAGGAACTCCTGGATCTAGCCAATGCTGACACAGAGTTTTGGATTTAACATAGTAAGCGGTGACGAAATCTGGGTTTACGGTTATGATGTTGAGACAAAGGCCCAGTTTTCTCAGTGGAAAGGTCCTCATTCCCCGCTACCAAAGAAAGCTCGCATGTCCCGGTCCAATGTGAAGGTCGTGCTGATGTGTTTCTTCGATTGGCAAGGGCTGATTCATTACGACACAAACGTCATCAATTTTACAACTGCATTATTAGTATGTCTGGTCAAGAATTAAATATAAAAGTCAAGCCCAACAATATTAGAAGCATCATTACCAACTAAGTAAAGAAGCGTTTTTGTTGCCATAATTCATTGCATAGCTTTTATAAGGAAACGGTTCAAACGTTTAAGATTTTATACAGTAGGAAATCGACAGGAAGGCCAGAAGATGTGGCCTTACTCGTAAGCGGGGCCTTGTGGTGCCGCCACTGAGCGGGGCCTGACGTTGTGTTTATAATGTAGCGGGAGCGGTAACAATGTGATCAGCGGGAACATTATGTTTTGAGCAAGGTAGCAAATAATAGCCGCGCAACGGCGAAGGGTGCTGCAAGCCTCCTATTGTTTACAAGTTATTCTCAGCGCTGACACCGGAGAGTTCGTGCCGTGGCATTTTGATTTTTTAAAATGAATATATTACGTGAGTAATAACGCTTTCACTATGCAGTTTGAAATCAGTTAAACGGTAAAATTAGGTTTTACATGTTTTACATTCTTAAGCTTAATTTAAAAGGTAAAAGAATGTTTCTGCGGTTGGCCTCTTATTGTATAATCCAGTTCTTCATGTTTTTAAGCAGTTTCATGTTTTTTTTTGTTTTCTATTTATTTCAGCTTTTGTGCTCTAAAACAAAAGTAAAACATAAAACGCATGGAAAGGAAGTATAATGTTGCAAAATTTAAAAAAATGCGGGGCCTCGGCGGGGCCCTGTCTGCGCGGGGACCGGTGCCGTCGCACCACTTGCCACTACCGAAGGCCAGCAGTGCTTCGAGTACATAAGATACATGCTCGAAGGACTGAGCAGCTGCGAAATGACCGTTTGATTTTTCCTTGGAGGTCACAGGGGCATCGATGATCGCTATGACACGGTTTGTTAAAACTCTTCTCGGAATTTTTATGGATATTTTATACTTTTTCATCCAAATTGAATTTATCTTGTTAAAGTATCCCGTGAACGACCTACTTTTTTATTTAGCAGCTGTGAAAAACCAATATTGATCAACTGAGGTGAACGTGAATTAACCACCAATCGGGATTGAAATTATCTTGGAACTTGGAGAATAATTTCAGAAGTGATTACGTAAAGCCAGTGAAATTGAACAATTAGGGAATTGCTTCATTAATGAATAATCATTTGATAACCGCATTTCAATCAATGCAATGAATTGAGTAAACATCCCTGATACAAGGAACATGTGTATCCTGTTATGTAGTATAGCATTATCTGAACACCCAGATGTTCACTGCGCATCCCATTCACTTTTTCTATACGTTAGCGTTCCTTATCCACATGGAAACCACAGATGGTATCCCTCATATTTGATCTACATAGAAAAATTCCTCAAAAATAGACTACTCTCTCTCTCTCTCTCTCTCTCGTAGTCACCCAAAAATATGCCACCTAGATGCGTCAGAATCCTTCCTCCACCCTCATTTCAGAAGATAAGGCACGCATAGGTGTATTAATACCTGTAGTAGTAGCACCTGTATATTAATATTATTCTAATCCCAAAAGCAAGGTCTTCAATTTTTTTAGAAATAGTAAGAAACGAATATTTTCAATAAATTATGTATAATTTTAAACCACGAGCATTCATCTTTTTCCCACATAATTGTCATTTTGGTCGATGCATTTTTGTAGGCGCTGAGACGGATGTTGTATGCCCGTGCTATACAAGCTCGCCGCCATATCATTGAGGAAGCGTTGGACCCTATCTTTAACCCCCTACCCTCGTCATCGTCGCTTGTCACGGGTGACGAAAACTGGATGACTGCGTCACACCGAGGACGAAACAGCAGTCACGTAAGTAGCAGCATTCCTCTTCGCCCAAGCTGCGAAAATTCAAACAAACATGTATTCTACCGGCAAAATAATGGTAACAGGAGAGCAACGGTTTGACAGGTAACGTGGGGGCGAGGATTTTTCATTCTAAGAAACAGGCGTAAGTAAACTGGATGTTTAAACTTGCGAAGAATGACGCTGACGCAATTACTCTTTGATGTTCGGCCGTTTAAGGTAGGTTTTGGGTAGACACGAGCTTTGCGACTGTGTAATTCTTAGAGTAGACTAACTAACTAACTGCCACAATTACCGAAAATTCTCCCCTCTATCACTAACCTCAACATTCCATCGCCAATCATTACGCTCTAAATCCATCTTTCCAGCCTCCTTCTTTTGGTTTTTTTCTATTATGCTCTTCCACCCTCCCCTCTCAAAGCTGAGTACTCACTCGTTTGTTTCCTTTCCGTCCATTTTATTTTTTACGCCCATATCTCAAAAGCCTCTGTGCATATCTTTATCATCTCTAGCCTCTCTATCATCTTGTTTCAATGGCCTAAATTTACACGCTGCGCAACACCACACTTCATATCCAAGTTTTCACTCATCTTTTCTGATAACCCTTACTTGACGTTCCTGTCAACACCATCCTGCTCTTGAAAGCTTCTTTTTCTAACACGATTGTTTCATTGATGTCCACCACTTATTTATCCATCTCAATTCAATACACTACCTATATAGGTAAACTGCTCTACCTGATGTAGTTTTTGTCCCGTTATTTCTTGGCCTAACGTAGCATTCCTATTTCTTGAAAACTTTTTTTTGCGATCAATGATTCTCGTCCAATAACTATCACTGTTATTTCCTAATGCACACAGCAATGTTTTCAACCCCTCGCCTGGCTGGCTCACTAAAGCTTATTCATCTGCAAACCTAACTGATTGTATGAATTCCAGAACAACTTTCATAATCTGGTTCTTACCATGTCTCTTTAACCATGTTGTCAACACATGCACGAGATAATGGATGCTTATGTCTTACCACTCCTTCTAACGCTCCCCATTGCGACTAAACACACCAAACATACCTGAGAAGTCTGAAACAAGCACAAGTGGCGGATAAGTTGGCTATCCCACGAATCTACTACTATTTTTGTAATACATTCATTAATTCTACCCAATTTTCTCTGCCAAATGCCTTCTCGAAATCTATGAAGCAAACAAATGCATCCTCATTGTATTCTCTGTTCCTCTCTATCTGTGGTCTCATTACTGCCTAGGCAGCACACATGCATAAACCCTTCCTGAACCTTGCTAAGTAATCATTTGACATCCTCTCTATCCTTTGTTGTTTCCCTCTTTATCCCTTGTTGATCCTAAGTACCACTTTCGCAGCATATGAAATCAAAATTGTTGTCCTACAGTCCTCCCATTTGGCTTCCTTTCCAATTTTTTCAATGGGAACCAACACTGATATGACATACTCTTCTGGACATACAGGTATTCCTCCCTAATTAATACCGCAAATTTGCACATCTTTTCCTTTCACGTTTGCCTTAATGACTTTTCTATCTTGCAATAAAGTATGATGGTTTATTAGTCATTCCTACTTAAGTTATACTCTTACTACAAGTACCTTAACTCGTTGGCTCAATATCTTTATCATATTGTTTCATCCTTCTTTTCTTATTCATCATTCCTATAGTTTTTTCTATGGCTTTTGACATCCCTTCTGCGATATGTTCCCCTATTTCTGCTATTGTAACCGTCAGCCTGTCCTCACTCATAATTTTCTCTGCTGTCTCTTGGAACTCCTTTCTTTTCTTCCCTGTCAGCGCTTCTAATTTCCATTTCTTCAAGTCCTTCCAATTTAATCCTCATGAATCTGAAATTTCACTTTGTACTGAAATTTCAATTAGTGCTAAATTTTGATCTGAAGTAGTCTCCTACCTCACTACCATCGCTTTCCTCGCCCCCATTTCAAACCCCTATCACTCGTATTTCCTTCCAAGAAAACCTGCAATACTTTCCTCTAATACATTGTAACCCTATTTTTTCTACCCAGCATTACTTGTGGCATGTAGACCTGCCTATTGTTCAAGTATGTTAGTAAAGCTTTTATGTCTACCTATAGTATTCTGTCATTCGTCTGCTCTATGTTAGTATGTGTCTTCCTACCCTTTTGTTCAATTCTACTGACATCCCTCACTGTCTGTTTTCTCCTCCACTTGCTCTATAATTATTAGAACAATCAGTGATTTACTAAACAGGGTAAATGAACTTGAACAGAACTATGGGATGAGTAAGTTGAAAATCATTGGTCATGATGTGAGTAATGCGATATTTCATTTCTGGAGTTGAAAAGATTGTTAGATATATTGGCATAGACGACTACTGAGAAAAATGGTCATCGCTGCCTTTTCATTAAAATTAAGTCAACTGATAAGAAGACAAAACTATTGGTTTCCTTTAAAAATAAAAACATAAAAGATACAAGGTTTATCAAAAGGAAAATAATAGATGATAAAGATCGCTGTTGGGAAATATTTTGGAAAAATATTTATTGAGGCACAAACTGAGTATTTTACAAATTTGTTACGGAAAGCAAATGAAAAGAGAAAAGAAAGGGTGATACATATGGGTAAAATTTGGATAAATATTAGCGAAGAGGTCCGAAAATTCTGAGACTATCAGGATACGGTCAGAGGAGGTTCTTGGATTGTTCTAAGGGATAATTTTTCAAAAACATAACTTTCAATGTATTAGTTTTCAACAGTTAAAAATCTAAATATCTGTGGCCTTTCATATGACATTCCTCTTTTCTCCTTTTTCACAGAAAATTTTCAAATTCAATTATGCACGCAAACCTAAGATCCTTGAGAAAAAATTGGTGTGAATTGAATGCAATCCTTAACCATTTGCAAGTATACGTATCTCCAGTTTGATATAGTGATTCTTACTGAGATGAATATGAGGGAAATAGAAAATGATCTTTATCTATTGATATGACATAAAAAATTGCAAAAATTGAGAACCAAAACTAGAGTGGTGGTATTCTGTTGTTTGTAAACAATAAAATTATTTTCATTGAAAAGAAATTACCCTCACATATACATGTGAGCTATTGTATGATGAACTTGTGTTTTAAAATATGTTTTACTTAAATGAGAAACATATGTAGACCACCAAATTTAAGTCCAAAGGATTTTGTTAAATTTGTTAACTCTAAAGAATAAAAATAATACTAACGTGATTAGTAATATAGATATGATGGCTACTAAAGGATTCTTTGAGGTCATAACTGGGTATACTAGGGAATGTGTTATGAAAGGCTGTTTGTCAGAGTATCCTATATCACATTTACTACAGAGGTAAATACCTAGTGAAAGGTATGACTTTTAAAATATAATATAATAATATCAGACCACTAAATGGTAGCTGGTCGATTTGAAGCAAGTGAAACTAAATATTGCTATGCAAGGTCTGATTAAGAGGTCAAGGAAATAATATGTCCTTCATCTGTTAAAACGTTACTCTCTCAGTATAATTAGGGTTAGCTGACCATGAATTCAAAACCAGACTCACTCTTTGAGGCTACTGTAAATGTAAAGCAGGATATAAATTGAAAATTTTTAAAAATTAACTAAATGAGAAGCATGAATTAATAGGAGTGGACAATAATAATCTTAGAAATAATAATGTGTAGTTATATATTGATTTAAAAATAGAAAAACTCACCTTCTACTATAATATATATTGAATAAAATACCAGAAATATAGGAACTATGTCAATGACGAAATTAGGAAAGCCAAAAAATAAAATTATGAAGAACAAATTAAAGGAAATATGGATATCATTTTATGAAAATGTGGGAAGAAGAGTCTTAATGGACTAATTCATAGCATCTATGAGAAAGGAATTTGGCTGGAAGACTTGAAGATACATGTTAGTTCTGAATCCACAAAAGGAAAAGGCTATACCATGTGAGGACTAGAGAACAATAAGTTATATTTCACGCACAGCTTGAGTGGTTGTCAGGATCATCAACAAAAAGATACAAAGGCAGGGCAAATAACAACTTAAGAAATGATCAGTTTGGGTTCAGGAAGGGGGGAGGCACATGCGATGCCATTGCAGTAATGAGGTCACTAATTGAGAGGAGCATATGATACAAAGCAGGACGTATTTGCCAGTTTAGTAGATTTTGAAAAGGCATTTGATAGAGTGAACTGGGAAAAAATAATGAATATATTACAGAAAAAAGGAATAAATTGGAAGGATAAGAGGTTAATCCATGATCTGCACACGTCTCACATTGCTCAGGTGAGAGTGGGGGATGGAGAGTCTAGATGGGCAGTGTTATGAAGGGGAGTAAGGCAGGGTTGTCCATTATTATATGTGCTGTTCAATGTATTATTTATTTATTTATTTATTACTTTTTATTTGCCCAGAGATCACAATACAAAAATACCAGGTGGGTGAAGTATGTACATGATATAAGGCACGTCAATGAGGAGCAAAGACACAGGCTCAGTTAAGATACATAAAAGAATAGATGCTCATAGTTACATAAGTGTTTGGTACAAACCCATGAACATCGGCTGTAACATGCACATACAATATCAAATTCAGAAAAATCATTGATCACAAACATGAATCAGACCATTACCATTGCTAGAAACTAAAAGTATGAACTTACTGGTCGGGAATATTGTTGAGATATTCATCAACCGAGTAAAACATATTGCGTTGTAGATATCTTTTTAGTTTATGCCTGAATACGGCAGTTCCCTGTGTATCCTTGATACTTTTGGGTAGTTTGTTAAATAATCTGATGCCCATTTCATTGGGTCCTAATTTCAATGCTTTAGTTCTTATATTCCCATAATGGAAGTCATTCCTGCCTCTGGTGTAATGATGATGATAGGCAGAGTTAAGGGAATAGTTGCCGATGTTATTTTTTATATATAGAATTAAAAACATAATGCAGATGCATGGGAGTGGTAGCAAATTTAATTCATGGAAAATAGGCCTTGATGGAGCATTGTAAGGTTTCCTGGCGATGATTCTAATAGCTTTCTTTTGCATTTTAAAGATGGTTTGAGAAATAGCAGCTGATCCCCATAATATTATACTGTAGGTTATATTTGAGTAAATTTCCCCATAGTACAAATTGAGTAGTACAGTTTTACTTGTAGTTTCATACAGGTGTCTTAATAAGTAGCAAGTTGAACTGAGCTTGTGTTGGAGGGCTTTTACATGAGTATCCCAAGAAATATTTGCACATAGAGAAATACCTAGAAATTTGCATTCTGTCACACGCTCAATTGATAGGTCATTGATTTTTACCAGCAGATCATCTGATATGTTCTTATTGTGTGTAAAGTTTACTATTTTACTTTTATTTACATTTAAGTCTAGAAGGTTGTCTGTACACCACTTGTTTATAGCAAGTGTGACAGACTTAGCTTTTTCCACAAGGCTGGGATATGTTTGTGTTGATATTATTATATTAGTGTCGTCAGCGTACAACACTGGTATTATTCCATCATTATTTGGTAAGCAGTTAGGTAGGTCATTGATGTAAATCAGAAAGAGGAGTGGCCCAAGGGTTGAGCCTTGTGGAACACCTTTGTTAACTTGGTATGCTTCGGATGAATATTTTGACCCATCAACTGATAACACTACTTTTTGAGTGCGATTATGAATAAAGGACTTCAACCAGTTTAAAGGACTTCCTCTAATTCCTATTCTATTGAGTTTAATTAGTAGTCTATTGTGGTTTACATTATCAAAAGCCTTTGACAAGTCAAAAAACATTCCAAGAGTTTTGCGTTTAGCATCTAATGAATTAAGTATGCTGTCGATTGCCTGACATATGGCAGTTGTGGTAGACCTTTCCGATCTAAATCCATGCTGAGAATTAGAAAGTAGGAAGTTTTTTTCGAGATAAGATGCTATTTGCATATACATGGCTTTTTCGAATATTTTAGCAAATGTATTTTGGACGGCTATTGGTCTGTAGTTATTCAAATCATTTACACAGCCATGGTTTTTATAAATGGGCACTACTTTTGATTCTTTTAATTGGGATGGGAAAATCCCTTGTATCAAAGATTCATTAATTAAAAATAAAAGGGGTGCTTTTATGGCTTCAAAACAATGATGAACAACTTTACCAGGAATTTCATCTGGGCCAGTACTGGATTTGTTTCTGAGTGAGGAGACAATAGTTTTTAGATTGGTTTCAGAACAGGGCTTGGCAAACATTGACGATGGTGCATTTGCTAAAAGCACATTGGCTGGAGAAGTAGTTAGGCAAGGAGCTGATACGTAGTATTTGTTAAATTTATTAGCTAGAGATGAATAGCTAATGGCAGTGTTATTTTCAGGGTTACAAAGTTTTGGGAGAGTGAGTTGTGGATTTTTCTTACCTCTACAGTCATTAATTATTTCCCATGCAGTTTTGGACTTGTTATTGGAATTAAGTAACTTATTATCATTATAGGTTCTTTTCGTGGTAGAAATCAGTTTACGGTAATACTTTTGAAATTCCTTATAGAGTAACCTTTGTTCATGATTGTTTGAACTTTTACTGGAGATAGCAAGTTTTTTAAGGATAGTTGAGTAATAACGGATCTCATCAGTTAGCCATGGCTTACATTTAGTTCTATGAAATATTTTATGATGTGTTACTGGGAAACACATTTCAAAATTGTGTTTGAAAATTGAATAAAAGTAATTGAAACCTTCGTCTACTGACTTAAGGTCATAGACATTGTCCCAGTTTTGGGACTGAAGAAGGAGCAGAAAATGCTGCATATTTCCATGAGTGAGAGACCGCCTTGGGTAAGTTTTATCATTTGGACTATCCATTGGTTGGTTAGTATCGATACTTATTTTCACCATGCAATGGTCTGTTATACCTAGGTCGCAAACAGTTGCGACTACTTTTTCATGGTTAAAGTTGGTCACAGCGTAATCAATTAGGGTGGCAGATGTGGGAGTGACTCTGGTAGGATTATTGTTAAAACATTCCATGCCATAAGTTTTGAACAGATTCAACAATTCTGATCTGTGAGGGGAGTCAACTAAGAGATTACAGTTGAGATCGCCGTTCAGCACGAGTATCCTGTTGCTTGCATATAAGGAGCAAATGAGTTGGTCCAGTTTTTTAATGAATGAATGAAAATCACCAGTTGGTGATCTATAGATGGAGATGAGCACAAGCAATCCCACTGGAGTTTCATGGAAACATGAACATGTGGAGGAAATGATGAAAGAGGCATGGGAAGAATGGGTGGAAGGAAATATAGCAGGGAATTTGTAAAATAAGTTAGGTTTGCTGGTGGCCGAGCTTTAGTTTGTCAAACAGCCAAGGGGTTGCAAGCATTGCTGAGTGAATTGGAAATTCAGTGCGATAAATATGGGATGAGAATCAATATAAATAAAACATAGGTCATGCAGCTTTCCAGACACAGAAAGGCTAAGCTTAACATTAAAATTTGAAGGCAAAACCTGGAGCACGTGAAACTTCTACATGGAGCGTAGTTATGTACAATGTGGAAACATGGTCATTGAAGCAGGATGATTGGCGTAGAT
Organism: Hetaerina americana; assembly: GCF_022747635.1. Classification (NCBI taxonomy): domain Eukaryota; kingdom Metazoa; phylum Arthropoda; class Insecta; order Odonata; family Calopterygidae; genus Hetaerina; species Hetaerina americana. The sequence continues at coordinate 174,960 of NW_027287261.1, forward strand.
TGGAGGCTTTTGAAATGTGGGTTTGGAGAAGGTTAAGTGAACAGAAAGAAAAACAAATGAGGTGCTAGGAATGGTGTGGGAGGATAGTGGATCACTGGAAGAAAAAATGGATGCATATTGATCAGCAGGATTTTGAAGACTGTGATAGAGGGGAGAATGTTAGGAAAACAAGGAAGAAGCAAAAATAGAATAGGGATGTTGGTGGGAATGAAAGAAGTAAGTATACAGAGATGAAGAGGGGCCTGTTGTAGAGTAGGATTTTGGGATGTTTTGTTTGGAGAAACAAAATATTTATTTTGTAGTTGTGCCCATCCATAACCTACCTTAACCGGTGTATTACCTATATTAATAATTAGACCTGTGAGCTACTATCCCCCTACAACCATGTAGTAGAGCTTGGGGTACATAACATAGATGAAATTTATCAAGAAACTAAATCACTACAAGTAAACAAAAAAGCTTTTCAGAATACTCTTACAATATATGAAATTTTATTGGATAGAAATATACAAAAGTGTCAACACTGTGACAATCACAAATATATACAGATACATATGGCATCATATGTTTTCTCAACCAAATACGAAGACACTTCACACATTCAGACTCAAGGCTCAGCACAAAAGGCACAATTACTTCTGTTTTCATACCATCACACACACGAAGGGTAGAGAGAATGGATACATTTCCACACTGGGAACAGATGTGGTATGCCCTATAGAAAATTTATAAGAATTTATAGTATATATCACATTAAGTTAAGAATGAAAAATGACAATTACCCAATTTACAAGGGATAATTTAAATGTAAAAGAAGAGCATACCTGAAGAATTCAAGTTTGTTGCTCAGAAATTTCAAATTTTACTATCTCTAGCCTGCAACAAATAGTGAAAATTCTTCATTTCAATAGATGCATCTTCATTTACTTTCTTGATCTCATCATCCAACTCATCTTCACTTTTTAGCTGTGAGCAAATATTGTTCAATTCACTTTTAAGGGTCTCAATCTCCTTCATTTTTCTGTCAACTACACTCTGTAAGTGTGCCTTCCTCTTGAGTTTCTCAGCCATATCATGGGAAATTAGGGTTTTTTCCACATTTCCATCAGGTCTCCTAAATATAATTACAGATTTAAGATATTTAGTAAGTAAAATATTAGTTCATCAAAATATAAGGAAATAATTACAGCTGTATCAGAAGTACCATGTGAGTGATAAATTGAAAATGAGTTCTCATGCAATTCTGCCAATAACCTCATTCACAAAATTTGTTTATTTTTCAATTTATCGCTAAAAATGAATTTTTAGTTAAATATTCCCATCAAATGTACATTACTAAATTTTGCTTTCAAAATATCAAAGTTTTCATGCATGCATATATTTCAAAAATTAAAATAATAAGGATTAAGTTTCCCAAATCTTTCAAAAACCATTAACACTTATTTAAATTATTCTGGTTTCAAAGATTTTTCATGTGTAGCATTCCATGTGGGCCTCATCATGAGAATTCTAAATAAATGTGTTTGTAGAGTATTTTTAAGTCTTTTAAAACTTCCTTTCCTTTATGTTTATTTGAAACTAATATGGGGATGTAGTTTCAGTTATTAATCCTTCTCCGCCTTACACTTACTAAGCAGTGCATGGATTATAGTAACCAGAAAAGAGGTAGTTGGAGTTCAGAAAGTCACAAAACTTTCTCGTCTATGGCTTCAGATTTCAAGGAAATTGTGTGGCTACTTTCACTGAGTTGATCACACTCAACGAGCATAAGCCAACACTTTTTTTATAATATTGTCGACAAATTCATGATTATAAGTATGGAACTGATATATCCTAGGTTCTCTCGAGGCAACATCCCAGCCATATGGATCCTTGACAATTAAAATATTTCATTAGAGACAAGAAAAATTAATTAATGCCATATCATAGAAGAGATCTCTATTGGATCCACCAATGATGCTTGCCTTTTGGGTAAAACATTTTCCTGCAGACAGGAAGTTTCTAGGCTCAACCCCTAAGAAATGGATTTTAAAAACAAATGCAAAATTCAAACTGTGCAATTTTCTGAATAGCAGAACTTAGAGGAAAAATTGATGAGGCCCACAGAAAGGAACTATGCTCCCAACCCTGATGTGTGAACCTTAGGAATTAGTCAAGGGTGGGTTCTACCATCCTCTTTGAGCACCAGCCTTCGCATTGATTATTGTGGTTATGAACCCCCAAGGTGGTCTGATTTAAAAATTTGTATGTGAACAGGATATAGCTTGGTTGAAATTCCATGGCACTTTGATATACGTGAAGGCAGGGAGTGAGGGGAAAGAGCTTTTGGTGGAAGAAGCTTGAAGTAGAAGGCAAACTTTCTCCTATACTCAGGAAGAGGACAGTGATGTACTTAAACTAAGGTCATCATGGTGATTACCAGTCACTTTTACCCACACGCCCTTTTCACTACAGTTCAGAACACAATCACCCACGCTGAAAATGAGTTTCTGCACCCATGTCAGGAACTTTCAACCAATCTGCACTAATCCATGTCATAAACATCTGAAGATGAATGCAATTTAAGGGGGGTTACTGGCCCTATCAACAATCCTTGGTTCGATACTACAAGTATTCCTCTACAATCAGAGGAACCAAACGTGGCAATCTGGCTCATTGTGTTGTAATTCAACTACTTTGCAACTTTTGTGATTTCCATTGTTTTATGAAACCATGTACAATTAATTGGGTTTTTTACAGACTATATAAACTATGTCCACTCTAAGAGATCAGAATTCTTACAAAATATCACTAATATTTTCAGAAACTAAATTTTTCTGAAGTAAAAGATGCAGAAAATGCTTGGGAAAATAAAACATCGTCCTTTTTTCTAAGAGATAAACCACAAATTAGCAGAGATGAGAATAGCATGAATGTAAAAACATTTAGAGTAAGAAGTATGAATCTATAAAAAAAATGCTGGCTGCAGATGAAGAAGGCAAATATAAGTTCTGCCAAAAAACAGATCAATATGCACTAATGAATTCAGTTGTTGCTTTGGATTTGGTACACAATTGCTCATTATGGCTCAAGCACATGCAAACAGAATTGTTTTCAATTTTTTCTCTAGTGTCATGCATGAAATTTCTACCCATAGAAGACAGAATATATTATCACACCAAACTGCTGAAGTACCGTAGCACCAGGAAGGGCAACCAGTTCCTTAAATGTTATTACTTGTCACATTTGTTTAATTATCAAGGAGTAATTGCTGAATTCTTTCTAAATATTTGGTCAGTTATATCAGTCACATATCAGATGCCAACGTCAGACCTTCTTCACACCATACTCAAAACCACTCGTATATATTCAGCTTAGCAGGAACATATCTGTTTTCCCCTGATTCTGTCTTCAGTCATTTGTTCGTGCTTAAAATGTTTAGCAGAATTATTGCTCCTCCACATTTTCATGATCGGACGAATTTCTCACCACACCTTAGTCACTGATCCTATGCACATTTCTCAGATTCTTGAAAATACCTAGGCATGTAAAATAGCTATCCATCAAGAGATATCTTTCTATCATGAGGTTTGGCTCAAGGAGAATCATAACTATAGAGTCAGATATGAAGTTGGAGTGAGATGGTGGATGTTCCTGCTAGGGTGAGAGAAGCCATTTAGCATAAACATTAAACACTGCCAACCTACTCCTGACTAACCCTGACTGTTTGGAATCCATATGAGCTTTGCTGAAGTCAATTTACTTTCTCGAGCTAATGCGCATTTTGCAAATGCACCGTCAACATTAATTTGTGAAAATTCATTCATTCATGCAAAGCAATTTATACTACATGAAGCATCACCTAGGACCTGGCCTATGCTGGAAAATTTACAGCATGGTACTCAAAATAGAATTGTGCACTGTCTCTCTTGGATGAATAAAATATTATTATCGTATTATTCTGATGGCTGGCTGTCGGAAGGGATTGGCAATTCAGACATGGTGGCTTCTCATGAATTGAGGTAGGAATGAGTGAGCCAAGGCACTATAGCCTCTCCTCAGTCTAATAATAGCACATGACAAGGTTTATGGAGTATTTTCTTCATTATATATACAAGATCATGGCATAGAAGAATTAACTAGGCTCATCTGTGTCTTTCATGGGAATACTTTTGTAGCAGTGTCTGCCGATTCACTCTTGGGAACACCAAGTGGCAAGGATCCCAAAGAAATACTATTTTAACACCCTTTCTGATCGAGAAGGTTATGAATGATTGGCATTTCTTCAACTAGTAGATGTTACTTAAAGTAGTTAAAAAGTACCTCAAGTGCTCTATAAGGATCCAAACAAACTAAGAATTGAAACAATTGGATGGCATCCTGTGCAGCTGTTAAAAAGTAATTTCAAGAAAACACTAACGTAAATATCTTAAACTGCTTGCTCACAATAGTAGGAAGCTTTCTTCTCCCGAGAAAAATGATATGATCCCCCATATTAGCAAAAAATATGCTATTTCAAATCACACTCATACTCTAGAATTCATTTGTCTATCAACCACGTTCGCCATACAATTGATTCAATTTGATACGCCTCGAGTATCCTAGACCACTAATACACAAACAACCTTTCATTTCAATAATTGTGGCAGACATGTTTACTTCGAAAATTACCTTCTCCCTAAAATTACCTTATTTTGATATCAATAATAGCATCATGCTATGAACATGTAGCATGAAAATATTAAAGGAATACTAATACAGTCCAATAATTTTCAAGTTGACAAAGCAGAAAACCAATTTACCTTTCCTGTCAATATTTTAAACTGCAATGAAACGTGCGGTTAATGGAAATAAATATTACTGCCTCACTCACCACTGAATGGTATCTTTATTAGAGGAATACTGAGAACGCAGGTCATCCATGGACGCCAATTTCTCATCCAGTTTTACAGTTTTGTTGATGTCGTCAAGCTGAATTATTGTATTCTTTCTCACTACATCCTTAAAAATCTTAAAAACTTTAGGACCTCCTTTCCAAGACTTTTTGTTTTTTGAGAGGCAGGCATAAATTTCACTAAACTGCGAGTCGCTGAAAACAATGTACCATAGATAAAACAAAACATCTCCGTTACTTATTTATCACATGCATAACACGCAAAGGAAGAATATTAGAAATTTAAATATTTATCTATATTGCGGAATCCTTACCTAATTTTATTTATTAATACATCTAGTTGATTACTGATGAAACACGGATAAATCAGACGCATTCTCTGAGACTTTGCTTCTTCTACTCCGTTGTCGCCTGACATTTTCGGTTTTCACCAACTAACCGCCAATTTCAAAACAAATCGTACATTGCCTACACGACTGTCAACCTCGATTAATCGAACTCGTCCGTCTATCGATGAATCCTTTGTGACATTCTTCAACACGTTAGAAATTGTTTATTTATTGAGTAATATGTATATTGATGACATGGTTGCACCCTTTATCAAATGAATAATATTTATAATTATCGAAATCTCAAATAAATTAAATTGAATGTAAGAATCCGATCTGGACCTAAGCCACCGCAAGTGGTTGGAAAACTTTTCGCACATGATTGCCCTGACCATAATATCAGAAATGTTGAATGTTTTTTGATGAACCTTTGGAGAAACAAGTAAAATTGCAGTGTAAGCAAGATAAATTTATGAAATATTGACGCAATAGTAGACGTAGGGGTCGTCGATCTACTCATGATGGTGGGTAGTGAAGAGAATTGATTTCACCCCACAGCATGTAATTTGCAGTGTGATATAAAAACACGCATGATAAGGGTTGCAACTAGTCTATTAACCTTTTTAAAATACTAATAAACCACAGCGATACCGACCGTTTCCATGTAAACTGTAATCCGAAAAAAATATTGATGGCAGTGAGAAACCTGCTGACAATACTACTGTTATTAATGAATTAAAGTTGCCGGTCTTAAATTTAAATAATGCACTTAAAATAATTAAAAGACAGCTAACCGAATATTGCGCCTAAAAATCCATTCCCGAAACTGAGCAATTTCCTCAATCTCTGTGACATGAGTAGTTTTGACTCTGTGACTGTAGTTTTGTCCACATATGTAAGACGTTATGCATCTTTCACCATTACAAGTACCATATCCACCCTTTCATCACTCACGCATCCACATCAAGCAACCATACGGTGAAATAACGTGCCAATTGTTTTAAATCTTGTTTTATTCCGAAAACCCCTTAGCTTATGTTCACTCATGTGAGCATAAGCAAAGTGGATTTCATTCAATATATGTTCATACATATTTGCATACAATTTCTTTATAGTATTCAATAACTACACTTTCACTTGATCTCCACATAAAACTCTTCTAAACTTCCTCTAATACATACCCTGTAATATGTCATCACTAGTGGTTAGATGGTAGAAGAGACTATGGTCTCAATCTCGCCCCAAAATAAAGATGACTACTTATCTCGAAATCAACAAATGCACAGTACACTTTCTATTGCTCATCCATGGGTATTGCATGTACCTCATGAAGTGAAAACATCTGATTTGTATATTCATCACCAAAGTTTTCCCCAGATTTTGTTCATACATGTGCGTGTATATATATAAATCTGGATAATAGCTGGCTCACGCCTAAGGATAGTTATCTTCCTCCCTCGTCCAAACAACACTTTCCCAGGGTGAGCTTTTTCCTAAATATGCACATGGGAAATGTTTTTCACATAAGCACTCACTCAAAATTACTGTGGACTTTATGGTATCCAAATTATCCTGAGAATTAGAAAAACAGCAGAAATCATTGAGACAGTAGTAGAATGCACTGATACTGACTACAGACAATTCTAAAACCATAAATATTGCATAAGAATGAACATTTACCAGTTGTGGGCATTCAACTGAATCAGTGTTTACACTATATGAGATTATCCTCGAATCTTAATTACAGTACTTACTATCTGTTTACCTGAAAAACGCTAAGAAATTTGGCCATGAATTTTGTTTATTATTTTTCTTCTTTCCTCTTGACAAAATATTCCCATTTCCAAAAGGTCATCCTCAGTTATGGAGAGAACAATATCAATATCTGCAACCTGCAACATAAAAAATTTCAAAGTTTGCTAAATATGTAAGAATTAAATTGTTGCCCAGAGCAATAATAATTTTATTGGCACAACAAGACTTTGCACATGCAAAAGAGAATTCAAGAAAGGGAAAAAAAAATTTCGGACAAAATGAGATACTTATAGGCTTCATTATTTTAAGTCCCTCCTGACTTATGCTAGAATATTTATAAAAGGATCAAAAAATATTTCCAAGACAAAGGCATTCACGTGGTTTAAAAAAAGGATAAAATGAATGAGGTATGTCATAAGCTACATACCTAGGATAAAATCATCAAGACAGTTATCATGCTCTGATGACAATGGAAATAACCTATTACAGGTAAAATATTGATTTCATTTAAAATAATTTATCTTCATTTTTTAGGGAGTAAATGCATAAACAACCCATAGCTATTTCCAATAAATGAATATACTGAACGCTCCATTTAATGCAATAGTTATGTAACAGGAGAGTTCTCATATCTGAAAAAGTTAAGGAGTAATTTCCAACGTAATACATATTGAGAATATCCCATGATTTGCAGTTTTAATGCAAACATTGAGTTATTATATGTTGAATTTCATTTTTAAACAAATCCATGGTCAATGGAACTTGGTTCACTGATTTCATTTTTTTAATGCAAAATTAAATGAGAGAGTAAGCCAGTTAATCATAATAAAAGACTTGCTGGTTGCTTTGTTTGGAACTTGGTTCTTTACTAGTCAGAAACTATGACTGTTATCAGGGCTGGACAATATTTTGAAACCTGTGACATCTATCTGTGGAGGTAGATGGAAAGGGCTAAATGAACTGATAGAGTGGGGAATGACCAAGTATTAGAAGGAATGGGGGAAGAAAGATCTTTTGATATTAGCAAAGGGGAAGTCTAGTTGGATGGGATGAATCCTGAGGCATTACTGCTTAATGAGTAGAATTATCTAAGGAAAACCTGACGGGAAAAACCAAGAGAGAGAATTGGAGCAAATTGAGTCATCCAATGGATATTAAATAATATTAAGTATATGATATTCATCATAAGTTTGAAGTTTAAACAATATACCCTTTTTTGTACTAAAACAACCTTTAGAGACACCAATATTTTGTGCATATCAGCTAATGAGCTTGAAACAAATAGATTCAGAAACTTATGCATCCTCCTATTTTCTTTCAAGGGCCACATTGGACAAGTAAAGAGTAGTCTATATATATCTAAAACTTCTGGAATATTCAAGTAAGTTTTAAAATAATTTTTCAGAATATTTCTAGGTTTATTAAATTATTCTTAAACCATTTGGAAACATCCCGGAGCCAAATACAAAATTCTGAAACCAGTATATTCATGAAAATTCTTTAAATTTTGAGAATCTAGAAGAATATTTATAAATTTTCCACACTCCAGAAAAATATTAAAATATTCTAGAAAAAATATTAAAATATTCTGCCCATTCATATGTTACAGAATGCCACAAGTTCAAATCCCTTTGCAAAAACCCTGGATTCACCCCTGCAATACAGTAACCCAAATTTTAAGTTCCCTTTCCTAACATGTTTTTGGCGGATAGTAATTATGATGCATATTTCTCTTACCTCATTATTCCTGAAAAGGGATGCATATTTACTCAAGTCATGTTTCTTGATGTATTCTTCAAAATTTCCTTCAAAGTATGGAGCATTTTCTTTTATTGTCGGTGGGATAAAAATATTAGCATGAATTTCAGAACCATTTCCATTATTAGGATTACAAGGAATGTCTCCTGATGTCAGCAAAGGGATATCACTGGCACATTGAAATGATGATGCAGGTGGAAGTGAGGTTGTATTTTTGTGAAACATAGTCCCTATATTTTGACCAAATTGTAAATGCTCTTGGAGAAACTGTTTATTTTTTTCACGTTCAATCTCCTCAATGATGCTAAATTCACTGCACTTAATGTAAGAAGGGGGCATGACTGAAGAAAGTTTGTCTGAAGTAAGTGATTCAAATGGACTATCATGTGGCATCTTTGTTAAGTTATAATTGAAACATTTATCATTGATACACTTTTGAGACGTAAGAAAAGCATTTTTCCATTGCTGATGGTTTTTCACATTTGACTCAACCTCAGAATTAAAGCAACTCACTGGTGTAGAGAAGAGTCTTCTGGCCTTTATTTGCTTTGATTTCCTTAATCTGAAATAAAAGTTTCATATTAATCGAGTGACGATACTGAAAATATGAATTTTCAAAAACAAAATTCCTCGTGGGCAACAAAAATTACTGCATTATTCTTTGAGTCACTGTCTGGGCGGCTGTCCATGGGAGTTCAGATTGTGGAGATTGACTGACCTTGACATAATTTACAGTAATCACTAGTACACGACTTAAGATTTTTTGTTTAATAATGTTATTCTTTCATTACCTATTTTATCTTTGACAAATTATTTAAAAGTTATCTATTTAGTTGAAAAGGCAATCTTTGGTTTTTGAATTTGAGAAATAAATAATATGTGTATAAAAATTAAAAAAGGTGAATTTATGGATTTAGAATCATTGGTAATAGCAAAGCACCCACACAATATCAATCAACCCTTCAAATTGTCTTCACACAACACTTTTCATATAAGATTACTTTGATGCACCTCTCAAATCTTGTGCACCTACTTACTTCCAAGTTTTGAGAGAACTTCCTCTTTTTTTGTCTGAAATTATTCTTTCTTCATTTCCTCATACATTTTGCCTGCCTTGATACTCTCTAGAAATTCTCCACCTACCCTACTTAACCAGTGTTCTCCCTTCTATCATAACCCTATCAACATAACCACCATCTTTCAATATTTCCTCCATACACTTCCTTTGTTTTTTCCAGATTCCACTGATATACATCCATATATTGCAACTGTATCACAAAGTGTAAATTTAGATTGTAATGACAATTAATTTACAGAAAATACAATCCTCTTTTTTATTGTTTATGTACATTCTATAAGTAACACATACTGCTAATAGATGCTATGAGTAAAATGCATAGCTTTCGTGGCATAGCTAAAAAAAGGGAACCTTCATGTGGCATCTCCAAGTTCAGATATAATAAAGATTTCTTCTTGTGTTCAACTGACAGTTTGCCCAGTTATAATGCAATAAACTACCAGATGCAACTTTCCAAAATTATAATAGAGACAAAAGTGCAGAACCTTTGTAAAACCTTGGTAAAAAAGGTACCTGATTAAGTATAGAGTTAAGGTTTCCACAACCAGACCACACAGGATAATCATTAAATGGTGTCACTTCAACAATTACAGATTTAGAACTCAACATCCTGTTTTCTGGTAAATCAGAGATCATTGAAAACATAAGTTGAAACGTTTTATTAAGTCAGGTGCACCATTGCTTAAAGCATATAAATTATTTTTATGCCACCATGACCAGGCATATGTAAAGTATAAAAATACCTTATTTGGCATGCAGTTTGTGCAAAAGATATTGAAAGGCTATGTGCGCATGATGGTGGTGTGTAGGATACATAATTGTGGCAAAATAAAAACGCATTACATCACAAATTTATATATGCATTATTATTATGTATTGTATGATGCAGTCTCTGGACAAATAAAAATTATTATTATTATTTGGAAGTCTAACTTTTAAGATAAGTTTCGGATAGACACAGACTGAACTACACTTTGCTTCACCTAACAAGAAAACCTGACACCTCACACAACAATAAATTGCAATCCTACATAAATTCTACCTCCAATCATTCCATCCAACATGCCTATCCTTTCCCTACCTCGCTCGCCCAACATCCTCCCTATATTTCACAGTATTCAGCCTAATAAGAGGAAGGAACCCTTAGCTGAAAACATTAATTACCATGAAAATGTTGATTGGTTTTAAGATGCATTACAAGAAGTTGAAATCTAAAGTCACTTACTTTTGCAATGGAGAAACCATCCACTCCTTTGACTTTTTTGAATCCCAAAGGTGCCCACTACCCCAGGAGTAGCTGTCATTCTGAAGCCTTGGTGGAACTAATGAATGCAATTTACTTAAAATTCTTTGAGGTGAAATCCAGCAATCTGGCTTTAATGGTGGATCAAGTAATAAGGGTGGCTTAGCACTTTGAGATTCATCCCATGAAATTGGCAGTGCATAAGACGCAATAAGTCTTAAAAGCTCTGTTTCTGCCCCTGATAGAGAAGCTAGCTCAAAAGCTGTGAGACTGTCTACATGTGATTCCACCAGAGGATCAGCTCCAGCAGAGAGAAGGAGTTGCACCACTTCTATATTCCTGGAATCAAAAAAGAAAAACCATTTATAAACGTATCTCAAATCACCAAATCATTCTCGCCAGATCACAAATGGAATATGTACTTTAAAATATCCATAGATGTACCTGTGTTGTTTCAGTATGTTATATAGAGCCATAATATTATTGGTTGATAAATTATCTCTACTATGCGTGTATTAGCTTTCATAATAACTGAAAATAACTGATGTATTAGATATGTTAGGGTAAATGTTCAGAAATATTAACTTGCGAGGTGATAGCTGCCACCATGAGTGGAGTCCTTCCCTTCCTCTGGCGATTCGGATCAGCCCCAGCAGCAATTAGCAAGCGAGTTGCTTCAACGTGGCCATTGAAACAGGCAAGAATAAGTGGGCTGGTGACCATTTTATTTTCTTCACTGCTGTTCCTCTCAAACCTCACCAGTCCACTATCACTGCTTGGCAAAATTGATTTCACTCCTCTTTTTAGGCTGTTCACCACTTCCTTCGAATTATCACTTCTGATTGGTGATTTCACAGGTAAACTATATTCACTTCCAGGAGTAATTTTGGCTAAGGAATTTATTTCAGCATTTACTGATGCATATTTACGATTCCTCATTCCAAGCTGTCTAATTTCACTGCAATCATATTGAAAGCTAGAAGTGTAAGGACCATAACAAAAACCAAACATATCACCCCTACCTACTCTATTATTTCTACCAGCAAATGCTGGAAATGTGTTATGGCAGAATGCATTATTTTGTTTTAGTTTTACACTGTGCTTTTCATCCTCAAAGGATACAAAAACATCATCATCACCAATATTTTTCACATTTTCTTCATTCAGGATTGACATCCAATGTTGGGAGGTGGACAAAGAGGGATTGCGGGATAGTAGACTCTTTAAGCTAAATACATCACCACTCGTTGCAGCTTGTACCACAGCCTCCTTATTTTTGCAGGATGCATATACTGGCAGAGACTCTGAAATTTGACAACACTTAGCATGAAGATATAAGTCATGCTTGGTAAATTAATTGTAGGCATATTAACTTTGTGTAATGTAGATGTAGCACAAAGAAAAATAATTAGTAATTTTCTGCACTTAAGTTTGATAAACGTCAACCAGTTTTAATGCTCCTTTGCCATTATCAAGAGGTCAACTCAAATAAAGGTTTGGTGAATGTATATATACATGAACATTCACTGCTGCATTTGCAGACCTTTTGGTAATGATATGGAACCATGTACACTCCTTGAGGTATCATACCATTAAAGTATGGAAGTTTACAAAGTATTGTTATTTTTAAGTCCATTTTATACTAGTCATGATAGATTCACCGTAAATACAGAAAGATGACAACATGACCACCCAAAAGATACATTACTACAGTTGACTGAAGTGTCTCACTAGTATTTAATCATTTTTTAATAATCTTTAAAATCACTGGGAACATTAAAATGTTGAATATCATTGTAAAATAAAACAATTTAGCTTATGACATGGTAGTTCAGAGGGTAGAGCACCGGGTTACTAATGAAGGGTTTGTTCCGAGTTCAAATCCTGGGGACACCTCTTGGTACAACAGCTTCACACAAGCTGAGTGATTTTTTTTGTTATCAGATCTTCCTAGGAAACCACAGGTGGCACAGGGCTTCCCCTTCCCTGATCAGTGAATTTCAAATGTTATTGGGCTTAACACCAGGGTTAGCTCTATCACCAACCAAACCAACCTTCAGGTTGACAACTGCACTTTGTTATTGCCTGTACTGCACATTATTGTTCTATTTAACAATAATATATTACTATTTAATAATATATAATAAATTAATATAATAATAACACATAATACTATTTTTCTACAAGTTAATGTAACTATGGCAACTGTAGTTTGAATGCTTATATTGCCATTAGTAAGACAGTAGGTCCTGAGAAAACGTTTCTGCTTAAAACTTTCCTTGAAATCCTATGAATGTATAGCATTGTGAACATGCTATCTTTGCTAATTGTGGCAATATCTTTGCATAATTAGGAATTCCTAAGGGTAGGAGAGGTGAAGTAAGGGCATTCAGAGTTACATTGAATCGAAGGTAGATTGTCCTACATTAAGGTTTAATTTGATCCAAAAAGGGATATAGCATCATTTGGATGTTGCAATTAAAAGCAATTATCAATATTGAGTATGAAGGAAAAGGAGGTATCAGGTGTAAACAGACATACCAATGTTATATCCTAGTTTTTCGCTAAAAATTGACATTATTATTTTGTTGCCAGTAATCTTAGCCAATTGTAAGGCAGAATAACCAGCACAGTTTTGAGAAACAATATCTGCACCTCGATGAACCATGAATTTAACTATTTCCACATGGTTTTCAATAACAGCTAGCATTAATGGCATCACACCTGGAAAATTGGTAAAATGATAAGAATGAGTAGAGAAAGTGGCAGTACTTATTTAGACATTAAATGATATAAAATAAAGATAAAATTTTGACTATAATCACTCTTACTTAAGTTAACTTCGACAAGTAAAACTGTAGTGGTAAACATTTTGACATTTATTAATATCCCAATTTTTAATGCAACAATTTCAGAGTGTAAAAATCATTCGCCTTGCCTGGGATTCGAACCCAGATCCTTCAATATTCGGTCGAGTGTTTTAGCCACTTAAGCTACCGAGGCGTCCTCTTAAACTCTGAAAATTTTGTGATATTCATCACAGTCCTTGGTTAACAAGAACTGAAATTTCTTTACAGCAATATGACAGGGCCAACCTATTATTATTGGAGGTAACTTTACAGTCACCAATTGCTTCAGAACTTCATTATGGATACACTTGGCTATTATGTAATTTATTTTAAAAAGATGCCATGACAATCTATTTACCTACCAGTCATTAGCCTACTCATAAAAGAGAAAGCTCTGGGAAATTTTGGGAGTAATAACTCCAGAAATCAAGGTAAAAACAACAAAGTATTTTTAAGCATGCCATGATAAATGTCCACATCCATGTATGGATGAAATAATGAGCCAAAGTGGATTAAAATAAAATAAGGAAAGAATTTTATGCACTGCAGCAAGATATTTGCAAAGGAAAATTTAAAACTGGCAGGAATAGACGTGGTCACTCTCAAGCCAACTCATTTAACTACTTAATATACATTTTTCAGAAGTGCATGTGAGTTAAGAAAAGAAAGAATCACTATTAATCTCTATGACATTTGGAATACCTCCAAATAACATTATTTTGCCATTACAGCCAATCCTTTATGGACATTGACTAATGATATGCCGTTGTAAATACCTTTATTGTAAACCACCTCTCAGAATCAAATAAGGACTTTGATTGCCCACTTCAAAATAACCTTCTTCACTTCTATCAAAAATTTACCTGAATATTCCATTGATGAATTTGGATCAGCACCACTATCAATTAAAAATCTTACAACTGATAAATGACCAAACACCACAGCAGCTGCTAAGGGTTTGATTAATTTTTCTGGAGGTATTTTATGGTGAGAATATAAAGCACGAATGATTTCAACATTGCCAGATGTAGCAGCTAATGTGTAAATACAGCCACCTGAAAATGAATCAATGCTTTCAGGAATTCATATAACATCTACTTTGTCCTAAGATGACTGTATTATTAAATAACCTTTAATTAACATACCAAATGAATTTTGTAAACTGACATCAGCTCCTAATGTCAGTAAGTCTTTGACAATATCAAAATGGCCATAGTAAGCTGCATACATTATAGGCGTCCAGCCTACAGAATTAGCTTCATTAACTAATTCTGAATTCACACACAATCTTATCACCTTGAATTTAAGTCCATTTGCTGCAGCCACATGTAGAGGCATGTTATTTTCGAGGGCCATATTTGTAAAAATAATTCTTGATCAATATATTCAGCTGTAGAAAAGCAAGTTCTCATATTTTTATTTTACATGTTATTTATAACAATTTAAATAATATGAAATCACTTAAATGGTGCAATTTCCAAATCAAACATAACATGTACTTATGAACGATATGAAACAACTTTCTTAATAATGGTTTAAATTGAAAAATATGCTGAAATTTGCCCGACCTGTCTTATACTTCAAATGAATGGAGTGACTTAAAATATACATCATAAAAGATGGGATTATTAAAAAAATAAATGTTACTGCACCTCCTTGAACGGCAATATTTTCCTTATTAGACTAAAGCATCTGGCAATATCTTTATGAAAATTGCAATATGTTTATCACTCAAGTACCCTGTTAGAAAATTCCATATCGAGTTTTTTTTTCTTTCCTGTTTACTTTTGGGTTTGTATACCCACATATTTAAAAGATAAACACTTAATATGATACATACATCTTATTTTGTTAAAAAATTATCGTCACGGGAATTCTTTGGCTTGTATGTGGGTATAATCGCGCGATTACAGAACGTCTTCTTAAATGAACTAGATAACTCGATAGCTTAAAATGAGAAATGAAGTACCTACTTAAATGTCGCAATTTTCGAAGCACACAGAACATATAATTATATATGTTATGAAACTACTTTCTCAATAAATGCATAAAATTTGACCAACCTGTTGAAATTATTTGAGAATTTAAATCGACACTTGATAGGTGACTGATATGTTTCATAATCTCACAGTCTTATAATTCGCGCTCTTTTCCGTTGCATGTTATTTTCATCCGATTAATATCCTCAGAATAACTATGCTAAGTATATTTTTGCAATCAGCTTCGCCCAAGTTGGAACCGAATTCTTTCAGTCCGGAATGAAAATTCGATCCCTAAATTCCTTCACGTCTCTTCTGATAAAGAAACCCTTCGCATGACCACCACATGCTACTTAATTTGAAATATTAGCCGATGATCGCGACTTTACAACAGAGACGGCAATCATGGTAACTAAGGATGAAAAAGAAAGAACAATATTCGCAACTTTTACGACTAATTTAAAGGGTATTTAGGCTAAGTCATCTGTTTTTAAAATTAATCAAAAATGTTTGTCTCTGAAGCAAACTTTTTTGAAACAGAGTTAATAAAATTAAGAGTAATGAATATAGACGGGAAAATATGCCAAGTTGAGGCAGACCCGAGTGATACGATAGAAAATTTTACTTTTCGTGTTTTAAATCTCTGTTTGAAACTAGACGAACCTTCGAAAAGCCGCAACCAATACAAATTGGTTGTCATTTCCAGTTGCAAAGTACTTACTAACGAAAGATCTATTGCTGCCGAAGGGCTGAAAAATGATGGTAACACTCATTGGGATTGTCTTGAGTTGACTTGAAAGAAATGTGAAACATGAGAATAATTATTTTTCAGATGAAATATTAATTGTACCCAAAAGATCACCACCAAGCACGGACCCAATGACGGATGAAAGTTTAAAAGGGCCAAATCAAAGTGACATCGATCGAGCCACAGCAAGGCTAAAGGAAAGAGTGAAGGAACGACGCAGCTTGTCACTGGATACTTCAACTGATGTGAGAGAAGTTTTGACCGTATGCATAGTAAATTTTGTAGTAGACCAAATCGGTCTGTTTATTTTTCATTTCTCAAAGACCAAAATACATGTCAGGGTTGCTCATTTCAAAGTTAATATTAGATCTTAGCACACCCTCAACGATTTTTGCCCATTTCACAAGAAACTGTCATTCCTTGATTCCAATTGATGGACTTCGTCGATTTGCCTTGAAATTTTGCAATGTAACATGATTTATTTCGTCTACAAGTGGTCATTTTTTCCTCCCTTTTTAGTGAACCAACATTTTCATCTATTGAATAATACATTTTCGGAATGTTTCAACTTTATTTTTTTAATACTTGATGTTTCTCTGTACTTACTGAAAGCGTCTTCAGAAGTTTGAAGAGTATTAAGCAGAAGAGGCAAAATGTTGGGTGTTTAAAAATGTTGCTACTTTTCCCGAAAATGTGTTTTGTGTAATTTTTACACGGCATAATCTGCTTTAAAGGATAAAAATTCGGACTTTGTTCATATATGCTCGATATTTAATAGATAATCCCCGGAAATTAACCATGCAAAACGATGACTTCTGTTTGTTGTCCACAAACTTTTAAAGAAGCCAGAGAAAATCTTTTCATACTGGGAAAAGAATAAATGCCCAAAGTAAGCTGATACATTATTTGTAAAGGATTGATAGTTCTTTACCTCCCTCGTTAACAACTATAGACTCCAAGAAGAATAAATTCCTCTTGTCTTTTCCACTGGGTTAGACTCTGCATCTCCAACAATATTTTGATGACCAATTGCTTATCATTTTCAAAACATCTGTAATCAGAAGATATGGAGAACCTAACCCAGTGGAAGGCCCAAGAAGAATTCATTCAGCAGATATGATGGGAAAGTACCACATCTTTCGAGTATGGTTTTGCTCTCTCACTGGTTTACTCTCTGTATGTCAGTAATTGGAGGAATGGCATACTCATGTTGAAGTATCTAAGATACCTGTGAGTCCCTACTGCATTCCTTTACGTTGAGTTCCATACAGCAACTTGTCACTTCACCTACTAGGGGCGATAATATTCTTGATTTGTTAGTCACAAACATATCTGGAAAAGTTGTTGATATTGAAACTATTTAAGCAATTAGTGACCACAGAGCAGTAAATGCTAATTATGTCCTTTTTGGGGCCAATAATAAGAAGCCAAAATTTACTTGTTCAATAAAGGGAACTTTAATGACTTAAAGTGCATATTACTGAGTTCATTTGCCAATTTTACAAAAGATGGTAAACACCAAAATACTTAGGATAATGGAGTCATTTCCTTGACATCATGCATTCAGCAGTCAATGGGTTCAAGTTAGGCTGTTTATAAGTGTTTAGAGTGTTTAAGTGTTTAAACTGTTTTTAAGTGTTTAAAAAGTTGGCATTAACCTTGTGGACAATGGTGAGTCGTGCACCGCTACGAATACTTGTGACATTTTATGTACGGCATTTCGTCACCACACCATGTTCCTTTAAAAGCCCCCAAAATTTCAGAATTTAAGAGGACACCTCAATAGCTTAACGGGCTAAAGCACTCAACCGGATATTGAGGGATCTGGGTTCGAATATCAATCAAGGCAAATGATTTTTACACTCCGAAATTGTTGCATTGAAATGCACATTAGTGGATGACTCTGTTAAAAGATACTGTTGCAGCATCTCCTGCAGTTTCTTTGTAGCTTAATAAAAGTTAGCAAATAACCTATATGGTGTAATGTGGATGTTAGAAAATTGTTAAGATGTCAAAGGCTATGCATGCTAAAATGAAAGAAATTAGGAGTGATATCTTCAGTGATAAAAGGAATGTGATCACTTATGATTATGAGATATCTTGGGTGTTTGTCAAGAAGGAATTATGGAATTTGTCAAATGATTTAAAAAGGAAAAGAATTGCTGAAAATTTACATGAGACTCCAAAAGAATTTTGGTCGTATGTCAGAGGGGTTCAAGGAAATAATTCTACAGTTAATTCTCTCTGAAATAATTCATGTGAATGAGTAACCAGCAGGTTGGAAAAGGTCGCCTTATTAAATTATTTCTTGCAAAGCATTGTTGTCCGACCTCACTTGGGGGCAAGTATTTTGTGTCAGAAGTAGTCTGGTGTGTAATCACTTGCCTGCCACACACCCTAGCAGTGGCTTGCTTAGTATTAGGTAATGTAAATACTTTTTACAAGCACCCAAGGTAAGGATCGGGGTACCACAGAAAAATCCTTACACCACCAGGAATAGTCCCTCCCACCTGGCCCTCATGGTGGGAAATCAGTACAGTAACCACCATACCAACCAAATTCCCCATTTCAGATTCTGCTTTGCATTCTCTTGGTTCTTAAAACAAACCTTGTTTCTTCTTGAAAGGATGAGATCCCTTTGATTAAATATCTGTTGGCTAATTAGTTGCTATGATGTCAGTTAATAATTTTGGCTTTCATTAAATTTCAAGATTGGCTTACAAATCGCTACAGGAAAGTGAGTGTAAATGAAAAGATAGTAAAGTGAATTGAAATATTCATGGAGGTAGATTGTAACTAGTGCTATATAATTCATCCAAAATATTAATATTTTTATTGACTCTTAGTTTCAGAGAGAATTGCGGAAAGTTATCATCTCCATTGTCGAAGCAGCAGCCCGAGTCTTAGCTCATACACCTCAGGCCAACCAAATAATTGAATTAATGAAAGAAAAGCAGTATCGAAAGTCTGGTCATTCATTAGATAGCAAAAGATGTGATATTAGGACAGGCAGGAATGAAGCTGGTCAAGCAAGTGGATCTGCTACTGTATCTGGTAGAGCCACAAGACCTCCTCCAATTCCAGATCCCACTGTTGTTGCTCAATTGGTGGACATGGGATTTGCAGAAGATATGGTTTTGCGAGCCCTGCGAAGTAGAAGGTTAGAAGCATGCTATTAATAAAATTTTTGTTATCCCACTTTTTATGTAATACAAACATACAGAAATGTAAATTTGTTATTCTTTAGAGTTTGAAAACCTCAAGAATACTTCCTTTACACTCTTTTATGTAGAATGTGTTGCTTTAAGTTGCTTATCTTTTTCAATTATTTCTCTGTGCATTTGGTTGAATAGGTTCCCTGCTCTCCCAAGGCTGTGTTTGTGTCCACCTCATTGGTATTTCAATTTCCTTAGTTCCAAGAATGATGTAATTCCCTTTCATCTCTTTTTTTGATTCTTAGTGCAAGCTGTTCATGCCTTCTTGGTGTAGCTTTTGACTGGGTGAACCTACTCAAAAAGATGTACTTGTATTTTTTCAGACTGAGCATGCAGACTGAAAAAAACTCATTTACAAAATATGGGTGGGCTTTTCACTCTATGTATCAGTTGAAATAATATAGGAAAAAAATGGACGTCACAGGGTGAAAGAAATAATTGTGGTAACTGACAAAATGAAATAACTATGTTCAAAATTTCCATGGATGATATCATCTTAAATGATTAATATATTTTCATATCTCTTAATTGCATCTTGCTCATATGCTAATTCTATTATTTTCATGTCAAATCATTGCATCATTCTTCAATACTGGCCTTTTACCTACCTCAAGTTATCATCTACGTTGTGAATCTCTTTCTGGTTTTTTTTGCAACTTGGGTTTTCATGTTCTTTCTTAATATACGTATTCCTTTGTTTCTTCATTTTCTTGTGTTATGATTAGCTGTCCATGATCATTAGCCTCTGGTCACTAATAATATATAATGTAGGATGTATATGCCCAATCACTGCTTAGTATTTAATATCCCATGTTATTACCCAATATCCGTTGACTACGACTACTTTAAACTTGCAGAAATGTCAATGTGTTGTATTTTTAGAAATAGGATTGTATCTTCTGTTGTTATCAGTCTGCACTAATGTGATGGTTTTCCATAGCCTGTCAAATGCAGTATTGAGGCCGTGCCAGAAAAATGAAAAAAAGATGCTCATTTTTAAAGAGCCTGGAATTTTTGGCACAGCCAGAATTTGAAACATGGACTTGATTTCCCAATTTCACCTTAGCCTATTTTCCAATATCATTTTAAAAATTTGGGAATCAAGATTCCGAATTTTGTTTTCATCGGTACAAATTGACATTAGCATTTAAATGTTAACTCTTCACGGATGGCTCTTTTGTAAGAAAATTTTGTTAGTTAGATTTATCTCAGAAAGAAAAACACTGTTTAGAAAACATCCTTTGCCAAAAAAAAACTGGGAAACATGCCTCAAGTTTTTTATTCTCAAGATAAGGTATACACAACACTATGCATATTATCCACAGCACTGATCATTATAAACAAATTCAAAATTACAATGTGCCAAACATGTTCCTAAAATTGTTCAAAATATTGTATAACCAAATTTGGTGGGTTTATTTGATCCAGACTGCATACTAATTTTAAGCTAAAGGAATTCACATTATTCTGTTGTTATCCCAAGGAAAATGGATTTTGCTCATTACTTCATCCTTGTAATTCATTATTTTTTCACTAAAATATAAATTCCTTTTGCCTGATAAAGAATGAACCAAGCTCAAGCTTTAGAATGGCTCCTGGAGAATACGTCCTCTGAGGCTGGTAGCTGGTCAACAGCTGAGGATGATGATGATGATAACGATGATGATGACGATGATGACGATGATGATGAGATTGATCTTGATGATGATGCCGACTTAGCTGTCGTTGATACCGTTGCTAGCCAAACGTCCTGGGCAAACAATTTAAGCAGTGATACACCTGATCACAATCAGGAGCACTTCCTCATTGGTGGGGCAAGTGATGCTCTCGGTAGACCTTCGGGAGCCAAGGAATTATTCCATGGTGAAGTTGAGGTGGGTATTATTATTATTATTATTATTATTTATAATACTGTGAATTCTGTCGTCAGGAAATCGAATTCTCATTCAATCTGAGGTGAAATCTTAATTTTATGCGCAGACTATGTGGTGTGGAAGGTGAAAATATATGTTGGTAAAAAATGATTCTTCTAAAATCTGCGATTTTCTCGTAAAATACTAAACGCACTGAAATTGCAATGCCCACCTGGGTATATGTCCAGTTCAAGGCAAATGGTTCATATTGCAAATGAGTCATTAATGAGCATGCAGTGGGTGTATGTTAAAACTTGTTTTTCACCAAAGTGACCTGACTAAAAAATGTATACTTTGTGAATATAAATTTTGCAAGAATGAGTAATTTACTTTCTATTGTGTCAGTTGAAATGACTGAAATAACAAAAGGTGTACACATTTATTGATAGGAATGAGCTCTTACGGCTAGTAATATATAATAAATGTGAAACTCCAATAGCCGTAAACAGTTTCAACTGTTTACGGCTATTGGAGTTTCACATTTATTATATGGTGTACACATTGTTCATGTATTATTACGAATGATTGTTCATTAAGCCAAAACATAGTCTTATTTTGTTCAAAGAAAAATATGTTATGGTTAATGTATTAACTAAATCCTTGATGACTTGATGGATTACCAAAGTCTTGATTCTAAGACCTGATGATGATGATGTGCAGTATCGAAATCATGGTCGTGTGAAGTACAAGGGCGATTCGAAAAGTAATGTCTCCTATTTTTTCATGAAAACTCAAATTTATTCTCAACTTTGTGTACATCATAGGAAAGGCTGAGCATTAAGCAATTTTTCTACATAGTCGCCTTGACGATCAATCACTTTTTGCATCCTATTAAGCAGCTTTTTAATACCGGCATTGTACCTTTCTCCCACCGCATCACAAAGCTAACTGACGACTGCTTCTTGCACTTCCTGATCTGATTTGAATTTCTGTCCTCCAAGGTGTTTTTTCAGAGTGGGAAACAAGTGGTAGTCGCTGGAAGCGACGCCCTGGCTGTAAGGAGGGTGGTCAATGATATCCCAGCCAAATTCATTGAGTAGGGTGGTCAATTGATGTTACACATGTGGACGTGCATTGTCATGATGCAAACACGCTGCTTTGGTGGTACACTTTGTTGTAACCAAGAACCTCCAACACAATATTCTGAACGGAGAAGTAGCCACTCTCTTCATTAAGGCCTTCCTTTATCTCATGAAGGGTAATTCTTCGGTTATTGCGCACCATCTCGTCAATTGGAGCCACCGTTGATTCCGGCAAACTCGGCTGCCCTGATCGCTGCTCCTCATGGACGTTTTCCCAGCTATCAAAAAACTCCCTGCACCACTTCCGCACGTTTTTGACATCCATACTTTTCTCACTGCACACTTCTACTAAATGGTGATGAATTTATATCAGAGAAGCAGTCGTCAGTTGGCTTCTCGACGTGGCGGGAGAAAGGTGCAACGCCGGTATTAAAAAACAGATTACAAGGATGCAAAAAATGATTGATCGTCAAGGCGACTATGTATATAAATAGCTAAATGCTCAAACTTTCCAACGATGTACGCAAAGTTGAGAATAAATTTGATTTTTCATGAAAAAAAATAGGGGACCTTATTTTTCGAATCGCCCTCGTAATAAATCTTTAAGTGGAAGTGCAAAGGTTCTTTCTCTACCCTCAACTAAATTCTTGGCCTTTGCTATATCTGAAACCTTAGATTGGACACACTACTTTGGAAATATAACAGAAATACTATAGTCCATCAGACACTTAATTAAAAAACTGATCTACAACTTTTGCCCTTAATGCAATACTAATTGCTATTTATGCTTATATTTTTCTTCGGTTGAACGTGGGAGAATGTTTTGGGGAATATCCTGTTACATTAACACAATATTTTAATAATTAAAAAGACAGGATTATAGTTGGTATCAGTAATCTTGTGTTGTGATATTAAAAACGTATTAACTTTCATAAAATCAATCTCCAAAATATTCAATTTCAGCTATCTGAAACATAACTTTTACATCAATGGGCATTCATACAATAACTATAGGTGAAATGAGTAATCATTTAGCTGACTAAAGCCTTTCCCACTTATTATCACAGTAATTTACAACAGTTACCAATTCATCAAAAATCAGCTTATTCAGAGATTATGGCATAATTTATCTCCAAAAATACCTTTTTTTCACTATCAAGGAATAGTATTGGTATCATCCTAATTGCACAAATTCAAATGTAAAAATATTTAAAATGATGAATTTATTGTCTTATAAAGTTGTAACTCCCATATTAATGAAATTGTTTGTCAATTCTTGGTAATACATGGTGAGTGTGGTACTAATGTAAAGTTCTAAGACAGATTGTACATTATGCAATGCTCATAAGCATTTAATATTGGAAATGAAGCTTAACTTGGTCTACATTGGTCATATTTTAACTTAGTTTTCTAGTTTGTGTATTCATTGTGTTTGACCTTCCTTATTTTTGTTCATCCACCAACCAACTGGACCCCTAAATGCATGAATTGGATTTTCATTTTTACTCACAATTGACATTTGTTACATTCTGGTGGCAGCATTTTGGTATATTACATTTCAGTGAATTTCAGAAGAAAATTTATTTTGCTGCCTCATGTCCTATTTCAGAGTAACAGTTCTGAACAGCAAGGGGAAAAGTCTTGGTCCGCTGCAGAATTACTACGTTCATTTGAATCTTTTAAGAAGCATCAGTTTCGTCCATCTCCAAAAGCAATGAGTGCACTTTTAGAAATGGGATTCTCAGAAGATGAAGTCATTGAAGCACTAAAAGCCACTGGAAACAGTCAAATTGCTGCTGTAAGTTTAAAATGGGCAAATTGTACCAATAATTGAGTAATTCATCATAATAGTACTTTTAGTAGACATTTTTCTTGAAAAATTAACTAGATGTACCATTTTGTGTACTTGTACATTTTTATAGTATGCTTGAAATTTAATGGGCATACTATATAATGGCTATTGCTATTTTTATTGTTATCTTTAATATTTAAATTAAAAATAGAAGATATTGCCAGTTTTGGGCCCAAAAGAGACAACTGTGATTCCACACTAAAGGTTGTTTTACTATTTATTATTTGCTTCAATTTACGTTCATAATTAGCAATAAAGTTAAAGAGAAATAACTCCATTTAGTGTTTGTATTGCTGGTGAATGCCTATTTTATATAAGTATTTATAATCTGAAGAAACCAATTGCATATAGTTAGTGGAAGTATAACCAGTGGTATTTTGTACGAATACAAACAGAAACAGAGGTGGACTAAGACCAGAATTTTTGGATAGTAGAAGTTGCACCTGTGTGTCCTGCACCAATTTTTAAGGATGGTCCAAAATTTGTAATCTGCCTTTCATTTCTCTTCTCTAAGAAACAATGTCTAATTTAGCAACTTATCAAATATACCAATGGCCTAAATATTTCAAATCACATGAATCACTGCCTTGTGTGCAGATGGAGGCCTTAGGTATGGAGAGTCACATATCTAAAGTTGACTTCACCTTTCCTTCCCATGATTCACATTCATGGAGATCACAGAGTTCTAGCAGACCTTAGATCTCTGACTCCTTCTATAGGTCTGAGTTAAAATTTGCTAGCCTTACTCCATGTGCAACTCCATGTAGTACCAAAAAATCAAGGACAAATACAAAGTCATCTGATAATCCTGTAAGTTTTGAGTAGTTGGTAAAAATCTTTGAGTTTTTATGGTTCTCTAGGTTCTCACGTATACACTCTACCGTTCTCAAAATTGTAGTTATAGTCTATTATATATTACATTTATGATCCTGTATGACGGATTAGTCTGATGTGTGGGTACTCAAAATATAAGTATTAACTAACCTTCAACCAGCAAATTATAATTTGAAAATGTGTTGGGTATTGTTTGGCCTAGGAATGCAATCCATGGTTGAAATATCTTAGATTTAATTTAACTCTCTGAAAATTTGAAATTTCAGTGGTATTCATGCAGGATTAAGTACTACTCAAGTTTGAAAACCAATTTATGTTATCTAATATTAATGCAAATTTATCATGTTTAGTACAATTGTTATATTCCATCCTGTAAAACTTATCTTTTTTCAACTCATTCAAGTTCGGCATCATTAGCGTTTTTCTCAATATGAATACTTACCCAGTCAAGTAGAAACGGAGGGCTAATTGATCTTGATGTTCACCACAAAGAATTAAACTCATCTGCCTTTTGCCTGCAATTTTGTACATGTTCAGAATATTTTGGAAAGCATCTTGACAACTCAACTACAAATATTCTCCTACTTTGATATGATTCCTTATTAGAAAGTCCCCAAAACTTTTTCTTTCATTTTATTATTCTGAATTCAAGTGATGTAAATATTGTAAAAAAGCCATTTAATAATTTAAGGAATTGAAACACATGTTTTTAAACAAAAACTTCCCAACAAAAGGTTTTTATTGCATCAGGCCAGATGGTTCATGTAAATGATGGCCTTTTCCTTTTTCAATGATTAAATTATTTCTCAGTATATTTAAAATTTCAAGTCAAGTTGCCGAATCCATTCCTATGAAGAGTGAATTCAGTAAAAATGCAGTGATGTAAGCCTTAAACATGTTTAGAATAAATGGGATTGAGTAAAGGAGATTAACTGGACTATCTTGGAGAAAATTCCTTCTTTAATCTTTAACTGATGGCAATTGGACATAGGAGAAAATTGAAAACCTTGATTTAAATATGATGGAACATATAACTATGTTGTACTATTTGGATGTGATGAATGGGAAAATAGTTCCGTTTCTGTTAATCCATGTAGGAAAAAATCAATTTGTCATTAAAATGCCCTTCATGTTGAGGAGTAATATATAAATTATGCTAGTAACAATTTATAGGGACTTTGATTAACATTTTTGTCATTTCCTATAAAAGTGTGATTGGCTGCTGATGGACAAGAAAGCGGGTGCCTCCTCAGCCTCCTCATCATCCTCTTGGGAAGAAGCAGATGAGGGTTTAGATCCCAACTCTTCAGTGTTCAAGGCAATCCTAGCAGAGCCATTGGTACAGCTAAGCCTCACAAACCCAAAGCTGCTGCTTGGTAATTTGATTGAATAGTTCTCATTGCATGTAAATAATTCTTTTAGTGTAAGGGGAAGGGTTTTCCAATACAAAATTGGAAACTTGCAATATAAACACTTTCTTTCTTGTGTTGAAATGTGTTTGTGGCAATGTTCATGTGACCAAAACTAGTACTTTCTTAGTTAATTAATTATTAATGTTGTTGCTGATTAATACGAGGGGGACCCAAAAATAACAGGAATGTTTTTATAGATTCTTTAGTTCTCAATATATTTACATTAAATCTTGTTCACCTTCAAAGTATTCCCATTGACCCCAATGCACTTCTCCAAACGATGCTTCCATTGTTCGAAACATTTCTGAAATTCATTTATCGGGATGTCTTTTAGGCCTTCTAGTGATTTTTGTTTTACCTCCTTCACAGTGTCAAAACACTTTCCTTTCATGTCTCTTTTGAGTCTGGGGAACAAAGAGAAGCCACAGGGAGCTAAATCTGGTGAGTAGGGGGAGTGGACAATCGGATGTCATGCCGTTTTTTGTCAAAAACTGCATCACGGAGAGGGCAGTATGAGCCGGCGAGGGAAATGGGAGGGACAAATTTGGCTGGAACCCTTTTCATATGCAAATCTTCAGATAGAATCCTCTGAATTGAACTTCATGACACTCCAGACATCTCACAGAGGTTTTGCGACGGTCTTCACGAATTAGGGCATTGATTTTGTCGACATTTTTGTCAGTTCTTGATGTTGAAGGGCAGCCTGAATGGGGTTGTTCTTCAATTGGCATTTCACCATTTTTAAAATGTGTAAACCACTCGTAGACTCTGGCTTTGCTTAGGGCAGCTTCCCCATAAGCAGTCTTGAGCATTACAGTTGTTTCCGTGGCCAATTTCCCCAGCAGGAAACAAAATTTCACTGCATCGCATTGCTCTTGATAATCCGCCATCACGTTTTTCGCCGAAACGAAGAAAGTTGTTTCACTGAAACAGCTCTCACTGACGGACCGATCCAGTCACAGCAATGGTGCTGTGCATACTGACGCATGAGGCATGAGCCTGATGTACGACCAGCCGCACAAAGGCTTCCCCCCACTCTCGCTCCCCACCGCAGCCCAATTCCCATTACTTTTGGGTTCCCCGTTGTATTGCATTTGCTCTATAAAAAGACTTGTGTGTTAGCATCATGGTCTGTAATCTTTCAAGAGGTGGTGTGGTATGGGATGTTAGGATACTAGCCATCATTAGCCATTAAACTCAACTTACCCCGCTCCTCTCCCTTACTCTCCTCTTGGAGCCAGACTATATGAGTTGAAAAAATGTTGATGTATGTTACCTGATGATGATGCACAGCATTGAAACCATGGTCGTGAAATATTAAATCTTTATTGTGGAATTATAAAATTTCTTTTTACTTTCATAATGAAGGAATTCCACGAAGTTAAACCTGAAACTGTTATGTTTACTAGCCATCAGTTGTGTAACCTACAATTATATTACATTGTACAGCTGTAATCATATCATAATGGCATGTTTTTAGAGATGGTAAAAAGTGTGTTTTAGTACCAAAATAATGATATCTTTAGAAACTGTCAGTACTTGTTTTTGTTCAATTGTTGGCTTCTGCAAAAATCAAATGAAAATTTACTCACTAATCCAACCTCCCACATAATCTGGACAGTGTCAAGTAGTATGCATCTGGTGGCTTATTAAAGGGTCACAAAAGGCTGCACTGTTGTCTGATAAAAATACTTCGAGCTTTCAAGTCAATAAATATGGTTGGAAATAATTATAGTTGTTCAATCAATTTGTACATTTGAAATTTCAGGTCAACTATTAATAAGTGAAACGTAATTTGTATTTTCATCTTAATGCTATATTTTACTGATGCTGCACATGCATTTTGAATAAATCGCTAATTCGTTGTGTGCAATTTTTAAACTCTCCATGTACCAAAGTACTTAATGATTATGGAACCTTTTGACAGAATAACTTTTTACCAAGCACCAAATAAAGATGTTAGCGAAATAAAAAGCATAACATTGGACAAGGTGAACTTTCTATAGAAAGTGGATGAGAAGATTTCTGTTGGGAGTTTGCTTGGCGCACCATCCAGTCTGAAAAAGAGGAAGACTAAGGTCTATCTTCTAGCTCTTAAGTTTGAATCAAAATTTCGCACAATGAAAAGGCAAGTTTGGAAAATTATTTTAATGAAAGATGACAAGAGGCCATCCATTGGTGGTGTGTGCATAAATGATCACTTGTAGTAGAAATGCATGGCACTGACATACAAGATACAGACATTAAAAATACTTCGACTGCAAGTACTGGTTGGATGTGGAAATTTAGGAGGAGGCAAAATGTATATGATAAAGGTGCATCACAAGTACTGATAGCAACCCCACTGAATTATTTACAGAATATGTGCAAGCACTGATGGCTAAATATGATTTACATTTACCATTGCATTTATATTTATATAATACAGAAGAAATGGATCTTTATTGAAGAACTTTGAAAGAAAATGTGCAAGTTTAATGAAGTGAATCCAAGGTTACTGGACAAAAAAAACACAAAGAAAAGGTGTATGTATCTCTTTATGTTAATGATGAATGTATCTGCTAGTTGAAGAGTGTCACCATGGGGAAATATCAACAACCTTGAACTATGAGGTGAATAATGAATTACTTCTCTCTACCATAAAAGAATTTGACAAATTCATAGTTATTGGAGTTATCACAATGGACTTGCTCTATAACCAGGTTGTTCCCTTTAATGATGAACTACCAAATCAGTGTTCTGGGAATTCCTGAGAAAGAAATAAAAATTCTTTCAGGATTAGAGACAAGTGAAAATTCCAAAGAATTCCATTGAAATGATACATCATGAAAAAGCAAATAAACGCTCATATATTCAATGGTAAACAGTTGATCCACTCTGTTAACAACATTCATTCATAGAAGCTTCAATAAAATATAATGGAATCCAGATATTACTGTCCAAATTGTGTAGCAAATACCAAACAACTTCATACTGTAATAATTTAAAATAGATTTTAGTAACATCAGAAAATTATACATATAAATAATTTCAATGGTGGATTTAAGTATGCTGGGGAACAGAGGTGACCATGTGTTGGGTCATTGTGACTGAAACTTACGAAAGAAAACTAGTGCCATTTCTCTAAAGAAAACTATCTTTTATTCGAATAAAAACCTGATTGAATAATTATATTAATAATGGAGATTGATGGGGCAGCACAATAGTATGCATTACTATAATTTCATTTGAAGGTACTTAAGAATTAGTCAAATTTAATGTTTGGAGAAAATCAGCAATATAATTTATTTACATGAGTTTATTTGGCATTTAAATGGGATCTACTTGCACGTTGGGCCTCTAATGCATCAAATGGAGTGAATAGAAGCTGCTGGTAATCTGTGTTGCAAAAAATTAGAGGGGGGAAATGTTTCATGGGACTATATGTGTTAAAACCTGGGAAGAGTTGAATATGAATGAATTTTCCATTATTTGAGAACTTGTCAGAGTTCCTCAAAATGAGTGGTAATAATAGATGAAAGGCAATTGACAATACAAGAAAATGAATGTGTTGCCCTAAAAATGACAATATTACAAAGAAACATATCAATATAATTTATGTCGATCTGATTGCATCTTTTAAGTTTAGAGGAAAGCACCTAAAGTTTGTTTAAAACGCTTTCATTTGGAGAATAGATATCTGATTGATATTTGCTGACCACACAGCAATTCCCTGTGGCCAATAACTCAAAAACCACAATAGAAGAAACTAGAGAAGATAGCTCAAAGCGTTTGCCAGTTGATTTTTAATAATGATGTTGAAAGGAAACATTTTTGATATGTTATCAGAAAATTAAATATTCTCTGTGATATTGTTTTGTATTTTCTTTCCAGCATATCTATCCATTTTAGAAACACCATCTAGTGCAAGTGTGTGGATAAATGATGTAGATGCTTCACCTGTGCTTAACCAAATCTTCAAGACATACAATGCAGAAAAATTTTCCTTGCAAACCCCTACTCCAGAAGAAGAGGATGTAGCAAGTCCAGGGAATGCAGCTAATACAGAAGGCGAAGGCACTGGTGAACAAAACACTGACATTTAAGATATTTTCATGCAAATGCTGTTTAGTACTTGTCTTGTTTTAAAATCTAGTCAATCTTTACATTGCTTTTTGTTACTACTGTTTATGGTGTACACAAAAATGGAATATTTTTATAATTAATGTTCTGCAAAAAGAATTTCCTTCCTGTATTCCTCTTAAATCTTTTATTTGATCCCTTTTTTCCAATAACATTTCTGGCATTTAATATACTCTTGGTACTTGTAAATACCAGATAAATAATGCATCAAATCCTATGAACGTATAAAAATTAATGTTTCCTGTCCATTAAATGCAGTGAACTAACAGCAAATCCCAAGGGGTATATGCCACAGCTATACAGCAGAGATTTCTAATGTAATTTGTCTTTATCATTTAGAGTAACTATCACTCTTTTGAGTGTAGGATTACATAATTTACAATTTCATGTGTCTCTTACCAAATCATTGTTATTGGCTTGAAAATATTTTGTGATTAATAGTTTATGATTAAACTGACAATTACATATGTTGAGTGCATAATATATTTCAGGTTATATTTATAAAATTATTTGTTAATTCTACCTGGTCAATAATAAACTTCAATTTATATAGTATTTTATTTTTAACATGGACAATTAGTTGATTAAATCCCTTATTATGAAATTTCCATTTTCTTATGGTAATTTACTGTGTCAGGCATATTTATTTCATTACCTACGTGGACTATAACCCTGTAGCAGTGCTAGTTTCCTGAGACCCAATGATTCGTTTGTGCTTGGAGGATCGTCGAGCTGTGGGTATGGTGCCAGTTATGTTAGTTTCTGTTGTCCTTGTTTTTACTGTTTGTCGAAAATGGAAGTTGACAAAATCATGTAGCAACAAATCAACATCAAGTTTTTTGGTTAAGTGCGGTAAAAGTTATCAAGAAATTACTGAAATGTTGACAGCTGTTTACGGTGATAATGTTCTGAAGAAAACATTCATTTTCAAGTGGATTAAGTGTTTTAAAGATGGTCGACAGGATGCCATGGATGATGCAAAGCTGAGACGAACCTCAACCACCTGCGTTGATGACAGCATTGATCGTGTGCGGTCCCTTGTCCTTACTGATCGTCAAAAAAATGTCCGAATGATAGCTGATGAACTGAATTTTGGAGAATCAACTGTGCACAATATTTTAACCGAACATGATGGATTGATCCTTCACCATGACAATGCACCTGCTCATTCAAAATTGATTGTTTGCCAGTTTCTGACAAAAAATTCAATCACCATCCTTGATCATATTCTTTATTCGCCAGACCTCGCCCCCCGGTGACTTTTTCCTATTCCAAAAATGCAAAAATGTGATGAAGTGACATCACTGGGAAGATGTGGACACGATAAAGCAAGAAACAACGAGAAAATTAAAAAGCCTAACTGCCGAGGACTTCCAAGTGTGCTTTAAACAGTGGAAAAGAAGATGGAATAAGTGCATAGCAAAGAATGGGACAAAATTGATGTAAATTTTGCAAAATGAAGTTTTTATGGGCTCAGTTCATGTATTTATTGGATAGAGTGGTATTTTTCTTTAAATTATCGTCTTTTCATCTCAAGATCTGTATTTTCCAAGTTGTGAATTATTAAAAACAATGAAATCATCGGGAAAGATAGGAAAGTATGTGTGTAGCATCTTGCAGGCATTAGGATTGTACATCTTCATCAGGAGAGGCCCAATAGGCGAGTTTTTAGTACACAGAAATGGGTCTGATACCCTTTTGAACATATCCATTTCCAATGAAATTTTACAAGATAATTGAGGACCTCGTGCCTTCAATGTGGTAACTTGGATTTCTACTGAGAATATTCTCTCTAAATAATATTCCAGCTGAGAAGTACTGAGATCTAAGTTCCACGCATGAACATTTTTGGGACAGACTACTGATGGACAATTTCTCTTTGCAATTCCTTGATGCACAATTTGTTTGTCCTCTACTGGGGTAACATTTTAAAACCCTCAGCATATGTATAGCCTAGCTGATGGTTTTGCCTTTGTGCAGTATGCCCTCAAGGGTTGACCAACATATCTAACTCATTCAAAATTTTTTTGAGTGACTCTTTATTTTGATCATTGGCTCCATTTTCTCTCACAGCATTTTCTAATTCACTAAAATCCAACTTGATACAGCTCCACTGTGACAGGTCACCACATGCATTCATTGAGATCTCGAAAGTTCTCTGATTACATTGAAACCATATACCAACTGCATTCTTAGATGGATAATTACGCCTCACCATATCTGAGTATGCCTGAAGCACTTCATGCCAGACGTTACCAATGAAAGAGACTTTTTTTTTCATCTTGGTAGCATAATTTGCACGTGCAACGAGGTCCCCTTGGAATTTACTTAAGGCACTAACTTGATTTCATGGGAGCTCAATTATCAAAAATTTTACACTTTCATATTGTCAATACATTCCTGCAGAGCATGTATTTATGTCAATATTTTCTTCGCAAGAAGATAAGCAGGAATGTCCAGACAAAGACATTAAATTGGAATTTTGCTTGATTATAAAAATAATTCTGTAAACGTTCATCCTTGCAATACACTTGCTATGGTAATTCCCATGGAGCTGCATACTCTGTTTTGTCTCAATAAATTGCTAAATGTGCTGAAAACGTACCATTGAGATTAACTTTCTTAGCCAGTCTCATATTTATCTTTTTGTGAGAAATATTTTCTGATTAGAGCATTTTGTGATTTTTTAAATTGTATTATTAAAACATGCCTGCAATGAAGATTTTGATACAATATTTCTTTGAAATATGTATTTTGCAGGTTTAAATAGAATAAAAAAGAATGATAGTTTGCCAAATTTTGCAATAATGTCCAAATTACATCCTAAGTTTTTATTATATTTCAGTTCAGAAGTCACACTATATAAAATCCAGTAATCAGAATTTGAGCTTCAAAAAAGAATCATTTTAAAATAATGATAATTGCCAATCCTGCTAACATTGAGTAATGTTTTCCATCAAGCAAAACTGTAAATTCTTTCATTTATTTGTTTTTATGAAGTTTATTCAGCGGTTACCTCATAAATATGGTGATTGATACATTTGATACAGTGAACCTTAAATTCACAATATGCATGCTCAATTAAAAATTATTTTTTGGCTTTAGTTTTTCTATCTTTATGGATCACTATGATAGTGCATGTTCTTGTAGTTAATTCTAGTTTACTTTAAATAGCACTAATCTGTGAATCTCAGGGACTTATGTCAAACAGCAGTCGTTTTCTTCTCCTTTATTTATCCTTTGCCCAGCTTTTGTCATAATGGTGGTCTCAGTGGATATGCATTAGGGGAAAGAGTAGTCATAGTCCGCATTGAAATAATTCTACCGGTGGCTGCTAAATAGGCTATGCAGCATTTAATATTCAGGAGAATAAGTTTGTGTTCACCAGGGTTCTCAAGGCAATTTGCATTATTGAGTTTCAACGAAAGATGAGTATACCTGCTGATGTTGTTATGCATCTTATATAAAAATCCAGGAAAATTTATGAAATTTATTAACTTTAACTATTCCAAAAATCATTTCAAGAGGGAGTACTAATTAATGAAGCCCATTAATCAGTCATTTAATGCCCAGGCAGACAGAATAATTGAAAGGAACTGGATTTATTAATTTTTTTTCAGTATTCAGTTTTGGTTGAGTAAAAATATAATGGAAATATATAAAACAAATATTGACATTTGGACTGTCTTGAAGAGGTTCACCTGTGAGCCTAGACAAGTTGTGGGGGAAAGTTTTATTGGGTAATAATTGTGTATGCCTGGTAGTAAAGTTTATTCTCTTTGACTGTGTGATTGCATTGTCCGTTTATTATATACTCTCTCTGCTGTGATCTTAACCCTTATTCTGAGAATCATAAGACGATAAATATTTCTCATAATGACTCACTTTTGGATGCTTATTAATGAAAAATGCATTCAATTCACCAGAAAATATAAATAAATTACTTAAAGAATACACATTTTTATTATCTTCCATTACATTTGTACTTCGTTATTTAATAAGGATTAAAATTAGAGAAATATACACTGAAATACCAGTCTTATCATTTGATGAACCAATTAAGTGATATTAACGATTATGTAATTGAAAATTTGCATCTGTCCACATTAATGAATTATGATGTAGAACAGATTATAAAAGTTTTATATGGCCTCAATGATTGGAGCACTTTTATTCTTGCATATTTCTAGGTTCTATAGCTTGATTTAACTGAGGTAATCCCAAAACTGCTACGACAGACTGAACCAGCTCTGATTTCCTATCTTTTACTCTGCAAGTTACTCCTCTTGATCTTAACCAGCTAATAAGAGTAGTTGTATTAGCTCTACTTAACATGCCTTCTTTTGCCAAAGCTTCAACATCCATCCCAACCTAAGTATAAAGACATAGAGATAACAGATTTAAAAAGTCATCTGCAATATTTTCACTGCTTATAAGTTGCACTTAAAAATGTGTGCTCAATGTGTGATCCCAGATTTAAATTTTAATCTCACCTTGTTTTGACTTATTATTGGAGGAATTGAGTCAAAATGAGAATGCTTAAAGACAAAGACTAAGGATATAGACAAAATAAATAATGTATAATTTCTGTTTAGGAAGAGTGAAGGGGGTGTGAGGGGTTAAACTAAATGGTTTCAGGGTTCACTTCATGAAAATTGTTTTTATCCATAATATTAGGAGAAACAATGTACTTTACTTTGCCTTCATCTAGTCAACAACTTTTCAATTGTTACGCTTTCAAACTTCTAATTTTTCTCATGCTCTAGATGATGTGTTAATTGCTGAAACCCCCACCATATAAAGGTCTTGTGTTCATTGCTACCCCCATCAAAATAATGACAACCTAGGGCAATCCTCACTATTATTTCATAACCATGGCATTGGTTTGTCAACCACAGGCAACTCATCACAAGGGCTGAAGGTTTAGATTTCTAAGGTATGTTAAAAATCACCCAATCAAGTGGTAGTCTCAGCCACCACATGCATCTGAAAGAAAGTACACTTGGCAATTCTGAGTTTAGCTATTGCTCTTAGAAGTATGCCCTCACCTTCTAATAGCAGAGTCATTTAGATTTGTTCTGATCACCCAAAAAGGTTCAGTAGCAGAGACATTTGAAAATTATAGTAGTTGATACAGTCTACATCAAGTTTATAATTACTCTCAGCAAAAAAATTTCATTTACATGACTTAATATCTCCCATGGAAAACACTTAACACTATTAGATTACATCTAAATGCAGTGAGTTTTATTGTACCTGAATAGTTGGGCGACCCCTTGAAATGGGATTCTTCTTAGGCAAACTCTGTAAGTATTTTTCTTCCTCAGCCTGTAAAAGTTGAAATAATGCTTAAATTTTTATCACTAAGTTTAGGCTACAAGTCGTATTGGAATTTTTCTTGTAATCTTTTTCCAGTGAAAATAATTTCTTGTGTAACCCATCTGAATCCATGACTATTACTGTTAGCTGAGACTATTTGTAGGTATGCTATGCCCGTAGTGCACAAATTAAATTTTCAATGCTATTATTTTTTATTAATTTTAAATGTAATTTTTTAGAACTTCCCAGCACTAATGCTAAAAATAAATATGGGGTTAGCTCCATTCGAGTTCAGCCATCAGTTTAGAGAATAGGATGATTGGGGAGTTTTACTGATCTATGGTATGGTTGCAAAGTGCTCATTAGAGGGGAAATGATTCATGATGAAAGGTATAAATGGGATGTTTGGGAGGCTACTGCTCTCACACTTTTTCTTTTCAGTGATTACACTTCAAGAATTAAATATTCAACATTTTAGTCACCTTTTGCCCATAGGAAATGCTGTAATCACATTAATTCAACCTTGTAACCAATAAAACTGTAGAAAAAATACAATCATTGTGCAGTATATATTCTCTGCACCTAACAAAACTGCAACACGTACTAATTTTCGGAAATTACACCTGCTTCACAGATTCCTAATAATGGTTGTTTGTTACTCGCAAGACTCTCTTCTACGTTGGTCGTGTCCAGTCCAATGCAACGCCTGATGACATCGTGAAGCATCTGTCCGGAATATTTCCTGGAAATGACTTCAAATGTGAAAGTTTGAGAGTTGGTGAAGTTTATAGTTCCTTTAAACTCTGTGCGCCAATTAGCCTTAAGGATCAACTTCTTAAAGAAGATATTTGGCCAGTAGAAGTGAAAGTTGGGAAATTTTACCCCCCAAAACCGCGGAAACTGACCCCTACTCATGAAGAGACAGAGAATATTCCTGAAGGGTCAGCTGCGGTGGTAAATCCGAACTCCGAGTTGAAAACTAGTGATGCGCCGGTATCCACCTCAATAACAAGGGGCCACACCGATAACACTATGGAAAAGTGTTCCTTAGAGAAACGTGTTACCCGCCTCCAAACGGGAATATCAAAACCCAAGTCCTTTTGACTAGATAGCATTAATTTATTTTGCCAAAATGTGCGATGTTTACGTAATAAGATAACGGAGATAGAGGCAATAGTCAAACATGGTGGCTACAATGTGCTATGTCTCAATGAGCACTGGATCACGAAAAATGAATTTGATGTGTATAAAATTAGTGATTTTGGCTTAGCATCTTTCTACTGCCGATCTGTAGCAAAAAACGGTGGTACCTGTATTTATGTCTTGAAAGGTATGCCCTTCAAGGTAATTGACTTGGACAAATTCTGTCTGGAATTGCACTTTGAAATATCTGCGATCATATTGAAGGACCTGAATTTGATCATTGCTTCTGTGTATCGCTCCCCTAATGGTGTTTTTGAACACTTCTGCAATCAACTGGAACTAGTACTATCCCTATTCTTGACTCTGAAAGCCAATATCATAATTTGTGGAGATCTCAACATTGACATAACACTAAAAACTAGTGATTGTCAGGTTCTTGAAAATCTTTTGCTTTCTTATAATTTATACTGGGCAAACAAACAGCCTACTCGACTTTCTGCCTGCCTAGATAATGTAATTACCAATTATGGTCCTGAACTGTACAGTATAAGTGTTATTGACTATCTCCTATCTGACCATCAAGGTATAAGCTTCACTTTTAATACTCAAATAACTCAAAAGATATATCCAAATAGAGGTAAAACCATAATCGTGAGGCCCATAACAATAGAAGGTTTAGAGAGTTTCCAACTGCTTCTATCTTGTATTGATTGGCATGGTTTTTGCACAGACTCAGTAGAACAAACATGTTTTTCAAGTTTTTTAGGTAATTTCCTAGGCATTTTTGAGCAATGCTTTCCTAAAAAAATTCTAAACTCTATCCCCACTAAAAATAAAAAAAATCTCTGGTATACTGGGGAGTTATTAGCTCTTAGAAATGATTTACTTAGTTACTACCACTCTTACAAAACCAGTGGAAGCCGGCATGACAAAGAGGCCTACTTGAAATACAAAAGAGATTATTATAATTTAGTTAGGTGTGCAAAAAATAATGCTTACAAGGATTTTATATTGAATGCAAAAAATAAACAAAAGGCAGCATGGAGTGTAATCAATCAAGAAGTTGGTCATGGTAATGGAAAAGAAAATCTTCCTTTCACCCCAGATGCTGTAAATAATTTTTTCTTAAAAGCTGTTGAAGACAATTTGTTCTCTCGAAAAGTTGATGCTGCCAATATTGGTAATATGCTGCAAAATCTTCCTCCGAATAATTTAAATTTTAAATGGAATTTTGTTACTCCACTTGATATTATATCGACTGTTAAAAAATTTAAAAAATCCAACAGTAAGGATATTTATGGTCTTTCTAACTCCCTAATAAAGGACATTATTGTGCTCATTGCGGAACCATTAGCAATGTTAGTCAATTTATGTTTTGAGACAGGAGATTTTCCAACAGCTCTAAAATATTCCAAAACAGTACCTGTCTATAAGAAAGGTGATAAAGATGATTTAGCTAACTACCGCCCCATTTCCATAGTCCCCGTTTTTGGTAAAATTTTTGAAGCTATTATGAAAGATCAAATATGTAATTTTTTTGAGTTAAATAATCTCTTTTCCAAATCCCAGTACGGCTTTCGATCTGGGAAATCTACAATTTTGGCAGTAGAGTCCATAGTTAATTATGTCATCAATGCATTTGAAGAAAAGGAATCAGTCTCAGTGACACTATGTGATCTTAGTAAGGCCTTCGACTGTGTTAATCATTCAATATTACTAACAAAGCTAGAATATTATGGTATTAAGGATGTTGCACTGAAACTAATGAAGTCATATTTGGATGATCGCCACCAATTGGTTGAACTTGATGGCTGTCGGTCTGCAGCTCTTAAAGTAAAATGTGGTGTACCACAGGGCTCTGTGCTTGGCCCAGTACTTTTCATTATCATGATTAATGATTTGCCCTGTAATATGAAACCTAGATCTGTTTTATATGCTGATGACACTACTTTTGTGCAAAAGTGTCAACATCCAGAAGATGCAAAGTTACGATCTAGCGCTACCCAAAAACAGGCTAAGGAATGGTTTGATGTTAATCATTTACAATTAAATACTAACAAAACTCAGCATATTGTGTGCAGTCTTAAATCAAAAACAACTGATATTGAAACTGCTAAAATACTAGGAATTTATATTGATACAAAACTTAATTGGGAGACTCACATCAGTCAGACCTGTAATAAACTTAGTAAAGCTGTTTATATGTTAAGAAAGAACAACTTTATCATTTAAAATGAGTATCGTTTAACACTTTACCATGCCTTCTTTCAATGTCATTTGAATTATGGTGTTGAGTTATGGGGTCATTCCCCTCATGTTAAACAAATTTTGCTACTGCAAAAGAGAGCTATTCGCTCTCTTGCTAATATACCACCACGTGATTCCTGCAAACCTTTTTTTATTAGGTATAGAATCATGACTGTATTTTGTTTGTATATCTTTAAGGCTCTGATTCATGTGAAAGTTAATCTAGAAACTTACCAATTAAGATCCAACCTCCATAACTATTCCACAAGAGGTAAATCGAATCTAAATACTACTTATTGTAGATTGTCATCAACTTACAACACATTTCACAATATGAACATACGACTGTATAACTATCTGCCTACTCAGTTGAAATCAGATGGTATCCAGAGTTTCAAGAATAGGGTATATACCTGGTTACTTGCTCACCCACTTTACTCATTGGATGAATTCTTTTGTGACAATCTTCATCACATTTAAGAACTTATGTTTATATATTAAGTAATATTAAGATTGACGACATTTAATATGGTTGTACCATTTTTAAAATGAATAAAGTATTATTATTATTATTATTATTATTATTATTATTGCATCTATAGGTTACAACATCAATGTGTGCTCCTAATCAAAATTTGTCATGTTCACTGGTGTACAAAAAAAAATGTATGTTCACTTGAATTTTTGATAAATGCTTTGAGTTTTAATATATTAGGTACATTTAGAGCTTTAAAATTATATCCCGCACCGTTTACCAGGATAGCCTAAGGTTAGTGTAATATTCATAAATATTGCATCATTTCCCCCACCTATAAGAAAGGAGAAGAGCATCGCATGCATGATGCATTGGGTAGTACATGAATTGAACTATAAGATATTTATATGCTCACATGGTTACTGTGTGCAAATAGTTTTAATGATGGAGTAATTTCAATCGAGAAATATTTTTTCCATAGGTAGTCAGCCATAAGTCTACTCACTGACTTTAAGCTCTTACTCTACTTATAGTGTCATGGGTAGATGTACATTGTTCTGATTGACAGCGTCAAACCAAAATATTATTGGAGGAATCGCATATCCTCTACCAAACCATTGCTTTGATTATAAAGATTACAAAACATATTAAAATGAACTTTGTTGTACATACTGATGTATTATACATACAAAGTTAAGATTTTCCATGCAGTGTTCAGAAAAATGAAATACCATATCAAAGAAGAAACAAAATACTAAATTGGTGTACCTTGTGTACAGATGATTTATTTTTATCCAGAGGAGTTACTCCATCAGTCAAAGTTCCTTGATAAAGTTTGCTCTTTTCTGCAGACAAGCTGGATGAATCATTAAAAATATTTTTCCAATCCATTAACGATGTATTCTGTTGGCTGGTGCTAATCCCACCTCCTTCACCATCCCATAAACCAAATTCCATTGTAAAATAATGTGCTTTGTCTTTAGTCGCTGTTGAGTATTTCTCTTTATTTTGTGCCAGCCCATCAGAATTGTCACTCTTTAAGGCAGTAGTACCACCAAAACAACTACTTTTTGAGGATTTATGTTCTGGTAATATTAATGTAGGTTCATGTTTGTTGTTTTTGGGCATTTTATCTGTTGCACACTTACTATATGATGCACTGTCAGCACCAATGATCTTTGGAAGTGCATTTTGAGAGCCCTTAGGAATGAACTGGCTTTTGCCTTTTATTTCTCCTATGATATGAGTCTTAAATCCACTTCCATCCATTTTCTGTTTTGAAACTTTGACTTTCATTAGTTCATCTAACTTATTGTCAGCAGTGTTATTTCCTTGTCTATCAACCACTTCCTTCATTGTCTCCCTCCTGCTAATATTGATATTATCTTTGGAATTACCCAACATTCTGTGAGTCATGCTGGTTTTGATTTTACTAGAATTCACATTAGACAGCTTACATGTAGGATTAATTGGTTTCATTTTGCTCTTGAACACTGGCACATATCTAAAATTGAAAAGATTGAGTTGACCTTTGATAACAAGGATATCAACAAAATTGAACGATTTTGAGATTTTGAATAGCTCTTTCTGTTGAAAGTCAATGATAATCTAAGAAATATTTTGTGAGCATTTTAGTTTGATTTTATCTGAAAAAGTGAATCAATACAGATTTTTTCAGATAAAATATGATGGCTAATTATGCATTTTACTTATAATCCATAGATGTAATATATATTTTATGATAAAAATGACAGCATGGGTATGAAATACAGGCTACCAGTAGGCTCCATGTAGCATACTCAGTAACAAAATGCTAATAGAAGCCAAGTAACCCATCATCATTGGATTCTTGTAATTCAGTGAAATTGGATTCCAAGGAACAAAATATTTGCTTTCTAGAAGGCTAAAATTTTCTTTTACAATGAACCAAAATTAAATGATGTTAAGACACCTAGGAGAACAAATAAAAAATTCAGATGTAATGTCCTTAGAAGAGTATGTATGTAAAACCTTTAAATGTTAAATGGCATCGACTGAGATGATACTTTCCATGTACCATACATTTCCACATGTTACAGTGTGTGATCTTTTCAATGTGCCAAGGAGTGTATGTAGT
Organism: Hetaerina americana; assembly: GCF_022747635.1. Lineage (NCBI taxonomy): Eukaryota > Metazoa > Arthropoda > Insecta > Odonata > Calopterygidae > Hetaerina > Hetaerina americana. Next base: position 217,242 of record NW_027287261.1, read on the forward strand.
AATATTTGGTTCATTCATCAATTAACACATATGGTATGCTATTGTGAAACTGGTTTAATCCCTGCAATATCTACACCAAATGCACTTCTGCCATACAGATTCAACTTGAATGAAAAATAGAAGACAAGTGGCATATCAGTACTGGGGTTATTTTATATAAATATATATATATTTATATTGATATATGTTTATATTGATATATGTTTATATATGTATATGTGGGGGATCAAGATTCCCACCCGAGAGGCCCTGGGCTTGAATCCCAGCGGCATTGAATATTTTTCAGTGGTATCTCGATCCCTACTTGAGGTGCTTTGCGAAGGGCACTTTGAGTGAGTATGCCATCCGTTAGATGGTACAATAAGCTGCACACCCCTTCTTTAAGAGTTGGCTAATGCTGATGCCGGGTTCCTCTCTACCCTTCATCCTTTCCTTCCCATCCCAAATGGCGCAAATAACCTTGGCTGTCGGTCACCTCCCCTAAATACTACTACTGTTATGGGTATGTGTGGCTTAGGGCATTGGGATCAGTAGTATTGGAGAGGAGAGAGACCTTCTGAGTAGGGATTAGATGTATAAAGGGATGTGGCATCAATGGTGACCATGGTAATCTCAGTATCTGGAGGAAGGGTGGTTGATTTTAGCCTTTCCAGGGAATGGTATGAATCCCTACTGAATAATGGTTGGGAGTAGACTATTGGCTGCAGGTAGTGGTCTACAAATGCACAGATTCTTTCCATTGGGGAGTCACGAGTGGATAAATTGGATGACCAGGATTGCCAGGTTTATGGATCTTCGGGAGGATATACAAACGGGCCCAGCAAAATTAACCAAGCCCTAAATTTCTCCTTAGCCTTTCTGACTTCATCCTCCTTCACCCGTAATTCCTTCGCCTTTAAAAATAAATTCTGCTTGCAGATCAAGGGTTGTGCAATGGGCAGAAGGATCAGCTCTTCCTATGCAAACCTCTTTCTTGGTATAGCAGAGAAAAAATTCCCGATAAAACAACCCCTGAAACCTCTATTGTGGCTCAGATAGATTGATGATATTTTTCTTCTCTGGCCATGTGGTACTGATTCCCTGAAAACATTCATTTCGGACTACAATGCTTCATCCTCTCTCCTTCAATTTTACCATTTCCTCCTCCCAAATCCCATTGCTAGTTGTAAACATATCATTAATTGACAATAAATTCCACATCTCTATGCATATATAACCGACCAACAAACAACAAATTTTACATTATAAAAGTTACCACCCACATCACACAAATTGCTACATTCCTTATTCCCTTTCAATAAGAGGACACAGAATCTGCAATCATCCTGACTCCCTTGATTGATTCTTCTCAAATCTACACCATTCCCTCCTCAAGCCTCCTAAACAAAAGAATCCGAAGACATGCTTTTGCCGGGGTGATGCTTTAACCACACGAGCTATCAAGGAAACAAAATTTACACTGAACTCTGCAGGGGGTTTACGCCACCAAGTGCCCCGATTTTTGGCTAAGAGGGAGCTATTTCACCCACCAAAGGAGGAACAGAGGCCCGGCAAGTCGAAAGATCCATGGTTCAAGTCCGATCAAGGAAATATTTTTACACTTGTGATCTGCTCAATTCTGCCTTCCCCGCCTATCCTGTGTCCATCCTTTTTATGTGTTCTTATGCTTAACCTTCTTCTTCTAAAATTCTTATCCTTAAATCTATCTTCCATGTGAATGAATATTTGTTTGCCATATGGTGGGTTTTTGTGTTTGAATGTAGTATATACATTTATTGTATATATTTATTTAAAAATATGCATATAAATATGTGTGTGAGTGTGTATATACAGTGGGTTGCGGTAGTCCGGTTGGTAGACCGTTGGACTGCTAATCGGAGGGTCCCGGGTTCGATTCCCAGGCAAGGCACTCTGGGCACCTGCAGCTCCACCCAAGCTATATGATTTTTTGGGTACCAGGTCTTCCTGGGAAACCATAACCGTCACAGGGAAAGGGACTGGCCCCCCTACCCTGATGTGTGAATTTTCACATGCCATATAGGGCTTAGTACTGGGTGATCTCTACCATCACCCACTAAACCGACCTTCAGGTTGATTACTGTGTTTATGGTTTATGGTTATATATACTTATACATGCATGTATACATATATTTTATATATTTTTTCTCATTGGCAAAATGGATTCACTTTTTATTTTCATCAAATAGTATTTTAGTATAAATACCTTATCTTATCTTTTACTTCTAACTTCTCAGTTGTAATGGCCACTTTCCCTTCATTCACAGTATTATTTGCTGAGTTCTCTTCCATGGATTTACCTTGGTTTGGAGAAATATGCTTTCCTTCAAATATAGATGTTGCCTGCCAGTAAAAATTCAATGACTTGTCTATATTTTATCATTTATTTATTATATAAGCCAAATTGTTCATTGGTGTATAAAATATTTGATTTGCAAATTGAGAAAATTTTCAACTAATGGAGAAGTATTCATCCATTCACCAAGGCGGAAGAGGAACTAATCTTTTGTTCATACTTAATCTGGGAATAGTGTAAATTTCCAAAAAACAAATATAAATTTGATGTTAAGTATCATTAAAAATAATCATTTAAGTACTCATTATAAAGTAAAAACTCATTATCGTGGTAAATCTTGTTTGTATTTAAATGCATAAAGCAAAGATTTAGGAATAGGGTAATCAATTCATGCAGTTTCATAGGAGCAGATATGAATTCAGATCCTAGTTTAGTACTCATGAAGTTCAAGGCCAAATTCAAGAGGGTAAAAAAGGGAAAGTGAATGAGGACATGAAGTGTAGAAGTTTAATTTGGATGAAAATGAAGGAGTACCTGCTGCCAAAAATTGTATGATTGAGGTCAGGGAGATTGGTACAATATAAGAAAGATGGTAGCATTGCAAAACAGGGATATCAAAAGCCACAACTGAAGCCATAAAAAACAGAGAATAGGAAAGGACAAGGAAACCATGGACTACAGATGAGATGATTAGGAAGATATATGAGAGAAGTAAATGGAAGGGTGTAAATGAAATAATAGGAATAAGAAAGTAAAAGGGATAAACAATAAACTAAGAAAAGAAATTAATAAGATGAAAGAGACAAGGTAGGAGAGGCAGTGGAGGTACATGAAGGATTTGCAGGGAAAGAGTGAAGTGGGTGCACTGTACAGGAAGGTTAAAGTACTGTTAGGAAGTAAGTAAGGAAAATCTATGCACACTATCTAAGGTACAACAGGAAAATCATTCTGCAAATTTCTACTCCTACCCTCCTTCTGAAGACTGGGCTCTAACAGCATTATGTCCTTGACTTCACTTTGATATATCTCATTCATAGTTCATGCAAAAAAGTTGGAGAGAATACAATTAACTCAAACAATAAGAGAAATGATCACCATGGAACTTGCTCTGAGACCTATCCTCCTCATATGAGAGGATCTCTGCATTAAAGTGTTCGGCCAATGCCTTTACTCACTGAAAGCATTAACAAAACTTTATTATGAAAGTCCTGATTCATGGTTAAAATGCTGCAACCTTTAATATAATATCCAATATCATTTCATATTAACTATTGATGTAGCAAAAAGAGGTGGAGTATTTTAGGTAAAGCAGCATTTATTTGAGAGGAGAGAAGGAGAAAATCAGTGCTCATCTATAAAATGAGCAAAGTCTCTACAAAGAGGTATAAAGTTCTTCATAAAATAAATTTATCATGGACTTCTAACCATCTTCCTTATGTAAGAAAACAAGTCTTAGCTGGATTATGTCAAAGTATAGGTCTTGTTAGGATTTAAGGTATTTACAGGAAATAGGGAGTTAATAAGTGTTAGCAAGAATTAACCAAGACTTTTGAGTGTGTCTAATATGCTGCTAGAGTGCTGTGTTGTATTGACTAAAGGAATCACTGTGGTAAAAAAAACAGAGGTCCCAGGGCCAAACTGGCCTTGCTCTTCTCTCATACTAGGCTTTAAGTGAGTAGCAAAGTAATCGAAGTAATATTTAATTGTTAATGAATGAGTTTGTGCCAAAAATCTTTGGACCTTACGGCAATCTTTGTAGAGAACAGTTCAGCAGAAGGATAAGTAGAATGAACTAAAAATGTTGGATTTTCAATTGGAACATGGCAAATTCCATTCAAACTTTTAAAGGTTGACATAAATTCCTTCAAGTTGAATTTCTGCTTGGGTGATTCATTCTGTAAAAATAAGAGAGAAAATACTGTGAATTAAAAGACTGCGAATTAAGCACTGAAAAGAGAGCCAGGCTAAAATTGGGTATATTTTTTAAAAAGAATTTCACTTGGTTTCAGAAATAAATTTTATTTACTAATTGTAAATAAGTTAAAGTGTAATTTTAAATTAATTAATCAAACCATCAATTGCAGAGACATGGAAGATAAATCAAAGCATGAAAAAATTGATATAAGAGAAACAAGGATGCTTAGATGTTTGAAAAATTTAGGAATAAGCAACTTGGAGGAACAGTGGAATCCATTTAACATGAAAATAGATATTGCTGTATTTTCCTATCGATAACGCACATGTTATCTATACAGAAATGTTCAGATGATCGAAAAAATAATGATGCGCATGGTGTAATGAGAATTGAAAAAATCCAAACATAGACGTATTTTTACACACACTATATATAATTTTTATAATTATATGTATATATGTATATTCAGATGCACGGTATCTCTACATGTTCAAGATAACTATGAAGCCCTGGGCTATACAATTCATGATAACTACAAAGTTCTGTGTGTGTGTTATACATAAGGTGATCGTTATCGATGGGAAAATATGGTACTAAATACTACTTAACATGAAATAAAGGCACCATCCCTACCTGCTCCTATAGTTTTCAAGCATAGTTATCCATTTTAAAAAAATGGGAATCATGAAAAAAATTTTGATAAATATAGATGGTATGTAATATGTGTACAAAGTTTGTATAAAAATTATCCCTTATGCAACGGCATTGCAAGGATTCCACAACCCCCTTACAGTTCCTACTTGCCACCAGTAGATTATTTCCTATTCCTAAAAGTGATAGCCTCCCTCATCATAACACCACCATGGGACGACCCAAGGTGCCATTAACTAAGCTGATACACCTATCCTTAAGGAACTTCCAAAACCAGCCAACGAGGGAACCTTCAAGTAGTGGAAAAGTCACTGCCAAAAGTGTGTCAACACTCAAGGGATATACTTCGAAGAATTTTGAGGCATTTCAGCAATCGCTGAAATAGATCTATTTTTCCTAACTTTTCCCAATACATTTTATACAAACAATGTATGAATAAACACATATTTTAATGATATTTTTCAACTATCAAAAGCATATGGTGAGAAAATGAGGTGAGTTCACTTTTTTCATAAATTAAAAAAGTTTTTTTACAAATATATGTTTTTCAAGGTATGAGAACATTGACATGCCTACATATGTAACTCAGAGTAACAGAAAAACAATAGACTGAAATCCACTTCGCTATACATTTAGTTAACACAAAATGTTTGCATTAGTTCCTAACATTTTGTTGCTAACTGGTTTCAACCCAAGCGAGAAGACTATTGATGAATGTGCAAGGGAGGAATCTGAATATGTGTAATGAATTATTAGTGGAAATACGAGGGTAATTAAAAAAGTTCTTGGAAGGGAATAGAAATAAACAACTTACCATACATCAGTGAAACTTTTTTATATTTCAATGTAGTCTCCCTGTACACTAATATACTTGGTCCAGAGATGTTCCAATGCCTTGATCCCATCTCGAAAATTAGATTCCTTCAGGCCTGCAAAATACCCACCTACTTAGGGAGTCAGTTCTTTGTTTGAAGGGACTCTCTGTCCACCAAGGAATATTTTGAGCTTGGGGAAGAGATGGAAATCTGATTGAGCCAAATCAGGCAAATAAAATGGGCTTGGCAACAATTCATTTCTTAGTTCACATATTTTGCCATGGCAATGAACCTTGTGTGCGGGCAGGCATTGTATTGATGAAAGATGACTTTCTTCCTTGCCAAACCTGGCCTTTTTTATGTATCTTTTGCTGTAGTTGGTCTAGGAGGCTAGCATAGTATTTTCCAATAATTTTTTGACCAGTGGGAAGATAATCTAGCAGCAGAATCCCTTTCGCATCCCAGAAAGCTTAAGTCATCACCTTTCCAGCTGACCATATTGCCTTTGCTTTCTTTGGTGGTGGTTAATCAACATGTTTCCACTGCTTTGACTGCTGTTTTGTCTCTGGGGTATGGTAATGGACCAATTTCATCTATGGTCACAAACTCATGCAGAAAATCTTGCTATTTGCTCTAAAAGCGGGTCGAACATTGTTCAGGAATTACCATTCTGATGCGTTTGTGATCCTGCGTCAAGAGTCTCAGCACCCATCTAGCAGATAATTTTCTCATATCCAATTCCTTTGTTACTGTGATATGCCTGTATGGCATCCCTACAACTTCAGTGATTTCTCGCCCTTTCAGTTGGCGATCCTTCATGACCATTTTATGCACTTTTGCAATAATTTCTAGGGTAGTACCACTGTGCGGATCATCCTCTTAGCTGCTCCAATCACACTTTAACTCGTCTGCCCACCTGGCAACAGTTGAATATGACATCCCTATAGCTTCAGTAATTACTTGCATTCTCAGTTGGCAATCCTTGGTGATTATTTTATGCACTTTTGCAATAATTTCTGAGGTAGAGGCACATTTTGGCAGACCTCTACGCAGATCATCATCTAAGCTTACATATACTAACTGAACTAAGTTTTAGTTTTGAAATTGAATGAGATGTAAAAGGTTAAACTGAAAAAGAGTTAACCGAATCAATAATTCCATATACATAATTGAAAACAATAACATGATTATTTCTAGTTGGTTAAATTTTTTGAATAAGTAATAATAAAATCAAAATAATTCTACCTGCCCAGTTATAAATAATCCGGAGTTCTTATCATCAGTAGTCATATATACTAAGTGGGATACAATGTTTTTATACCTTCTTAAGTTGTATATGACATATTGTTGTGATAAATGAGCATATTTCTGTTTTTCAAACCGAGCAAGGTAATACAAATAGCTAGGTAGTTGTAAACAGTTTTAATTGTCTAAGTAAGTCATGGCCATCACTCAAACACTACTCACTACATAAAGTTAAACCTTGAATAATGATTTACATTGTAACCAAGCTGAATCCCACAACAGTGTCATATGAATGGGTTTTTAATTGCAGTGAATTCAATGCCTATCAGCCATAAACCTTATATTATTATTATTATTATTACTTTTTATTTGCCCAGAGATCACAATACAAAAATACCAGGTGGGTGAAGTATGTACATGATATAAGGCACGTCAATGAGGAGCAAAGACACAGGCTCAGTTAAGATACATAAAAGAATAGATGCTCATAGTTACATAAGTGTTTGGTGCAAACCCATGAACATCGGCTGTAACATGCACATACAATATCAAATTCAGAAAAATCATTGATCACAAACATGAATCAGACCATTACCATTGCTAGAAACTAAAAGTATGAACTTACTGGTCGGGAATATTGTTGAGATATTCATCAACCGAGTAAAACATATTGCGTTGTAGATATCTTTTTAGTTTATGCCTGAATACGGCAGTTCCCTGTGTATCCTTGATACTTTTGGGTAGTTTGTTAAATAATCTGATGCCCATTTCATTGGGTCCTAATTTCAATGCTTTAGTTCTTATATTCCCATAATGGAAGTCATTCCTGCCTCTGGTGTAATGATGATGATAGGCAGAGTTAAGAGAATAGTTGCCGATGTTATTTTTTATATATAGAATTAAAAACATAATGTAGATGCATGGGAGAGGTAGCAAATTTAATTCATGGAAAATAGGCCTTGATGGAGCATTGTAAGGTTTCCTGGCGATGATTCTAATAGCTTTCTTTTGCATTTTAAAGATGGTTTGAGAAATAGCAGCTGATCCCCATAATATTATACTGTAGGTTATATTTGAGTAAATTTCCCCATAGTACAAATTGAGTAGTACAGTTTTACTTGTAGTTTCATACAGGTGTCTTAATAAGTAGCAAGTTGAACTGAGCTTGTGTTGGAGGGCTTTTACATGAGTATCCCAAGAAATATTTGCACATAGAGAAATACCTAGAAATTTGCATTCTGTCACACGCTCAATTGATAGGTCATTGATTTTTACCAGCAGATCATCTGATATGTTCTTATTGTGTGTAAAGTTTACTATTTTACTTTTATTTACATTTAAGTCTAGAAGGTTGTCTGTACACCACTTGTTTATAGCAAGTGTGACAGACTTAGCTTTTTCCACAAGATAAAATAATAAATAGAGATATAAATAGAATGTCACAATTTGGTGCTGCAACAGCACCATTTTACATTGATACAATGTGGCCTGAGGTATAACATATCAAGTTTACCCTCATCTATGTATCTTTAGGACTTTACATCATGATATTCCCACCATTTCCTGGCTATGCTGATGTTTGTTTAGTGACTAAGGGTGATGATAAAAAATATGAAACCAAATCCAAATTGTTGATACGCACATTTTCATTGCTACAACTGTGAAGTTTAGGCATAGTGTAGCCTAACTCCACTTGATCGCCTGCAAAAGGTTGATCACAGATTTGTGGAACACGTGCTGAAAGTTCTTTGAGGAAACTCTGAAGGGGCACTGTTTGGTCTCTGCATCTCAGAATAACTGGGGGGCATTGGCAAACGCACATTCCTGGATATACATACACATCACCCGACCATCCTTCTGGCCCCAATTTTGGTCTCACTTGTCCAAAGGTCACAGTCACATAAAATGGACACACTACTTCTTCTGGTATGCGATAGCCATACTTTATGAGAATAAAAATTTAGCATGATTCATTTGAAAATGCAGCATCAACAGTACAATGCAATATTAATGAACAATTCTTATTTTGAAGTAGGCAACTACAAAAATTTTGAGTTGATAAGTACATACAGTGTTTTTCCAATGTCTCTTGAGCAGCTTATAAGAGCTAAAAGTGCTTGATTTTGGAAGCTCTTTGGAAACACTCACAACTTGGGCTTTATTCAAACTGAAATAAATATTTTTTTCAAATTTGTATTCACTGATAAACTTTATACAAGCAACTAAATTGTCCAAAATTCTCCAAGGACACATATTTATAGCCTGATTAAAAAAAGGATTGCATTTTTATTGCTGTCTAATCATGATGAGAATTAAATGTTGTGAATACATATAGTGCGTAAATGTGTAAAAGCTAGAGAATAAACCGGTTTGCAAAGAAGGTAGTACATGAATAATGTAATACAATCTTTAACGGAGTTTCTGATAGATTGGCCATCAATTTTAGATGAAGGTTTCCATGGTGTTGGAAGGTACTTCTCATGTCCAAACTAGATTTGTTCAAACCATGTATGTGTGTGTGTGTGTATATATATATATATATATATATATATATATATATATATATATATATATATATATATATAACGGGGAGTCAGGATGGGCAGTGTTAGGAAGGGGTGTGAGGCAGGGTTGCCCATTATCACCGTTGCTGTTCAACCTGTAAGAGGCATGGGAAGAACTCGAGGTAGGAATGAAAGTGGGCGGGGAATTCGTGAAATCAGTTAGGTTTGCTGATGACCAAGCCTTAGTTTGTCAGTCAGCCAAGGGGCTGCAAGCATTGCTGAGTGAATTGGAAATTCAGTGCGACAGGAATGGGATGAGAATCAATATTAAGAAAACAAAGGTTATGCGATTTTCTAGAAAGATAAAGGCCAAGCTTAACATTAAAATAGGAGGGCAAAAACTAGAGCAGGTAGAGCAGTTTACGTATCTCGGTAGTGTTTTGGACCAACACGGTCAAAGTAGTAGGGACGTAAGGAGAAGAATTGCGCTAGGCAAAGAGGCTTTCACAAGGAGGAGGGAGTTGATGACGGGGACTTTGAGTAAGGATGTTAAGAAAAGACTCGTAAAAACTTTGATATGGAGCGTAGCTATGTACGGTGCGGAAACGTGGTCATTGAAGCAGGAGGATAGACATAGATTGGAGGCTTTTGAAATGTGGGTGTGGAGAAGAATGGAGAAGGTGAAATGGACAGAGAAGAAAACAAATGAGGAAGTACTTGGTATGGTGGGAGAAGAGAGGGGTTTGTTGGGAGAAATCCTATGGAGGCAGGAAAAGTGGATGAAGGGGGTATTGACCGGCAGTAGGATGTTGAAGACTGTGATAGAGGGTAGAATGTTGGGCAAAAGAGGAAAGGGAAGGAACAGGATAGGGATGTTGGACGGGATGAAGGGAGGAAGAAAGTACTCAGAGATGAAGAGGGACCTGATATAGAGTAGGATGATGGATTTTGTGTTTTGTTAGGAGCAATAAAATATTTGTTTGGTAGTTGTGTCCATCCAAAAACCTACCTTAATCGGTAGATTACCTTAAAAAAAAAATATATATATATATATATATATATATATATATATATATATATAACCTGATTTATAACAATAGATAACATAATTACAGCATTCCTTTAGCACAATCTTTCATAATCTTGATTCTTTTTCAATCTTAGACGAACAGTTTGACAATTGGAGACAATAGTGATAGTTCCTACTTTGTTCAAGGCTTTTCACCATTTTGTTGGCATTTATTTGAATGCATAAAAGAAGGACCGTTAATGACCTTCCTGTCCATTGTAATAGTCGTGCATAATTTTACCAAGAATTAGTCTCAACTGAACTCAAGTGAAGATTGCATTACGTAGAAAATAGAAATCTAATTAGTTTTCACGGGCATTGAGCCTGCACAAGCTTTAGTACCCAGTTACTCATGGTATGAGCTAATTGATGAGCATTAAACTATTGTGAATGTTCAGTCTTTAAAAACCTAAAATGCTGCATTAACTTGGAAAGTAGAAAAGCATGGCCAATCAGAAATCATAGTGTAATAGTTTTAAAAACAGCCTACTTTGGTAATTTCTAATCTTGAGTGTGTTATTGAATTATCTTTTGGGGCTCTGCTACGGGTGTTAAAAAACTTCTCATCTCACAAAAAATTATTAGAGACATGGCAAGAATTATGCCAAGGTATGACAAGCTGTTACCATTTATTTTTTATTATAATGATTTCTCAAAATGCATGCAAACATTTTTGGTTTTTTATATGACATATCTGATATTTTACCATTGTGAGAGAACAAGATGAAATAATAATAAATATATAATGAATAGGCTCCTAAACCTTTTTTAAACATGTGCATATACAAGCTCTTCGTCCAATAGATGCACAGGAAGAATTGGTTAGGAGAATAGGTCTCTCAATCAAGAAATATGAAAAAATATAAAAAATAACAAGGCTCGATACTTTACTGTAAGTAGAGGTACATACAATTTTAACATCTAATCTTAGTCAAACACATATGCTTAGTGCAAAATATCAACTCTGTATACTTTACCTAGGAAGCACATATACCCACTTCCCTTCACCAATCTCAACTTCTGAATTTATTTCAAAATTTTCTTTATTTGCTTCTAACAGATCTTCCAGGGTAACCCTGTACATCATCAAGCGATATGGCCATATTATCATGCTCAGCTCTTTTCCTAAAGAAATGTACTATGAATTAGAAAGCTCAAATAATAAAAAGTGTTATTCATCAATCTAAAAGCTGTTATATATTAAATGGATAATTACTATAAAAACATTCAGAAACAGGACATTTTCCAGAAAATATTTTTAAAATTTTCTGTTATCAGGGCAGCATAATGTCTTGTGGTGAACTGTTTTTATTCCCTGAATGAGTTTTTCAATGCATAATTGTTATGTACTACTGTTACATATTAGCTGACATATTCTATACTTGTTAAAGCCTTGGAATGAATAAAAACTATGAATATAATTTTCAAGCATTGAAGCAGTAATTTCTTTAAGATATTTTTATTCATGTTTGGATTTTGGGATATTGGTGTGGAGAATAATAAAGAAATTAAGGTAGGTAGATACTAACTATATACAGAGATAGAGTAACAGTGAAGTTTAGATAAGGTGGGAGAAAAAAGGAGTCACTGGGTGAACTATGAGGAAGATATAAAAAGTGGGCGAAGGAAATATTGAAAGGTAGTGAGATGCTGAAGACCGCAATAGATGGGAAAAGTTTGTCTAGTAGACTAAAGGATGGGAGAGGATAGGCTTTTGAGACAGCATGGAGGCGGGTAACAGTGCAAAGAACTGAAGAAGGAAATGTAGGGAAAAAAAGATGAAGGACATGCAATGTAAAGGACATATATTTGTTGGGGTACTAGATTACCTTTAATTGATGAACAAATGCCCTTCATTTATTTTTTCCTCCCTTGTCCAGGTACTATACTTCTCCCTCTTACTCTTCTACTTTGGTATTTTCCCACTAAGCAACATTTTGGGCTCCCCTTTTTTTCTGAAGACATTTTTACTGATGGGAAGCACTGCTTTTGGTGCATGCGTATGTTATTTGATAGTATATGTATTTTTGTATGCGTGTAAGTTCGAAAGGTTTTTGTGTGAATGTATATGCCACCATGGGTATAGGTTTGCATAAATATGTTGATTTTGCAAGTGGTTTTGTTCTCTTTTACGGGTGGTGACCTAACACTCCCCACCTCATGCCCTTGCAGGGTATTATGTAGATGTAGATAGATGTAGATGAAGGAAACTAACAGAATAACCTTTGAATTTCTCTCTGTTGCTCAGCCCAAAATCCAAATGGTTCAAGTTTTTTTCACTTCTGTCTGATCAGTTTTGATTGATTATTAGGATGCACATACAATAATTCTATACATTTTCATCTGTACCTGATTCTTCTTTAAAATTAATAGCATCTAATCTATCAATTTTTCATATCTTGTAATGTAGCTTTGATTTGGGCATGACTGTTTTAGTATACTTTGGTTAATAACTGTTTCTCCTTTGTTCCATACACATGGACCTTCAGGTAAAGGCAACTTGAAGTCGCCTCCTTTACTATAGGAATAACTGTCATCAACTAACACAATCATACCTGAAAGAGAAGCTGTTACTTTAAGATGCTTCAGAAGACCTTGTGATAGTTGCTGCAATGAAATATGTATGGTGGAGTGAGTCAGATGCAATCAACTCTCATATTTTTTTCCTTGGGTTCTCTGCTGTCTCCGTCTTAATATTATTTCCTTACTATGATGATGGAAAGCCATTGTCTTGGAATCAGTTTTCAACATTTACCCTATCTTCCATTATAGGGTATACAATTCTAAAATATCTTATTTCTAAATTTCTAAAAAAAAAGCCTTGCTTCATTCCATGCATTACAACATTGGATAAGAGAGAGGCTTAAATATATTGAAGGAAAAAATATCTCAGAGTAATAGGTTAGCAGGGTTTTGTTACTTTAACAGAAAAACTTGGGATTAATGGAATCGTTGCCATGACAGTATCATGCCTAGCCTCTTGAACCAGATTACTCCAAAATCCCACTCTAGATGCACATTTCAAAAAAAAATTATCACCAAACTAAAAGGATAAGAAAGGGCTTCAGATATGTGAAAATATTACAATTAGTACACAAATTTCCAAAAATAAGTTTCTACATAAATCTGTGCTGATCCGTCATGCAGAAATGAGCAAATTTACTGCCTTCCATGTGATAATACCCTCGTGCCCCATTTAATTTTCATTCCACACTATGAGAAGTATAATGCCTTTGAGCTGCCTTAGAAGAGTCAAAGAAGATGATCCCATTAGTTATGCAACTTTTAAAACACAAGTAGATGCAGCCAACTGGGTAACTGCTCCTAAAGATCTTTCTTGAGTCTATAAAGTATGCAGAGTAGGCAACCTGAGAAATTCCAACTGGTGCTCTAAAAGACAGTTAATAACTCATATGTCAGTTTGAAACATCAGGGTTTAGGGTTCCTTTTGAAATACCTATTGGTGAAAACTTTGTCAGGAAAAGAAAAAGATTGTTTTTAAATGAAAAAGTTGTCCAAAACCAATTACATATACAACAGTTGTAGTAATCCACTCAAGGGTCAGATTGATGGATAATGGTATTGCCTCACCTCACACTTATCCATTTAGTGTATCATATTCACCCATCATGGATGGGAGTGAAATTCCTCACCTTGTGCCATTCACGGTCTCCCAAGAAAATATGACATCCCAAAATCAAATAGTTTGGCAGATGGCCATGTTAAGAGGGGGCATCTATAATCAAACCTGGACCCTCTGGTCAGAAGACTAATTTTTCACTCACTGGAATACTGTTGCCATGACATTCAAGAAAATGACTTAACCATATAAGTAAGTAATATAAACAAAAGTCTGTTGTCTCCTTTTGAGTGTATTCAGACAACACCCAAGTTGCATAACAGGTATGAGGTGGTTTGGGGTGGGTTGCAAATAAGTTGCATCCAAGTGGGCATAAATTTTAGATGTGACTATTGATGGAAAGAAATTATGAAATGGCATAGAAATTGATATGAATGAATCAGCATTTTTTTATGCATAATTCATTTCCTTTTCTTCTCATGTATTCTCTCTCCCCAAAAAATAAAACATGGTATGCCACCCTAGTTATCATGCTCCAGATGGCAAATGAGAAAGGCACCCAACTGGATGACACTTGAGTGGCTGAAACACCTCACACAGGTTCCACCTCATCATTGCATATTATCTTCCTCCAGTATGTTTTTAACATTTAAATTAGTTTTATAAGGAATCAATTATATAAATGATTCAGTACTTAAAGTATGTACCTGTCATTATAACATCAAATGTAATAGCATATAGTGGTTCCCTTAGCAATAAAAAGTCTCTTCCTTTAACAAGATAAGATCCAACCTGATTCCACAAAGGGGCAATGCGTGCTAGAATCGTATATCGTAAACAGGCTTCATAAACTGAATTGGTAACCCGCACATTTCTTCCACCCTAAAAAGTTTAAAGGTAAATTATTATTTTGATCAACATAATCATATTTTAAGCTGATGAATTCATGCATTCTAATCTACTGCCAACTTGATCACATGCATATACAATGTTAGTGCACTGTGCTGCTGTATATAGTACATGGAGGGGGAAGGTAAAGGTTAGGACACATGAAGAAAACGGTGCAAGGGGAGAAGGAGGGGACAGGCTACAATGAAGAGGGAAAGAGCAAGATTTGTTTGAGATGTAGGAAGGGGGATCAAGATGGTGCAGTAGCTAATGTACTGACTTTCCACCCAAAGAACCTATGATCAAAACTCAGTGGTGGCAGCATTTTTTTGTGGTATCTACATCCCTACTTGAAGAGCTATGTCACTTTAGGTGAGCACACTATCCATCAGATGAGATGTTAAACTGTGGACCACATGGCACCTATGGTTTAGAGTGAGCTAATACCAATCCCAAGTTTCTCTTTCCACCCTTCCTTGATTCCCTGAAGATCCTACTCATACCAAATTACCCTCCTCTTGTTTAATGACACAAATGAACTAAGCTGTCAGTCGCCTCTCCCACTGACTTCTACCTCTATGCGAGGAAGGAGTAATTATCTAATTAATGTATTGGATAATGTTTAGGGGAGTGAATATCTTGAAAAAGAAAAATTTTCTAAATAAAATTTTTGGTTCCATTCTTCATGAGATGGAAGTTGTATATTCATAGCATAGGAAGAAGCGCCATACTTTTCCACGGATTTTTTAGAAATTAGACCTGTGCAACAAACAAATATTTCCCCACTCCTTCACCTCAGTCCGACTGACCTTGAAAGCATAAGCACAGACACCTTATCCTTCTCTCCCTTTTATACCACAGTCAATGGCTCCGCCATCTATATGACTTATCTCTCATCACTTCCCTAAGTTAGATTACTAAATTCCCACCTCTTCTGTACACATTATACACACCCTTCTACCTTTTGCTCAATTATTCTGTATCATAGTGAGACAATGTTGTACCAATAAATATTCTTTGGAGAGATTGTCCCTTCCCATGCTTTTTCCAACTCTCTGTTTTTTTTACCAGTGCACTTAAAACAATTAATTTAACTTGAAAAGAAGAAGGTATTTTTTCTAATAGAAAATAGTTTAAAGTCGAGGAGGAAATTGGTGGTGAAGATGTGGGGAGCTAATTATCAAGAGAGGAAATGTCAAAGTGGAGTGAGAACTTCACTATACATAATCAAATTTTGGAGCTAGAGATTGCAGAGTCTCCCTAAAAAGTGAAACATCTCAGATGTAGGTGGAAGGGAAGGGGCTTGAGATAGAAATAGAACTTAAACCATTGAATGAATTAATATTTGATTGATTTTCCTGGGCAGTTCAGTTTATGATAGATGGCACATATGGTAAGTAAACATGGGGAATACATGGGTAGGGGGTAGAAGAATGGCATTATCAGATTATTTAAGCCTTTCCCTCCCGCTCCAATCAGAAAAAATAATGAATTAAAAGATTTTCAATTGGTTCCCTTTACTAATTTGGATATCTTAATATTATTATATAACCACAAGAAAGGGCTAATATCATGCTTGGGAGAAAATATCTCGATTTTTACGAGCGATTTATTGAGTTGGTGTAATGCTTGATGAAGAATTTCTCTGAAACTGGAACATTTCTGAGACTTTCATATTGTTTCTGTGCAGTTTCTCAATTGTTATCACACTGAAAATGATAGCAAGGGAAATTCTATCCATGGAAAGTCTTAGGGAATGAATGCTCAAATATATGGGAAGTGATTTCAAGGAAATATGTGCATAAAATAATTGAATGCCTATACCATGAGTGGTCCTTATGATTTAGTGAGGAATATCAGCAGAATCCTGTCCAGTACAATTAAAAGTTATTATGTTGGCAAAAATCATTACCAAACCCAATCTTCATGGTTCCTCGAGTGTTTTTCCTTGATTACTGGTCAACTATTAATGGCATTCACTGTGTTGCCCTAATAGACAGTTCTTCCATGCACATTATTAATATAAATGTTAAGTAAGAACTTTTAATTCCTGTCGATTGGCATCATAGTTGTTATATTGTCACAAGAAAATGTTGAACTACCGAATGTAACACTAGAGGGCATAAATTTGTGAGGGATGAAGAACATTGCTAATTTTGTGTAATTTTCAATTTATCACAGTAAATGTACAAAGGATTATTAAATATTTTCTCTATACTAACCGCAAAGCTGAGTCAAGAATGAGTACCTTTTTTGATGCTCTAAAGGCAATGAACCACTTAATTATTATAGAGTAATACCAGTCTCCCAGGAATAAATTAGGTACATTTACAAGATCAGTAAAGATTGACTAAAAGATGTAAATATAATGTAAAATATATTGAAAAATAATAAAAATCCTGGGCAAAGCATAGGAAATTTGCCAGTGCAATAATTAAGAAAGTAAAACTAATCCCAAGGTTGGTGTCTCACATAGGATTATGGGCAAGGCTCCTATGCCCTGACATAATAATAAATTCACTCTGAGAAATGCTAAGTATTTGTATTTAACTCTTGAAAAACTGCTGTTAACTACAACTATTGTTAGACTTTATTTCGAATGATGAACCACCCCAGCACTTACACGAATTCCAATTTTTTCTAAATGATGCTGCACTTTTCCACTTTTGTAAAAATCTTTTGACATAATGACATATACTTGGCAGTCCATTCCATGAACTGGAGATGCAATAATTCTTGGTTCAGAAAATATTAGCATTCTATGGATTGATGAAAAAATTGATGTTTATTAGTTGTCCGAATAAAATATATTAATTTTATAACAAATATACAATGGCTGTTTATTTGTTTTATTGACAACCTGCACTTTAGTATCTTTAATTTGTAGGAGTTAAGAGAATTATGTTGGCCCAGATCAGATTGTATTATGTTTCCCAACACACATTGTAAGTCCTCTTGACCAGGAACGGGAGCAAATAATAAAATTCGATGTATTTCCTCTGTTATCCTCTCCATTGGAGTCAATTTAATAAAACGCTCTATAACCGAAGAAACGTAGTCTATAATCACGAATATTATGAACAAGGAATTCAATCTAATAATGCGGTTAAGCTAGAAATCCGTAAACCATATTTTTCGCACTACATGTAACGAACTTCAAAAATTCGTAACTGCGTGTATCGGCATTTGTTTGTTTATGTTTTTTCTAACTTATAATTAAGTAATGGTTAATGAATAATGATTTAATTTTGTACATTATATTTATTAGGATCACTTTATATTATGTTCACGTCATTCTGGAATTATTAATTATGTATTCTCAAAATCAGAGAATGCTTGAACAGTTTTTTACGCAATTTCCCTAATGGGTATCTACGACGCCTCATTCACGAATGTCAGTACCATCAGGGTGAGTACCATTGTAAGAAAGGCAAATTTTCACTGTCCGAAGAAGGTATTATTAAGGTGTGTTTCCAACGCAACTGCATACTTTTAGCGCTCATCCGAAACGCTCAACCAAAGGTGATGAAATGGTGTGTATATGGAATGCAAAATTTAAGTGCGTGGCCTCAATGACCACCATATCCGCGATTATGCTTTTAAGTTTGGCGCCTTTAGGCTTTATTTGGAATCCAAAAAACTGAAAATATGTATATAGAATCAAATGAAATGAGAACTTTCTGGTCATATTCTGTGTTCTAAGCTTTCAACAATTGAATTTGGCTCGCGGACACTAGCCAATTGCAAATCTTTCAATCGTGCAAACATCAGGCTAACATCAACCGTACGCGTTCCGCAATGTTGTCTGTCATTTAGTCTGTCGATGTGGTTAGACAGTTAAGTGTGCATTGAGGGCGTGTAATATGGAAGAAGAAAGTGATTTATTGGACGAAATTGATTGCCAGCTTCAACAGAATTTAGAGGATGAAGTTGTTCAAGAAATTGTTAAAACTGGCACCGATTTGAGACAGTATTCGAAGCAAATAGAAAAGGAATTAAAGCAGGTAAGTAAATGAAGTTATGTGCATGCATGAAGGCGTTATTTTATTCATGATTGGCCGTTACGACTTTCAACGTTCATAGGTAGAAAATAAATCGATCAAGGACTATGTGAAGGAGAGCCAAAACATTGCAAGTCTTCACAACCAAATAGCAGCCTGTGACAATATTCTGGAGGTTAGTGATATATTTAATTAATTATAATATTAATAGATTATTGACGTGGGCCAAGGAATATTTCAGTGCAAATAATAATAATTCAAACGAGTACACAATCGAGCTACAGCCGAAATTGAATTAATCTAAGACCAGGGATTCATTGCCCTTTATCATCAGATATTATATTGTAAAAAGAAGCAACTTTCTTGTATACTTGTTTAGCATAGAGTTTATTTCGTCCCCGTGCCAATCCTTGATGTTAAATTATTAAGTTACATTTCATTTCAATGTTAATACCCCAGTTATTTTATAAAATCTTATCTTGTCTTGTGCTTTCGAGCTTTGTGGAATTCATTGTGGGTGGTGTATTAAGTAAGTGTGTTTGGCTGCTGCTGAGAGGGTCTAAGTTTCAAATGCTGATGCTTCTTCGGGATAGCCTTGATTAAGTCCTTGCTTGTGATATTCTTCTCTCCCTGGGGGAAAAAATTAACTCCTATCCAAAATGTGTGAATCTGCAAAATGCTCACAACTCAAACCTATCTATAGTGATAGTGTTTTAATCAATTGGCACCAAGTTGACGATATTGACATGTATTTATATTTTAACTGTAGCGCATGGAGTCAATGCTGTTAACTTTCCAATCTGACCTTGGAAGTATCAGCTGTGAAATAATGTCCTTGCAACAGAAATCTGTAGCAATGAGTCAACGACTTCACAACCGCCAAGGAATAAGGGGACAGTTGTCTCAATTCATAGATGAAATGGCTGTCTCAGAATCTCTTATGTCGTAAGTGTGGACTATTTTAACATAACCTTATCAACTGGAGAAATTTATTGATTTTCCTTTTTTTAAATTTTGTTGATATAACAATAGTTACAGCTTTAATATACCCTGATGAGTTAAATGGGGTATTGATCTGCCGTCGATATGATTAAAAAATATAATAAAAACTCCAGAATTTCAATCTAACTTCTTCTTTTCAATCATGTTTACCAAAAAACAATGATGATCTGTAATTGGAGTGAGAAATAAATTTATCTTGCTCTTGTATTTATATCAGACGTGGCAATACTTGAGAAATTGTAATAGCAGAATTAAAGGGCCACGGTATAGATCCAAGAACAAGGCGAGCACTAGCTTTGAGTTCAGCAGAATTGCTTTACTGAGAAAGAAAATGCTTTTTTCTTCCGCATAAATTTGACTACACACAACCTTGTTTCCTGGTTTCAACTTACTAAGTCATCATCAGGTGAAATACAGAAGGCATTGGTAATATACAGAGGGGGTGGTTATGGGCATACAGTCAGGGAGGAGAGGGTCTGTGGAACAGCAGGAGGTCTAGGAGAGGGGGAAGGAAGAATATATCAAGTCAATAACTGTTATCCCTTTCTCCCTAAATGTGTAATTTCAAGTCTAAAGCCATTTATGTATTTATTATCTGGTAGATTCTGGAAATAGGTAATATCTGGTAAAATGGGAGGAAGATTTTTGTTTCTGAAAGAGGAATAATGTTCTTGCACGCATTCTTGAAATTTCTTCCTTGTTCGTCCAATGTAAATGACAGAACACTCACAGTGCAGCTTATAAACTCTTTTCCATATTGGGAATTTTGTCCTTGATTTTGGATTACCTTAGTTGCCTTTATTATAAAAGGCTGTTGTTATGCTGTTCTTTTTAAAAGCTTTGGTATCTTTACAAGTCAAATAAAGAGAATTATTTTCAATTTGGTTTTGTAATTCTTGGGAGTGAAGCTAAATGCATATTCACCTGATGATCACTTGTTGTCTTTAGTTGAAACCTAGGTCATGTTTAATAAAATGTGTGTGGGAGAACCAAATAATTTCTTTCTCGGTAGGAATCGTTTCCACAAAGTGATGCCTCCTACCACTAAGTTCAGGATAGCTATAATTTTGGCCATGAGCAATCCCTATGAATTAAATTAATGTGACTCTTTATGGATTCTCTTCTCCCTCCTCATGGTGCAGTACAAAATGAATAAGCAATAGATTAAAATATAACCAGTTTTATAGATGTATAACCAGAGCAATGTTAAAATTACAACAGGAAACTTTTGGAAGTCAGAATGCTTGGAACCAATCATGATGAAATAATTTTTTTGTTATTCAAAGTATGTATTCAAGTAACTTAGTAAATGTGTGCTCACCTTCTTCTTATCCCAGTTTGTGAGGGAATTAATTCAATAACAGCAATCAATTCATTTACAAACACATCACAGCTATACAAGAACACATACTTGCAGACCTGTGGCTGTTTGTGAGAGAATTAATTTTAAGGTGGAGACTCACTTGCACTCATTCATGCTACCCATTAGTGGTTCCTCATAACGATATATCAGGAGGCCCAATTTAGGAATAATTCTGTACAGGCTCACTACACATCCAAATTCAATTGATCAATTCCAGGTATTCAGTCTTCCTCTCGAATAAAATTCTTCACTTATTCCACAGGCGAGGATCTTAGGTTATAAAAATTCAAAATGCTTGAGATGGAAAACTGCAAGATGTTTAAAAACCAGATCATATGGTCTTCAGTTAGAACTGAGGGAACACTAAATGAAAAAAATGGCAAAAACGACTAGTGATGCAGGACAACTGACCATATTAAGTTAAAAAGGGACCATCAAACAAATCAACCTGTGGGAATAAAGTTAATATTCAGTTTATAATTGTAATTCTTTTTTAACTTAACATGGAATAGTATTTTTAAATATTATAGCGTAAAAAGTTGTGATTTTTTTGTTTTAACGATAGTGGAAGGGGGTTGTAGGTATTAGGATCCACTGAGCATAGTGGACTGATATCTGTTAGCATTAGAAAATTTGTAAACATTTTAAGCAATTTAAAATTTATGCTAGTCCCACCCCAAGACCAGTTGTGATTTTAATTTTCTTAATATTATTAAGTCAATAAATGTTTGCTATTTGTATATGAAAGACAGTTTCATGGCTGCTAATGACACATGTTGACATATTGTGTTTACAGCAAAATTTTACCCCAAGACAGCCATTCAATCGGCATTTTGTATACCACATGTTTTGCAGCACAGACATCATTCCAAACTGAAAAACTAGGTCATAGCAGACGAAATATTTATTTTGTTTAAACAAAAAGGGCTTTGTAATATTTGATGTTACATATGTGGATATGTTATATATGATGCTTTTTTTCTCATAGGCACATTCTCGATACTCCTGTGACTGAGAAAGACTTCATGGTCCAACTTCAGCTGCTAAGTGAGAAAATTAACTTTGTGAAAACACAAAGCTTTCGAGGTAACATTATTTTATTCTAAATGTAATTATTAGGACAAATTTAAGGGATCACTTTTGCATATTATGTAAACATCAATCTGTTATTAAATTGTTTCCGCTTGGTAGAAAAAAATATTGGTTTTAATGTGATGGTGATGATATGGCTTTGCCAAAGTAAAAAACATTGTGACACTATGTTGCGTGAAAATCTGTTTAAAGTCCATGATTTTAGTTGATGATGCCCTGATAAAAAAAAGAAGATTGAAAAGGAATCAAATAGCAGTGTTGCTAAGTTAATAAGGGTAAACTTTTTGTGGAAGAGGCATTCATAGACCAATCAGTCCACATTTTACATCTTGGAAATATGAAGATCATTATACATTTTAATGGGTTGGTAAAAGAAGATCATGCTCTCCTGCTAACTTTTTAATGCAATGAGTCCTTGGGTGAGGTGCCCATGACTTTGTAATCTCTCCATCTCTGTAAGGTATCAAGGTCATTCCATCCAGTAAGTATGTAAAGAGACAAAACTGTGCATCAGAGCATTCTTTGGGGCCTTTGCAATGATAAGACAGCGTTTCCTCCTCTACTCCAATGCTTCTTGTGAAACATCACTCTAATTCATAAATGCATCTTTCAACCCATGGCAAGTTCAAATTGGAAAGATCACTTCCCACCTGTGTAATACAGGCTACTATTGCCACTGAATCAAACATTTTTAAGAATATGTCTCTTACTTCATTGTTTCACTACTACTGGCACATGAATTTTGCCTGCCTTGCTACTCTTAATGAAGAGAAAGGAAACAATTGTCTTAGATTGGATGTTTTATCTTTCATTTTTTGATTAGGGTTAGTTATATTTTGTGTGTTGTGTTAACTTGTTGCTGAATGATGTTTGTTGGAAATGGAAATTGATTGAATCAGGGAGCAACGAATCAACATCAAGTTTTTTCGTGCTGTGCGGTAAAACTTATTAAGAAATTACTAAAATGTTGGCAGCATTTTTAGGGTGATAATGCTTTGAAGAAAACATCCGTTTTCAAGTGGATTAAGCATTATAATGATGGCCGACAAGATGCCATGGATGATGGAAGGCCAGGACAACCTTCAACCACCTGTGTCAACGACAACATTGATCCTGTGCGATCCGTTGCCCTCACCGATCGTCGAAAAACTGTCCGAATGATAGCTGATGAACTGAATTTATGAACATCAACAGTGCACACTATTTTAACCGAGCATGATGGATGGATCCTTCACCATAGCAGTGCACCTGCACATTCAGCATTGATTGTTCGCCATGTTCTGGCAAAAAATTCAATCATTATCTTTGATCATCCTCTTTATTTGCCAGATATCACCCCCATGCAACTTTTTCCTATTTCCAAAATGCATAAATGCGATGAGGGTACATCACTGGGAAAATGTGGACACAATAAAGCAAGGAATCGCAAGGAAACTAAAAAACTGAACTGCCGAGGACTTCCGAGGGTGCTCTAAACAGTGGAAAAGAAGATGGAATAAGTGCATGGTAACGAATGGAGAGTACTTTGAAGGGGACAAAATCGATGTAGACTAAATTTTCCAAAATAAAGTTTTAATGGCCTCAGTTCACATATTTATTGGGTTTTGCCAATTCACTACTATAATGAATTGAAACACACTATGAAGAAGTGAACCCTTAATTTTGAGTATTGCAGACATGAGCATGTTGTCTCAAATATTTAAGTGGAATAATTGACCTCAATCTGAAATCATTTCCAATGGAGTTAAGATGAAAATTGACGTAATATAAGATGTGTTCAAAAAGTAATGGGAATTTTGATATTTCATAAAGTTCATAGTGCACCGTGAGTTCTTCCCAAAAGGTCAAATGATCAATTAAAATCACTACTTACCAGTTCAATGCCATTTGTGTGAAGCAATATGAAAAACATGCCCGTATTTGTGGCAAAACAATTCATGACTTTGCACCTGCTCACACTACTCTGCTTTTTGTAAATCTTTGGCTAAAAACAGTACTGTAATGATGCCCTAGCCTCTGTATTTACCATACAGGTCCCGTATAACCCATTTCTGTTCCTGAGAAAAAGAACCTTAAAGGGTCATCATTTTACAAGCATACATGGTTTGTATAAAAAGTATTGGGAAAAGGTTCTGAAAATAGATATTTCAGATATTGCTACAATGCCTTACAATTCTTCCAAGTACATCCCTGGAGCATCTGCAGGGATGCCAGCAGCTTTTCCATGACTTGAAGGCTCCCTGGTAGGTGGATCCCAGAAGGTCCTCAAGGGTACGTGTGCAAGCTTCTTTGATGGCACTTAGGGTCTCATGGTATTGTCCATAGAGGGAGGATTTCACTTTTGGGAATGGGAAATAGTCTGCTGGTGTCAAGTCGGGACTGAAAGAGTGTTGGGGAATCATCATGATGCCGTTGCATGTCTTCACAAGCAGACGCAACCCTGTTTTTGGTCATCCGTCAAGACCATCAGGAGAAGTTTAACTCAGATTTTTGCATCACCAAAGTTTCAGTGATAATGGTGTGCACTGTCATCTTGTCAATGCCAATGCTATCAGCAATTATGCACACAGAGTCTGAATTCGGGTCATCATGCTTACGTAAGGAAAAAATTGTCACCGATATTTTTTATACAAATCTTGTAGATGAGATTAAAAATGCATCACTGAGAGAGCTAAAGGCTTTAACAAAGATCGAGTTCCAGAAGCGTTTCAGGGATTGGAAAAAGTGCTGGCATAAGTGTATAACATCTGATTTGGACAACTTAAAAGGGGATAACGTTGACATAAAAAACCATGAACACGGCAATTAACCCAAAGGTTGGTGTGGTTGGTAATAGCAGAGTTAACCCAGTGCCAAGCCTCACAGCATGTGAAAGTCACACATCAGATTAGGGGGGCCAGTTCCTTTCCCTGTGCCATTAATGGTTTCCCAGGAAGATCTGGTACCCAAAAAATCACACAGCTTGGTTGGAACCAAGGGTGCCCAGAGAGGCATGCCTGTGAGTCAAACCCAGACCCTATGGTCAGTAGTCCAATGCTCTCTGCTTGGCCTACCATGCCCCATAACATTGATGTAGACAGATAAATAAAATTCATTGCAAGTAACTCAAATTCGCATTATTTATTGAACACAACTTCTGTAATTCTAATTTGAGTGATTTATACTTAACAAAATAATCTTTAGAACTTATGGTGGAAGTTATTACTTTCTAATGATGATAAAATGTACTGATTCCAAGAGATTCTTATGTATTTATTTTTGTAATAATGAAAGAATTGTGTCAGCATGGGAGGAAATATTTTGATTTTGTAATAATTGTTATCGTGTGTATGTATCTCAGTAAGAGTTACGAGGGTCATCCGGAAAGTAGTACCCGTTCGTGCCGCATGAAGTGCTGACGACGTGAGTAGCCGCTGGACGAGGTCAGATAGCTTCAGTGGCTTGTCTGCCTTCTCTGAGCCAAGTTGCGTGACGCTAGCATTGCCTGTGTTGTTTCTGTGATTGTTTACAATGTTTAAAAAAATTGAGAACGCCGCCAGTTGTGAAGTGAGGGCAGTGATTAAATTCCTCAATGCAAGAAACGTTCGCCCATGTGTAATTCATCGCCAATTAAAGGAGGTGTATGGAGACAATGTAATGGACGAGTCGTCTGTTCGGCGGTGGTGTCGCAACTTCAACATGGGGAGGGGGAACACACACGACGATGAGCGTTCGGAGAGACCGTCTGTCATTACAGACCAACTGGTGAGCTCAGTTGACGAATTCGTGAGGAACGATCGGCGCGTCACAATTGATGACATCTGTGAGCATTTTCCCAATGTTTCTCGAACAATTGTTCATGAAATTGTTAAACACCATCTGCATTATGCAAAAATTTGTGCAAGATGGG
Source organism: Hetaerina americana (assembly GCF_022747635.1). Lineage (NCBI taxonomy): Eukaryota > Metazoa > Arthropoda > Insecta > Odonata > Calopterygidae > Hetaerina > Hetaerina americana. The sequence continues at coordinate 243,570 of NW_027287261.1, forward strand.
TCCCTCGCGTATCTCAATGAGCTGGCGGCGAAGGACTATGCAGCAGGAATACAGAAACTTGTCACACGTTATGACGCCTTAATTTGCTTGGAGATTATGTTGAGAAGTAGTTTAAAGTATCCTCTTTCAAATAAAATTTTTTATGTTTGTTAATATTTACTTTTGTGTCTTTATTTCACGAACGGGTACTACTTTCCGGATGACCCTCGTACATTGTATTAAGCTACTGATATAAAGGGAAATGAGATTATTGTCTAAATTTCTAGTTCATTGTCATACCTTAATTAAATTCAGTACTCTTCTGTTAGTCTTTATTAGAGCATATTTATTTTATACCTTTGGATTAATTCATAACTCTTCACATTTGGATATGTAATATTACTCCTAATGATGTGCTTCTTTAATTTTCAGATGCTCGTTCATGCCAGGATGTAAGGGGTGTTTTAGAAAATCTTCAGTTGAAAGCTATTTCCAAAGTACGGGTTTATTTACTTGAGCAAATATATAAATTTCGTAAACCAATGGCAAATTATCAGGTCACACAAAATACACTGCTGAAATACAAGTAAGTGCTCAAATAGCCACTTTTATCTGATAAAATCCATGTTTTCAATTATAATATAGCATAATAATAACAATGTCACATTAATTTAGTTAATATTCACGACTATGTGGTTAATATTCACTGATACATATTTTTTTATTTTTAGATTTTTCTACCAGTTCCTAATGTCTAATGAGCGTCATGTTGCTGAGGAAGTTTTATGTGAATATGTTGATACAATGAGTAAAATTTACTATTCATACTTCAAATCTTATTCATCCCGGTTGATGAAGCTGCAGGTTAGTTGAAGATATAGTGAAGAGTATGCATCTTAGAAACATATAATCTGTATATTTGTTATAAATGTTGTACTTTCTGTACTGATTATGCAGTTATTTACTTACCATTCACTCATTTATACATTTGGAGTTTCTTATTGTGCTAAAACAACTTGAACCCCCTATTAATAAAGGCCTAAGTTACCACTTTGTGGTGTGGGTATTTTTCATCTAAGAAATATTTTGGCTGAAGTGGCAAAAATATGTACTTTGAGTTGTTATTGAAAAATGATCTTCATTATCAGGGAATTGTGAAAAGTATGAAAAAACGGAAGGAAGCAATTTCTAGCTCAAAGTTCACCTCTTTTTTGTACTATTATTTATTATTACAACACATAAATATTTGAGTTAATCATAAGGCTCTGTTTCCGAGTGATATGGAAAAAATATTCCATGTAAGATTTTACAATAAAATATTTATATTCATTTTGTTGCATTACCTCTGCTTTCATTTACTTAGTATGAAGAAGTAGCTTCCAAAGAAGATTTAATGGGTGTCGAGGAAGGAAATAGCCGTGGGGGGGTCAGCCTATTTGGTCACCGTGCCCCTCTGCGCACTCAGGGTACTCTATTCTCCATGGGGAAGAGAGGCGATGTTTTAACCTCCCAGCTGGAAGATCCTGCAATTGTACCTCATGCTGTGGCTTCTCAAAAGGTTATTTTTCTTCTTTGAAATAATATCCAGCCAAGAGCAAATGTTTTAAATGGTAGGATGGCATTCATAATGTTTTGTACTTCGTAATCCATTGTTGAATTTTTGCAAAAACTTAGTACACTGGTTCTTTGGTATTTTCAATAACCTTCTATACTTTTTGAATACTCCAAAAGTTTGTATTTTAAGATGCTGAAATATTCTTTTATTTAGTACCCATTCGAGGCTTTGTTTCGGAGTGAGCACTATGCATTGGTGGACAACTCATGCAGGGAGTACTTGTTCATTAAGGAGTTTTTTCTTGTGACCGACTCTTCTGCCCAGGACCTTTTCCATCAAATTATGGGCCGATGTTTAGCATTGCTTAAAGTAAGTATTCATTTGCCATACATGAAGTTAGAAAGTGGAAGAAAAAAAATGCTCTATTGTATGGCAATAAAAATATGTTAAGTTTAGTACTTACTATGAAGAAATTAGAAACACTCTTTGGTCTGTTTTGAATTGTAATTAACATTAATGAATTCAAAAGTAATGAAATGGAAAATTTCCTTACTGCTCCTATGATACCATAAAGGCATCAGTTGTAGTTGAACCAATGTTGAGGTTTTAATTGGGAATTATTTAGGGTAACTTTTAAAATTAGTGTTTATAGTTTTTATGTCATGATCCTTTACATAATTAGAATTTACGCTGATTCCACCTCAAGAGGAAAGAATAAAGTGTTCATGAGTATGTACAGACCTGCATGCTGATATCTCGAAATGTCATCAAATGTCTCGAAATGTCAAAAAGATTGGAAGTACAGATATTTTCTCACCCTTTGAAAGAAGTGGTTTTGTCAACAGAGCATAAAACAGTCATCCTATCACTAAAAATTAGTAGCATACCTTTCAATACATTTCACTGGCATCTACAGAATGTTTAAATGTGACAAAAATAAATATTATCTAAATGAATTCATTGTTTGTAATATGCCTCCATATATAATACTCCAGTTTAACTAACAGGTCAAGTTGGAAATTCTGATATTTTCTCCTTTATTGAACAAAATATCTTCAATCCGTTTTAATCTTGAAATAATTTGACTCTCAGTTCTATGTTCTGTGCTTCTTCATTCCTTAGGCAGAGTCCTGACCTATATACCTCTGATATAAGGGCTAAAGTTGTTATTCTCTGGCTTAAATACTTATTGAATGGTTGTGTACAAAGTGTAGTCATAGATGATGTTAGTTCTAATGCAGTAGAAGTCACATCAGGTGTTCTCGAGGGAAGTGCCATCGGACCTTATTTATTCTTTCTTTATGTTAACGACATAAACTCCATAGTTAATTGTAAGATATACTTATTTGCTGATGACTCAGTGGTCTACAGAGATATCCATAGTCTAGAGATTAGAGCAGCTTAGCAGATGAGCCTTATGTGATGCAACATTGATGGAGCCACGGTTAATAGTTCACTATTACTGGTAGTTAATGACATGGCTTTTAACTCATTTAATTTATTCCAATTATATAATATTAATTCTGGTCTCCTAGTCTAATGCACTATTGTGACCCCTCACAAAGGGTTAGTATTGGCCCAGAAATAACAATATCTAAACTGCACACAGCTTGAGGTTTCATCCTTATGCTAACACTGAATTTAAATATTAATTGATACCTTACACGATAACAAGTAGCTATACCAAGTCATGAGATCATGTTCCTTTTGAAATTTTAAAACAAAAATTTCATTCGCCAATTAATGGCAATGCTGGTGACTAGTTTGGAGTGAGGCATATATACTATCCTTTGGAAAAATTAATAAAAATGATTCCAGACAAAATACACAATACTCCTCATTGGATACTATCTAGGAATCTCCTGCCAGGTGTGAACATTTTTCTTACATGGTTCATAGATTCCTATAGTGTTGATGAAAAATCATTTTCTGAATGTACTTAACACAGGTACATAATTACGTAGAGGTTTCCTCATAATTACTTACAGGCACTCTTGAGTTTCATGGCCTCTTACACCAACCAATTTCCATGGTTTTGTAATAATTTTTAGGTGGTCCTTATTTTTGATTAAATAATACAGATCAAAGCTGTAATTTTATTTTTGTATCCTTTCATTAAAAAATTTCAAATGCTAAGAAACTGAGGTAGATGTTGCGATAGTAACTTTCAACTGAGTCATCCACTAATGTGAATTAAAATGCAACAATTTTAAAGTGGAAAAGCCTTGACCAGGATTCTAACCCAAATCCATCAATGTCTTCCCAAGTGATTAAGGAAGTTAAGGTACACTTTTAAATTATTGCATTGAAATTTCAAATGATTTAATTTAGAGGTTGCTATTTTATTAATGCACAATGCTGCAAATGGGCTTTGAAAAACTGTGTATTTTCAAGTTTGAATTGCAAAAAATATGTATGGTATACACATCTATAATATTTGTAAAGCTTATGGAAATTACAACAGCACTCAACTATTTTCAAGTAAATAGAATAGAGATTTATGTAATTATCGTTAGAAAAAGTATTAATGATTCTAACATCTCATTTTAATCAAACAGAGGAACCTGGAGGGTTATGTAGCAGAGTGTTATGATGCTATTGCCTTATTTCTTTGTGCTCAACTCGTCCTGAGGTATTTGATATTAAGCCAGAAGAGAGGGGTACCTGCTCTAGCAAAATATTCAGATGATTTGATCAATGTATTACAACCCAGGTAATGCATGATAAGTTGTACTTGCTAAATATAATTAGTGTTGAATTAGCAATGCTTTGTGAAAAAATACTGAATGATTTACTAACATAACTAACTATATAATCTCTATCAATGATTATATCAGGGCTCACATTTCTCATTTTGGATATTCTAAGATGTTGATACATTTGTAGAATCAATGTAATGAATATTAAAATGGTTTTTCAGGTTTAAATATGTCCTAGAGCTCCATATTAAGAGTGTCAGAAATTTCGGAACAGAGAAATTTAACCGGGTGATGAGACCACATTATGTAAGTTATTTTTACTTGATATTTGTAGTAATATCTGTACTGATAAATAGTTAGAGAATGTGATTTAATTGTTGATTGTGTTAAACAAAAATCTTTTATTGTCATAATCTCCATGTAAAGTATTCTCAGGTTGGCCAGCCATCCTTGAAAAATGGAAAAAGCCTGGTATTTTGTAGAATTGATATTATTTTATCAGAAGCATAGATAGTGGGCAATAGAACTGAAAATAACTTTTTTGAGTGTAATATGACTGTATATTTTAAATGACAGCCTTCAATGTACCATAGTTTCCCATCGATAACGTGCATGTTATCTTTACAAAAATATTCAGATGATCGAAATAATGATGATGCATGTTATATAATGAAAATTGGAAAAATCCAAACATTTACATACCTATGTACACCATAATTTAAAGAAGAGTCTCATGAAAATAAATTAGTCTGGAAGCATGTCTATTCTACTGCATTCTATTTTAAACAGATCTGCTACTGTTATAATTATTTCATCTCATAAATTCCTGAGAAAAAGAAGAAACATAAATTTCTATACTTCATATAAGCTAATACGTAGTACTTCACATGTATGGAGAGTACGTATTATTTACATGTACGTTTAAATATATGATAGAATAGGTATATCACTCGAATCCAAGAAATTCGTCACAATTAAATGAATCAAGTGAATTTATTATCTCTTCAGGCACATCACCGAGTTCACTCTCTGAAGTTAACTCTTCCTCATCTTCTGGCACTGGCGTTGAAATATTGCCTAAAGCTTTTTCAAAGTTATTTTTTACGCAAGTCACTCTGACACCCTGCCAACTTTCCAGGATCCACCTGCTTATTCTTCATTAGACACTCTTTTATTCCTTCCTGATTCTGTGTAGTCTTTCATACCAGACATCATCCTCTTTTCCCAACTATAACGTAACTTTGATTTAAAATATTAATGGATAAATCCTGGCAACCTCATGATTTCCTTTTTCTTTTGCAAAATTGATGATTTCAAGCCTAAACATCGTTGTATATGATTTTCTTCTCCATGGGTAATTTTCTTGAGAAAATTCTAAATAACAAAAGCTTAACTCAATTCAGGTTGGAGGGTGTCTAGAACAGCTGAATGCCACTTAACTGAACTTGGTCCACGGAGACATAGCCCACAACTATCTACCACCCTGTGAGGCTATGGATTTTTCAGTCATACCAACATACATATTTTTGCACAAGGGAACTAAGTAAATCTCCTAAACCATTGTAGTAATCTCACTACATTGGACATATTATACTCAGTAATACTCCCTGCAATCACTAGCAATTGTAAGACTGGGATTAATTACGTAGTATATACAGCCCTAGAAAGATAACTAAAATTAAGTTAGCCCAAGCGGCAAGTCTTCCTTCATAGCGAAAGGAAAGAGTTCATATGGAAAATGCCCCTCTCCTTGCCCACCACCACTTCATTTGTTTTCCTTCTGGTCCATTTCACTTTCTCCATCCTTCTCCACACCCACATTTCAAAAGCATCCAATCTACTTGTATCATCCTGCTTCAGTGACCACATTTTCATGCCATACCTAACTACACTTCATATCAAATGCCTACGCTGCAATTCTTCTCCTTATACTTATTACTATTATTACTCCTAACGCTGCCCATGTGGACTTTCCGTCCCCCACTCACACCTGAGCAGTCGTAGACATGTACAGGTTACAGATTAGCCTCCTGTCTCTCCAATCTATCACTATTTTCTGCAATATACTCATTAGTTTTTCCCAATTCATGCTACCCAACACTTTGCAATCTACAAAACAGGCAAAAAGGTCCTGATTGTATTCTATATTCCTCTCAATTAGTGATATCATTACTGCAATGGCATCCCCCGTACCTCTCATGTTCCTAAACCCAAACTGGTCATCCCCTAAGTAATCATTTGCCCTACTCTCTATCTTTCTGTTGATGATCCTGAGAACAACTTTAGCTTTATGGGATATCAAACTTATCATTCTGTAGTCCCCACATGATGTAGCCTTTACCTTTTTCGGAATAGGAACTAACACTAATCTCACAAAATCTTCTGACCAGATTCTTTCGTCATAGATACTACGAATCAGTCCATATAGAGTCTTCCTCCCACATTTTTTTAAACATTCAGTAGTTCTGCAGGAATTTTTTCAACCCCCAAGGCCTTATTTCATTTCATCTCCTGTAATGCCCTTTCTATCTCATCGTTGAGTATGCCTGGACCAAAGCTATCTTCCTCTACATCATGTTCCCTTTCTATGTCTAATCTTTTTGGCCTAAGTTCTTTACCATGCAGTTCTTCTATATATTCCTTCCATCTCCCTTTGATCTTTTTTGTATCCAATATTATCTTACCCGACTTATCTCCAACTGTTAGCACAGATCTTTCCTCTTAGGGGAGAGAGAATAGGAGTAGTCAAGTCTCACCCCAAATAACCTCAATGCCTCCAACTAACGGTGGAGGCATTGAGGTTATTTGGGGTGAGGTGAAAAGCAATCATTTAAGAGTGTATGGTAGCTGGGGGGAGTGGGAGGAATACAAAACTTCATGAGGCTAATGCTGATGATGGGTTTCTCTTCGCCCATCTGTCATTCCCTAAAAATCCTAACTCTGCCAAATATCTGCCTATCTACTATGACACTAGTGACATATATATGTCCAGTCATCTCCCAACAACTATCTTTACTACTATCAACTATTGGAAGGGTACTATTTAAAAAGTTAATGAAATGCCTGAATGAAAATCTTATGCAGTGCATATACGAGTATATTTATGCAGTGCAAAAATTAGACTAGCTCTTACACTGACTCTCAAGAACATTCACAAACTCACCAACGTAACACATGTTTTTATTGGTGCATGCCCTAAGTCTAATGACCTGTTTCGTTCTTAAAAAGTATAATTACACACTGCCAAAGCAATCAAATGATAAAATAATGAGTTGGGTTCCAAAATGGTAACACATGTTTTTATTGGTGCATGCCCTAACTCTAATGACCTGTTTCTTTCTTAAAAAGTATAATTACACACTGCCAAAGCAATCAAAGGATAAAATAATGAGTTGGGTTCCAAAATGGTTTTTAAATATGTTGGCCCCTTTTCTCACTAAAAATGATTTTCTTCCCGGCAGAAGATTTACCAAATGGTGTTTAAGAGAGAGGGGGTAGAGTAATGATGTGCATTAGGAAGGTAAAAGCAAGGCCAAATACGAGTTCCGACATAAGAGGTTGGAATATGTAGGGGCAAAATTATATAAATCGTTGGACTGAAACATCCCTGCTCTTCTTCCAAATTTGAAACATTACTTTTGTCGTAGTCAAGCCTTGGCTATCTTCACTTGTAGGGAGCAGGTAAAAATTGTTTGCATTTAGTGAGAAAACTGAACCATGGGATCAAGAAGTTTGTTGGCAGTTTGCACCAGCCAAAATTCGCATTAAACTCAAATGGTGGCTTATATTTCTGTGTCCATAATTTGAATTCATACTGTCCCAAAATCTGTCTTAAGCGAATACATATGTATTAACGAGGATATATTTTAGTACCTATCTATTGAAGTTACCCATTCTGTTTTTGATTCTTTTATGTTATATTTGACCAAATGGAAGAAAAATCAAATTCTATTATCATTTGCTTCAATTTATTTTTCTATCAGGGCTTAATTATAGATCTTCGATTAAGAAATTAAATGTCAAACTTCTCTTTCTTATTTTTTCTCTTGAACTTTTATGATTTTAGATCACGAGGCGGTATGCTGAGTTCAGTTCTGCTCTTATTGGGCTCAGTGAAACATTTCCAAGTGAGCTAACCAAGAGCATGTTGGTGGATGTACGTGAGCTAAGAGATGAGGTCCAGTGCTTCATGCTTAAAATGGCATCTGTTTTTTCAAAGAGGGAAGAGCAAAACATATTCCTCATCAATAACTATGACATGGTATTGGGTGTCTTAATGGTAATTAAAATACATTAAAAATTACATTTACGTATTAAGTTGGGTTAATTGCATGTACATTGCTTTGAGAAATTACTTTAATCTGTGTAATCCAAAGTTAATAGTATTATTCAGGTAACTAAATGGTTCCTTTTTTGTTTGCAATGGCATGATAGATGAAATTTATTGATGTTTTTAGGAATGGACTCGTGAGGATTCTCCAGAAGTTGAGTCATTTCAAAGATTGTTGAATCAACAAAGTTATGAATATGTGAAAGATATTTTGGACCCTTATTTTGGAGAGTTTATGCAATTTGTCCTCAATGCTGAGGAGCTCCAGACAAAAGGCAAAGTTGATCAGCTTAGGCTCCAAGAAGGCAAGTTCAACCAAGATATTCAATAATTAATATAACTTGCAGGGGACGTTCGATTTAAAATTTGTTAAAATTTTCAAAAGAGGACATTATATTATTTTGTGATCTCTGGGAACATATCATTCATTGTATTAATGTAAAAAATAATTATAAAGAACATACATGATATTAAGATTATAAATATATCTACACGCTTAATAATATAGAGACACTCGCTTATTTTCTAATGAAGATAAGGCTTCCCATGAAGAATTATTAAACTCTCTGTAATCTTCAAGGAAAGTTGTCATTCAAATGTTAAACTGGAAAACAATCCAAGTGACCAATGTTCAACTCGAGAAAGTTTATCATTCCTGGGAAAAGTAAGCAATTTTGTGTATAGTAAGACTTGAATAAAAAATGAGAATTGTCTTAATTTCTCAGCTCTCCATCCCTTGTGCTTTAAAGTTATCAAAGTAAAGTCTCTTATCAATTTAACAGGCAATTTGTGATGTATCATCATATTTAAGTTTCCTTTTTCCTCTTACTAATCATTTTTCCCTCAATTATATTTTCCTTGAAATGGATTCCTTTGATGATCTCCATATCAACTAAACATTAGTATGAATCACAGGTGTTATCTTGATCCACAATGAATAATAATAATAATAATAATAATAATCTTTATTTGCCCAGAAGACACTGACACAGTGTAATAGATACATCAGATAAGTGTATAGGACACGTCATATGTACATATAGATGTTAAACAATGATGAAATTCAGAAAAGCATGACACAATAATAAATTTTTTGCATAAAATATATTCCATATTCAGTATGGTTATTTTTTCTCCATGAATTCCATTACAGAATAAAACTGTTCTTTCCTTAAAAATGATATTAATTTCTTTTTGAACAGGACTGGATCCTTTACGTACTTAAAATCGTAAGGGAGCCTGTTCAGTGCAAGAAGGCCCATTGATTTAGGCCCCAGGGATGTATTTAAAGTCCTGCAATAAGTTTGATGCAGGTCTCTGCAGGCTCTGGTGTGGTGGCAATGAACGTTGTCATTTGTCATATAATTGGATATATTACTTTTAGCAAAAATGCATACGACATAAATGTAAATACATGGAACAGTCAGAATATTTAACCTTTTGAAGAAGGAAAGACAAGGTGCATTGTAGGGAGCATTGCATATTAATCGTATTAAACATTTTTGAGCTTTAAAAATTGAATCAGAATGAGGGGAAGAACCCCAGAACAGAATACTATAGATAATTAAAGAATAAAATTCTCCGTAATAAATTGAAAGTAAGATATCAAGGCTTACAGATTTCCTAATACTTCTAATAAGAAAGCAAATGGAATTTAACCTGCTACGAAGATTGCATATGTGTTCATCCCATGATAAATTTTTATTTATAACAACTCCCAAAAACTTGGATCTAGAAATTTGAGGTACACACGTTCCCCCTAGGTCAATGGCCAATGAAGCAGGGGCTTTATTTTTATTAGAGAAGTATATGAGTCCAGACTTGTCAGGGTTGAGTTTCAGAGAATTTTGTGAACACCATTCACAAAGAAGTTCGGAAACTCTAGCTGCTGTCAAGGTCAAGTTGTTTAACGATGGTGCTGATACAATTACGTTAGTGTCATCAGCATATAAAATTGGCTCGGCTCCTGGAACTGACTGCAGAACCTTTGGTAAGTCATTAATGTAAAGTAAAAATAGGATAGGGCCCAAGACTGAGCCTTGGGGTACACCTAATGTAACTTCTTTACTAGGAGAAGTAAAATTAGTACCGTTCTTTGACAAAATAACCTGTTGGTGCCTTGCGCTGAGGTAAGATTTGATCCAGTTATAAGGGATACCTCTGATGCCATAGTGTCCTAATTTGGACAAGAGTAACTGATGATTAACTAGGTCAAAAGCCTTGGAAAAATCGAAGAATAGTCCCAAGGTTTCAATTCTATTATCAAGATTTGAAAGTATTAGGTTTACGAGGTGATAGGTAGCTGTAGATGTAGATCTGCATTTCCTAAAACCATTCTGTGAGCCAGACAAGAGATTAAAAGATTCAAGAAATGATGTAAGTCGATTATGGAAGACCTTTTCAAATAGTTTCCCTATCTGGTTTAATAAAGATATTGGACGGTAAGAATTCATATCCTGCTCACTACCTTTCCCTTTATAAAGTGGTACAACTTTGGCAATTTTAATGGCATCAGGAAAAACACCAAGTTGTAGGGATTTATTAATTAGGAAGAGTATCTGTTCCTTGATAGAATTAATTGATTTTTTTATCACAATCCCTGGGATACCATCTGTACCAGGACTACTTTTGTTAGGGAATTTTTTAATGATGTTCATCAGTTCCAGTTCAGTACAAGGAAGCAGGTACAATGAATTAGACAGGCTTGGGATTAGAGGATAATTAACAGGAATTGGAGTATTTGTAGTAGTCTGGTGGGACAAGTAGAAGTCATTTAAGTTGGATGCCATTTGAGAGTAATCAGAAATAACATTACCGGTGGAGTCCTGTAATTTGAAATCATGATGATTATTGATAGAACACTTAGCTTCCTTTATAATATTCCAAATTTCTTTAGATTTGTTATCGGCATTGAGAATTCTACAGTTGTTAAATGTTTTTTTAGCCAGTTGTAACTTTTGACGGTACATTTTTTTCAGTGTTCTATACTCCAAGCAGTCTATCGAGTTACATTTATTTTTATAAGAGATAGCTAACTCCTTCATTTTTTTCGAGAGGCATCGTATTTCATCGGTGACCCAATGGTTTCTAGTATTTAAGGACAAGTTTCTAGTTTTGTGGGAGACCAATGGAAAACAAATGTCAAAGTAATATTGATATGAAGAATAAAAATACTCAAATGAGTCATTGTAGGATCTGAGTTGGTATAAATCAGACCAATCATGGGACTTCAACATATAATTGAAGATAATAAAGTTTTGCTCTGTAAACTGCCTTTTATAAATTTTTTTGCAGTGACTAGGAGAAGAAATTAAAATCTTGCATAGAAGAGGATAGTGATCTGATATGTGGGATTTGATTACTTCAGTATTTACTTTTCCCAAATCAATGTTTGTTAAGATATTGTCTATAATAGTAGAGGAAAGGCCGTTTACCCTAGTGGGTTCGGTATTAGTAACACAAATGTTGAAAGAGGTAAGGATATCTAAGAATTCCTGTTTGGCTTTGGAATTACTTGCGAAATCACAATTAAAGTCCCCAGTTATAATTAAATTAGGTTTTGGTATAGCATCATGAATTAGCTCTAATAGTTCGGCAAGTTTGTTAAGAAAAACACTAAAATCACTCGAGGGAGAACGATAGATAGATAATAAATGATATGCGACATTATTTACACTGAGACCCACGACACAGGACTCGAAGGACAACTCTTCATTGAGAAAATCCTGTGAGAAACAGGTTGGGAAAAGGCGCACACACTGTGAAACTAGAACCAATACACCTCCATTTCTATGCTTTGAACGGCAAAATACATCGGCGATGGAATATCCAGGTAGATTTAAAAATTTCAAATTGAAATTTTCAATGAAATTAAATCAATAGTTTCTTTTATGCATTAACATGCAATTTTATAAAATTAACTTTAAATTCTATTTGTATTTCATTTTCCAGTTTATCTTATGAAATGATATAACTAATGATTTTATGGATCAGTTGGTTTTTCTCCTATTAAGCCATTTTCTCCCAAATGTGAAAAACAAAAGTTATTTTTTATTTATGTATGTCATTTGGTAATCAATCAGTTAAGTGAAAAACCAGTGTGAAAAATTTATTGCTAGGGATGATTAAACGGCATTTACAAAGTTACAAATAAATGCCATTGGTGCAGATGTAGAGGTTACACTCGAAGTTCCATTTGAATTATGTCCATCTATTACGATGAAACAGAATTTAATTCCTCATTCTTTGTAATTTTACAGGTAAAGCTGTGGCATTAGCAGACTATTTCTCAAAGAATTGGAAACCAGCATTAGAGGCTTTGAAAAAGAAAGTACAAGGAATATTTCCCTCTCTTGAAAGAGAATCAGTGATACATCAACTTGCCCTTTCTCGTATAATTGAATATCATTTTCGTTTCCAGCGGCTCTTTCCCTCTGTTGCTCGTGACCATCTTACGAACAGTCATCAAATATTGGTTGAAATGAAAAGGTATAACCCTTCATTTTAATATCCTGTTCAAAAATGCACCAATTGCAATTAATTTCAAGCGTTTGTTATTATAATGTTAATATATGGATTCCATTTTGTGGAATATATGTTAAATGTTATCTGTATGTACTAAATTATTATGTGACAGTGAAATACAAACTATTGTCTAAATCATTGATTTTTTACTATTGTCAGTATATGTACTACTACCTGAATACAGTTTGAATTGATTAGAATGGTTCACATGAATGATTGAAATAATTGCAAAAGAAAGGGTTGTTTTTTATTTACAGTATTGTTTCTTAACCAACAGAGTAATTATATTATGTTCAAGTTATGTTATGTTGGTGCAAATGCCCTGAAAACCATTCACAGAAACATACAATAGGGGTGAACCCATTGCCAACCATTCCCTTTGTGGGTGGTATTCTCTGTTAAATTCAAAATAGTTCTGTTCTACATAAGTTTAGGTGAGTAAGTTTGCAAATTCATTACAGAATTGGGTTTGAGCTCCTGAATATCTAAGCACTTTTTTGACCTTTTTCCCTGCTTTCAAAAACACACATACTGGTAAAGAGGTTAGTGGCATCAAATGATACTAAGGTGTTTTGAGAGAAGGAATTTCATGTGAGAGTTCGTCGCAGAAATCTTTGGAATGTTTCTCTCTGCATTTGGATGAATTCCTAAAGTAGAGATTTCATATGAGGTGAGAGTTTTATTGTTGGTGCAGCTATATTAGTTGGTACAACTACGACATGGGTCTGATGGATACACATGTTTTATGAATTTCCAGGAGATCAAGAAGGATAACAAAGTATAGTTTCAATAAAACATAAAAAATTCACAGTAATGAATATTTTGTTAAACTAAGAGTTAACTATGAAATACCTAGAGCTAAGCTTGAATTGAAATGGTGATAGGAAAGTAATATATGTTGTATTCTACAGATAATATGTTTTGGTCATATTAGGTCACTATGCTGAAATGTCTTCAGGGCTAAGGGTACATGGCACATACATATTTTTATAATTTGTCCAGAGGTTCTGGTTGGGAATGGGAAAAAGAACAAGGAGTGGTGGTGTGAGATTGAAGAGGAAGAGATAAAAATGAGGGATCAGGTGCAATGGTCAGAAGGAGGGAGTGGGGGGATGGTTTGGGTGGGTTATCTTCGGTTTTTTATGAGCAACTGCAGCATGTCTAGGAGGAGGGATGCAAAGGGAATAAAAAGTCCTTTTTAATGAGTTCTTTCCTGTGTCAATTGTTCTTGGATGTCCATGTATGTCCCTCTCATGTTTGAGCATTGTAGTACTCCTCATTAATGATTTCATGGAATTTTACAACCCACAATTGTGGAGGAATAAAAAATGACATTCACCTTCCTGAAATATTACTAATCGCTTTAAAAATCATACCATTCTCAGAATTCTCTTATAGATAATCAATATCTTAATATTCACCTTACAAGATTTAGGTCTATCTGTCAACAAACATGGTTATTATATCTACTAGGATTAATGCAATATTTCAGTTATGGAATATGGATAATCTCCATTGTTTCTTCATTTCTCCTATGGCAACATTATTGCTTACATATATAGAATCATATAACATGATTGACTTTGAAAATTCCAACTCCGGTCGAACTTTTTACCTAATCTTGTCAGGATGAACTGAAATTTTAACGAGCGACGGTGAAGCTTCTTCTTAAGCAGCTAAGCATTTCTGAATATGATTGAAATACCAGAATTTTCGTGGGCTGGAATAATCTGGAGAACTATGAGACTCCGACCTCTTACCGTGGGAAAAGAGCCCAAATCTCGTGGGTGATCTCTCCGGTTGGTGCGAGTGTTTCGACGGTATAACACCACCCTGCGGAGGATAATTCGTAATCCCTTCGGTCCGTATCAAACCGCCGGCAGAGAAACCCGGCACACGTTCACAATATACGCCATTTACACCAGCACATAGTTAAATAAGCATTAAAAGAGTTATGTGCCTCGAGCTTCTTACACAAAAAGTTGCTAGATCCTATCAAAAACCTAATGAGTTTCATGTCCGAATCGAATTCAAAAGAGCGTAGCTAAATAGGTCTAAAAGTAAAAATAGGGCTCTCGATCTTTACACCCGATTATAAAAGTTTTGAACTCGTATGATTCTCAATCAAACTGGTGGTTATCTAACGTTAACGTATAATTTGATTTTTATGCGAAAATTGATTTCGCCATTGAGGGATATTTTGAATGAGTATTATCAGTGTTGTTATTGAGCCACTTTGACGTAGCAATACATAATGGCTGCAGGGATAAAATATTATTATACATTAATAATAAAATATCGTTGCTAATGTATTAATTCCCAGATAAATTTCACTAAAATATATGTACACGAATTGTTGTTGTCAAGCACTGAGGGTTTTCCATTTCCCGGGACCTAAGGGATGAAGCATCTAGTTCAACCATTGCCCAATAGATGACTCGCTGGACTTTAAATGTCCTGCAGCGGGAGGAGCCAATCACCGCTAAGAGTTTTTAGTTTGGATTTGAAAGTAGTTAACGGTCACATTAAGTTGGGTACTTCGTCGATTTTGGTTGACGGAGTATCAGTGATCATTATTCTTTTGAGTGTTTGCTTCCAGTGAATTAAAATGGCATCAGGCGCTGATCAAAGGATTAAAGTTGGGATTAGAGTGAGGAAACTGACGCGTAAAGAAAAAGACCAAAACAAGCAGTTACAGTGGAAATATTCAGACAACCAAGTATGGCAAATAGATCCACAGACCGGAAAGAAAGCGGGCAATCCGTACACTTTCGGTATGTTTTTTTATTATTTTCCTTTGAGTTTACATCAACTTTGTTTTGTTGTAAACTTGTGAATTTGTCTGTTGTGAATTAAACGCTGTCATTTCTTTCCCCTCTCTTCTATATTGATATCACTCCCAAATACCATTGATCCTTTTTTGCTTTCCCCATTCACATTAACTGACCTAGCTCTTTCCATCTCTCTATAACTAGATAATATAATGACCTCTTTTTTATTTTTGTAGTTAGTAGTTGATTTTGTATTTTTCCTCCTTATTCGTATATTGTTTTATACTTCACTTAAAATTGGCAAGTTAAGTCATGTTTAGTTATTGCTATACGTGGTTCTATTTTCAAATAATTAACAAAATTCAAAACTATCAAACACGAATTGCTTCAATTTTATAGGAAACAATGATTCATAAAATTTATGTGTAACTTGTTGTATGTTGCATAACCCAGTGTATTTATTGCCTCTTTCCAAACGATTCGTCCATGCTTTGAATTGACTTTAAATCTCGATTTTTTAAATTACAGATTACGTTTTTGGAATGGATTCTTCGACGCATAATATATTTGAGGATCTGGTTAAGCCAATCGTTGAATCTTCAGTTAAAGGTTTTAATGGAACCATATTTGCCTATGGACAAACTTCATCAGGTGACTTATTATCATTTTAATTTAATTTTTTCCAATAAAATAAGTAAAAACAGTTTTAAATACATGGTACATGTCATCCCTTCTGACCATACATCAATGCAATGAGCAACATTTGCCCAATATCAATAATGGTTTCAAATTTGATGATAACAAAACAGAATAATCAAATTTAGAAAAGGTTAATGAAATTATATGTATCGTCCATAAGCAATTCAAATTACCCTGACTCCGTTTTGTTTATGAAGAAATTTAACGTGATGACAAATACACTTTCATTCAATGATAAATCTAAATGTTCAGATACTCTACTTTCGTAGAAGTTGCGAGTTACATCAATATTTGTTTTTTTTCCTACTAGAAAGAACATTTCTTAAAAATGTCGTTGAAATTGTGGTACACAAACTGTAATTGTGTAAGATTGCATTTTTTTCAAAAATTTTCTTATAAAAACTTGTAAACCAAATAAGAACTACAAGACATTATATTCTATGCCCTTTTTACCTTCAATCCTACTATTCCATTTAAGTTTAACTGGCTCTTATGTGATACATAATTATTGTTAATTCAATATACGTTATAGTCTCTGCGGGAAATAATTAAAGAAATGTTTCTCTGTGCTATGCAACAATTTACATATTTAACTTTATATGGTGCACATGCAATATTACTGTATTCCAGTTGTTATTTGTGGTTTATATAATGTAATCATTACTTTGCAATTTTGCATAGTAGATGCACTTCTTTTTATGAAGGCCATTGCTCGGTATGCAGAAGTCCCCATGTTTTCAAGTTGAGGCACTAAGGTAAATTTTTCATCTAAATTAAAGCTGCTAAAGTTTTTACATTTATTTTCTTTCTATAACATTGAGCCAGCCATATTATAGCAATAATATTTGGATCTCTTCTTCCTTTCATATTTATTCTAACATTGTACATTAATAAATGTTTCCCTATAAAAGAAATTATCAATGTCATGAAGGATTATACAGTCTTGTTTTGTTTCTGAATACATCATCAGCATACATTAAACAACAGTGGAGTATTACATATTGTGGTACACCAGAAGTGTCTTCAGACTTTCCTGATTTACAACCTTTAAATAAAACAGAATGCTTTCTATTTTGTAGGTAAGATTTCATGAATAACATAGCAGCATATTATCAGTAAAGCCAGTCTGTGTTGATTTATCTAAAAGTACAATTATATATAATACAACGACGAAGTGATCTTAATCATTCTTTTTTTAATTAACTGTAATGATGTATGTGTTCACGCTCATCTTTGTTTTCCAATGATTTCAGGGAAAACATACACCATGCTTGGTGAAAAATCAGAAGAGGGAATAATTCCCTTATCTGTCAACCATGTGTTCACCACAGCTGAAAAAAATTCAGATAGGGGATACTTTATAAGGTAAAACTAATTGTACTAAGATGTCTTGGATGTCCTGTCCTGAAAATTATTCTGTTACTTTATTTTCTTACCGAAAAGAATCTCTTGGATGTCTGTCCTGAAAATTATTCTGTTATTTTAATTTCTTCCAGAGTATCATATATGGAAATATACAATGAAAAAATCCATGATCTGCTAGAGGTCCAAAATAACTTGAAAATCCATGAAGACTCATCTGGAACAGCTTATGTAGCGTTGAAAGAAGAAGTAGTAGATTGCCCAGAAAAGGTAGATTGCTTTTGTCATCAGCCTTCACACTAGTGTGTGTGTGTCTCAATTCCAATTCGCCTTAATTTTAATTCTTTCTTTAAAAGGTTTTGGCCCTCATGAAAAAGGGTGAAAAAACAAGGAGGTTTGGAGTTACTGACATCAATGAGAGGAGCTCTCGTTCTCACACTATCTTCAGAATTGTAAGTAAATACCACTTCTTCTCACTAATATGCTCCACGACAATATTATTATACCTTCTCAGACATTGTGAATGTAAGCATGATACTTGATCGTGATCTTTACTGGTTGAACTCTACAATCACCTACCAAAAATTTGATGTTGTCATATCAACAGACACTTCATGATTTATAACTGATCTAAGGCATCCAGTCTCCGCCCTTTCCCTGCAAAATGTATCAATTTTATGCTGAAATTACTTTTTCAAATTGTCATTTTTCAGTAAGATCTATGGCAAAGAGAAGATAGAGAGAAGGCACATTTTTGCTTTTAAAATGGGCTTGGCGATCTCTAATTCTCTTTTTAAATGTTGTGCCTGTTTGTCCAATGCGCACTGCTTGACATTCAGTGGGAATTATATGTACTGCTTTTTTGAGAACTAGAAGTTTTATCTTTTGTAAATAAGATCAGTCTTGAGACTTTTATATTGTGGAAAGCTGTTTCAATTATGCCTTTAGTCCACTTATTGAAAGTTTTTTATAGAGAAATATGGTATCCAGAATGTGGCAGCAATTGGTCACTAACTAGCCAAATCACTTATAGGTTTGGAGATGTAGATTTTGTTGAAAGGAAACTTCAATTTCTTGTGATTGAGTTCAATTTGAGACTAATCAACTTGGATTGGTAGCCATTGTTGACCACTATTTGTTTGGTGATATGAAATCATGTTATGTTCGGACACGGGGGTGCTAACTTAAATATGGAGCATGACTTGAAAAGTAGCTAGTTAATTTGAAAGGCATTGTCACAAACTGAAATGGATTATTTGCTCCAGAGTTGGCTCCTTTCAAGAGATAGGAGAATGCAACTTTTCCATTATAAAATCTTGAACTGTTAAGATTAAAAAGTTTAGGGCCCATTTATTTGTTTCATGCATAATAATAATACGGCGAATTAAGGACTTCGGAAAGTTTTCAATCTGCCTTGCTGGACCTGACCAGGCAAAAAATATCAATATATATTACAACACCAGGCCAACATTTTGATTGGTGGTTGATTGAAAGTGGTTCATTAAAATGTTTGCTAATGGAGGTCATCCCCATTGGTTCTCTTTTTTATGTTAAATGTAATGACTAATGTGCATGAAATCAATGTGTGCTTGTCATTTAATTAAGTAACAATTCTCTTTATTGTTTTGATACATACGTTTTGTATGATTGGCAGAACTATATTGGATTTAATATTGTCATTATCATTATTAGCAAAAGTCTATTTGTCAAGATCTATTTTTAAAAGTTCTACTATACTCTATTTTTAAACTACTACTTCTCCAACCCCTGCCTAGCTTATCAATGCCACTATCAACCAACCTATCTCTATTATCATGGATCAGTTACTTACGCAGGTCCTAGTTGTCTTTCCTCTAGTTATTCCTATTATTTGCCCTTCTCTTCATCCCTCCATAGTCTTTTATATTATATAACAAGTGAGAATTAATCTTATTCTAAGTAGATTCCTGTAGAGTGTAGTTGTCACATTCTTTGTAAGGGCACATTTTCTTTCCCTGTGTTGCTTATGGCCTCCTGGAAAATTGGTATCCATAATTTGGCAAAGCTTGTTTATTTGTGGGTTTCCAGGAGTGAGACACAAGTTTGAAACAGAGATTTAACACATCCTTTTATGCCGCTTGCCGCAATTAGCAAAAAGTGTTTAAATTATGATACAAAAATATACTCATGTTGCTAGAATAAACATTTATTTGTTCTCTTGACATCCAATAGCCAATTGAATAACTCCTAAATGTACATTGCAAGCTCATAATTGGAGAAAATTGCTGGAAATGTTAAGATGGATATGCGCTACCTTAAACACCCTGATTTACAACATTGTGTTGTCATATTTACATTATGAAATCGAAAGAAAAAACCTGCCTTCTCCTTCTCAAGATATATAAAAAAATTTCTGTGAAGGGACTAATTTTGATTACATTGATTAAATACTATTCATTTGATGGACTCCTTCCTATTTAATGTAGCCATCGTAGCATTAACTTGTCATTTGTAGATGAATTTCTTCGTTAGACAATGACAATTATTGACAAAATGCAAAACCTGAACTCAATGCATCCAGATTTAGATAGATGACTAGGGAATTTGCAGACTCCAAGTAATGGATCACTGGGCACAAAATTCAGGGCCATAACCAATATCATACTTTTATTTGACTTATTTGTGACAAGATCACAAAGAGATAGTGATGGTGATGAAATGTCTGTAGAAAACCAAGGAAATCTGCTTATAAGAATTAAAGATCTTACCTATGGTATCAAATGAAAGAATGACATACAGTAAGGACAAAGACCAGGCTTATAGATTTTCTTGATAAGCCCAAAAATTGTCAATTAACTGAAAGGGTTAATGTCAGTAAGATAATAAGGGTTTGCTGCACTTGAACCTGGGAAGTACAAAATTTCAGTTATTTCAAAATCAATTACATAAATTTTAACACCCTCTAATGCCTCATAATTAGATAGAAATTTAGAGATGTTAATATAGGTCATTTAAGGATGGAAAATTAAATTTTCCTTTAATCCCCACATATTTAGGTTAAATATTTTACTGGATTATTGTTAATCGTTGCAATTAAATATTCTAAATATCTTTATTTCAGACTATTGAAAGCCGCAAGCAGCGCCCTGATTTAAGCACCAATGAACATTTATGGGATGATGCTGTTATTGAGTCTCATTTGAATTTAATAGATTTAGCTGGTTCAGAGCGTGTGTTTCAAACAAAAGCCACTGGTGACCGATTCAAAGAAGGCTGTGCCATAAACAAGTCACTGTTTCACCTCGGAAAAGTTATTTCACAGCTTAGTGAAGGCTCAGGGTAAGTCAAGCGCATGCATAAGTCAACTTCCATCGTGCATTGGTTTATATATTTTTTTATTACATGAGTCATGTTCTGATTCTTGTACTTGTCCATTAAATGAATGCAATAAAATTCATGTGGAAATATTTGGAAAAGGTTGTGCCCCGCTGACAAACAATGTCCCTTAAAGAAGAGTTTTTGGAAATTAATCATTTTGAAGCTTACAAGTGTGAATCTTGTTACACCTTAATTGATGTGTTGGAAACTCCTCACTCGTTAGCCTGGTGTTAGGGTTTTTTAGCACCACATTTATACTGTTTCTTAAGTTAACCATCTCAGAGTAATCCTAGTCATCCATGTTTCCATGGCTGGATGACTGTTTGCCTCCAGGTAGCCTGACTCTGTCATTCTAGAGTATTTTCCCCATAAATGTCACAGGGGATATTCTTCTTTAGGATTTCCACTAATTTGGGAAATGAGATAAAAAGTGGGGAAGTAAGATACTTCGGACTTTGGGAAAATTCCAGAAAGAGTCTGCATTTTTTAAAAAGTGGGGATTTGTTATGCAAATTAGGAATGTGATTTGTGAATTAAGAATTCAAAATTAGAATGAGTTAACCTTAAAAGGCTAATGATTTTTACACTGAAATTGTTGCATTAAGTTGTGATGCCAATTAAAGTTTAGTGTGAGCCCTCATAATATGGGGGCACTTACAAAAGTTGAATCTATTTTTGGACTGGCCTCTGTGGTGCCAGTGAAGTACAAAGGGATTATCCATAAAAAGATACTGATAGTAAAAATACCTGCCCCGTAGAGGAAAATTTGGGGAAAAGGACAGCATGCTCATGAGCATAGCAAAAATTCAGGAATGAGAGAAAAGCAACTCTTGTCCCGTTTGCAGTTTTAGATCTCAATTACTCACTAACCAATCATGTGGTGAATGATTGGTTGCTCATATAGTTCAATCTCTCCTCAGTATATGTGGTAAGTTTTGAACAATGCTGCTCACATTTTATTACATTCCTTAAATCTAGGGAATTCCAGAAAAAAACCCTTGGAAATTCTTTTTACTTTTTGAGTGGGTACCCTGGTAATGGTGAATGCAGTGGAAGCTTGGTCCCTACAAAATCACTCATTACATCAAGCTCTCATTCTCACTGGTGGTGAATTTTTAATGTTACGTTAGCTATTTCCTGACTTTTCAGAATATTATTTTTGCAGCAGTTTGTGTGGTAATTTTTCACCATAGGCACTGAGAAATTAACTGCAAATATCTACCGAAAATGTCTTCAGTTTGTGGATCACTGCTTTTGTCAATAGAACCTATTACGTACTCTAGAATAACCAAAATTCTCTGTTGGCTTATAGTTATCCTGTGTTAGAATTTCATAGTTTTGTTTTTTTTTCAGGCAATATGTCAATTTCAGAGATAGTAAATTAACAAGGATTTTGGAATCATCTTTGGGTGGTAATGCTCACACTGCAATAATATGCACAGTCACCCCAGCTAGTGTTGAAGAAACTGCGTCAACTTTCTCTTTTGCTTCTCGTGCCATTCGTATTACCAACACGCCACATTTGAATGAGATTGTGTCGGATGAATGTCTCATCAGAAGGCATGCTGCCTTGGTCAAAAAACTAGAACTGGAATTGGAGGTGAGTCATTACACATTATATTAATTTTGAGTACTTATTTCCTTAATGTGGTGGTAATCACCTATAATTAGATCGATAGGCAAGGTGATGTAATGCAGCATTGATTCATGGAAAAAAGTGTTATGAGTCAGTAAATTTAATATATTTACAGTATTTGACCTTATTTATGGGCTATAATGGAGAATATATAAAAATATTGGTCATAATAGTATATCAGCATGGTTATAGTAGAAATTTGTCAATTTTGTGACATGAGGACCTTAAAACTGGTAAAACCAACTATCAGAGAAAGAATTATCCTAATTTTATTACAGTCTCAAGTTTTTTCTGTCCTGACTTTTTGGTGATGATAAGTTGAATTGTTGACTGATTAGTGCTTTTTGGCTGTTTTTACATGAAAGTACTGTACCAGTAACAATATTTGTATCTTCATTAAAATGAATGTTAGAAAAGTTCGTGGTAGAAATGCCAGTACAGTTCATTGGTTTGATGTCATTCTGAGTATAGCTTTGGAAATAAAATCAATGAGCAGGAACTAGTCTCATCAAATCTTATCATGCTACTGCTATATCAAAAACATTGTTAATTTCCGTTCATTAATCATTGCATCTTTAGATTCCTTAAATTAAAATAATCTAGATTAAAAGAAGATAAAATTATAGCAGTTTTGTCTTAAAATAAAATGCCTAAGTTTAGAGGTATATTTTTGAGAAATGGGACTATTTACAAGAGGTCATACTCTTTTTTTCTCTCTAGTCCAGCCCAAAAGTTATGAAATATGTCTAGTCTTTGAATAATCACATGATTAAATATCTATGGTGAATAAATACACCAATATCCTATCTCATATACATGTCCTCATCCATTTGTGAAACACACTGTAGTTGATTTTGTTGAAGTATTTTAGCTTTGAGAAACTTATCAAATTATCAATGGCAAACAAAAATAAAATCCTAAAATATTTACTTGAAGGCTCATAGTGTCACGAATACTAAATGATATTCTTTTTCTTATCTCTAAAAATCTGTCTCATTGTCTATGACGCTGTAATACATACTATAATTGATGAATTTCTTCTATCATTTCATAAAGTAATCACTCTTTAATGTTTAGCATTTCATTTTGAATCTCTCAACTCATATAGGGCTGCTTCCATTCCTGGAAAGGAAGTATTTTTAGCAAGTATTAAATGATTTCAAATGTCAGTTATGAAACCATCTTCCACATTGATTACAATTTATAGTTAATATGCATCTTTTTTCATTTAGTGCATTATCTCAAAAGGAAAAATTACCCACGTCTGCTAAAACAACATCCCTGACTTCAGTTATTCTGTATGTTTATAGTGCCACAGTAGTATGATTACATCACAGAGTTTTTTCATATTTACAGAAAGCCAAGCAAGACAATGATTGTGAAAGTATGAAGAAGGAGCTTGAGCAAAAAGAAAAGATTATATGTCGGTTGAAAGATTGGATTAAGAGAGATGAACTGCAAGCCCATAGTCCTTGTTTGGTAAGTAACATTTTCCTCTGTTTTTATGATAAAATTAACATGGTAAAACTTATGACTCCCTTGTGTGCCTATGAATATCTAAGGCTCTGAAGCACTGTAGCCAGGGTGGCCACTGGCCTAGAAAATTTTGTTGATGCTGGAAAAGTCAAGATAAATTTTTTTAAGCTTTGGAATTCCCAAAAAAATCCAAGTACCAAAACACATTTTGATTTCATTTAAATGGCTTGATCAACAGATCAATAGTGACCAGTTCATTTGAAAGCCCTGTCTTGGTAAGATTAAAAGATAAGCTATGAACTACTTTATTGACAAACAGGCTCTAGACAGAACAGCAGAACAGTTGAGAGCCAACATTGATGGCAACCGCGAGAGGAAATTAGGGATAGCATTGATTGTCAATCAAGTTGAATTACAGCACCAGTTGTTTGCACTGATTAATTTATAGCCAGCCTATAAATTGGCTTCATAAATCATGGAGACTAATTAACCTACCTGTATTATGTGTTGTTTATGTAAGATTCTTAACCTCAGACTGGATGTTTATTGAAATATATTAATGTACATTGATGAAATCTTGAAGTACTCTATGTGTTTGAAAATGTTATATGAAGTCATACATTAATAGTGCTATGTATCCTCTAAATTGGGCACCAGCACGTACCAAAACCTACACAAAGAGAAGTCAAATTATTCGATTGCAGCAGGAACAAAATGTAACATGAGAATTGACATTTATCTCTCGTTTGTACCCTATATAAACTGGGTGCCCATCTACCTGTAACACACCAGAACATTAGTCTGCCCAAGAATTTTTGATGATACCTTTCTTTCTTTTAAGATCTTTCCTTCTGTGCTGTGTGAGATTTGACAACTCCTGGATGCAGTTAAAGCATAGATTTTTATGAATAAGTACCCCTAGCATCAAATGATGCTAAATGAGACATTACTTGGTACTGCTTTAAGTTGTATGTCATGTAGAAGTAAATTAACCTCTTAGGGTCAGGAGGAGGGCATTGGGGATTATACTACTCACCTATCCTGCTGAAATAGTGACGGCAGCCTCCCAGCATGGCTTCAGCGACCCCTGGAATGTGCCTAGTGGCAGACAACATATTATCTGTTCTACAATGGGTAGGGTCACAAAGTATGGATGTTCCTTTGTAAGAAAATGGGAGGATCTCGAATTCTATTTATAGCTGGATAATTATTTTATCTGGTTGTTTTGCTGGTTAAATTAGTGATTAATATTGAGTGCACGCTTGAATGATGGGAGAGGAAGTGCATTTATTATTATGGCTGATAGCTAATTGCACTGATGATATGCTCTGACTACAAATGGCTGATTGTATTTAGCTTTTCTGTGATAAGGTATAACAAGTTTGATTACCTCTTGTATTTATTTTATGTGCTCTATCAAGGCTATTGGCAAAATTCTGCTGGGTTTTATATTTTAGTATTTGATAGAGAAAGAACAGCAAATGGAGTTCCCTATGAGAATCCAGAAATGACCAGTTTAGCTTGTTAAAGTATCCTGTTGTGTGATCTACAATTTTCAACTATTAAATGAAGTATATGCATGAGTTAAATGCCCTTTGGAGTTTTAGAGAAGCTCCTTTAAAATGTCTTGATTAGCTATGCCTACACAGTCAACATGAGGAATGAAAAGAGGAGAAACTGTCTGCTTTTTTAAATTAAAAAAACTAGTCTCCTGGAGGAAATTGAATGTTGTTAATAAAGATATTGATATATCTACAGAACTTGAGTGAAAAAATGACTTGAAAATGGAAGAATTTGAGATCCCACATAACTAGTTGAAAGATTGAAGCTTACCAAATTAAAATCTCCCATGAATATCTAATGGTTATAAAGGAGGAAGAATGAAAATATGGGTGCTAAAAATGTTTATAGCTGATGTGTTAATGATAAATTCTAGATAATTGAAGTTGGAATGAAATAGAGGTCATCTTAAAATGAAATGAACAATTAGACGTATGTAATAAATATAAATATCAAGATTAGAAATGATATTATAGTTTTGCCTTTGTAAAAAATTGATGGGATGATGTCTCTGGCGATGTCAATTATTTTCTACAAAAAAAATTACAATTAGAATTGCATGTTAAAATTCAAAATGCAGTTTTATACATCACATTAATTTTGAGAAATGTTCATAATTAAAATGTTAATACATGACTCATGCTAGTAGATTAACTACAATAGAATCTCTTGACAAGCACCTTGCTTAATGAATAACTCAATGATAAGCAAAAATATTGGTCCCGACAAGGTCCAAACTAAGAACCACGAAACTAGATTAGCAAGTGACTTTTCGCATAGCTAGTGATGATTAGTGAGGAATTCCAGGAATGATTGCACCCCTGCTATTTTAATATCTCTATGTACTCGTTCCTGTAGCATCTTAGTGTCACTGGGGATCACACATTTTTCTGAACTTGTGTTCAGATATATATATTATGATCATTATCAGCCATATTTTTTGTCTGAATAATTTAAGTGGCTGTCTCATAGTGGTTTAATAACCACTATGAGACAGCCACAAGAGAATAAAAATAATCCTATAAACGAAAAGTAAAATCACTTAAAAGCTGACATAAGGTGTGAGTCTGGCTGATCCAGCACACACATCAAAAATCGTATAACATTAACAAATTGCAATTTGTTGAAGGACCAGACTAATGAGTTAGGTGCTTAAAAAAATCTATATGCAATGGTTATGTATTCTCAACAGTGTTGACGGGTTGCTTCTCATATGGATTCATGAAAAGCAATTGCAATGTGACACTAGTAACAAGAATATTATTTGTGAGAAGGGACTAGTGATTTCTGCTGACTTAGTTAGGATGATGTTAGGATCCTCAATGGCTGAAAAAGTGTTTAAGGGGAACCTTGTGTGGTTTGAACTTTAGGAGGTTAGAAAGGAAGCGTGAGTAAAAACAAATGTCTCTAGACAGCTTTCTGTTGAAAAGGAATTAAGTACATACCATAAATGATAAACTATTTATTTCTATTCTTTTTTGCTTTTACAAATCAAGTTTGCATTTCCAGTTGTTTCATTCCTAGTCGATATGAATAGATGAATATAATCCATGATCCTAACCATATCTATAATTTTTTTTTAATAAACCTTGTGCATAATTTATTTTTTTAGGCATGGAATGCATGCATTATCACACTTCACAGTAATTTATATGCAAAAAGTTGTTTCACTTTATGAGAGAGATCACAGAACCAATTATGCTGGTTGTACAAGGTCCCACTGTTGAACTCGTTATATCTCAATACCAAAGCATTATGCTTGTTTGACTGTTTTCAACTTAGACCCAGTTCAAACTTTCAAAAAATTAGAATTAAGATCGTTAGTGGAAGGGCCAGTAATAAACAATCGATATTTTTTCTGTTTGCCTCTGTTGACTAGGTCACTATTTCATTATTTCCATCGTATGAAATATTTTTTCTGGCTTGAGATTTTATGAATGGATCTAATTTTTACCTTTGAAAAAAGCATCACTTAAAAAATCATGGTGGATTCTTTTTGTGTGCTAAAAGTAAAAAAATTTCAAATAGTTATTTATTAAATAATGAGCTAAATTATTTGATTTTAACCTAACTATATGCTGGATAATTCCAGTGATTGATGGAAAATGTTTTTTTTAATGTTTCGTGATAATTAAAGAGCATAATGATTTAGGTGACAAATCCCTTTTTATACTTTTCTACAGGTTCCTCGGTCTGACCGGAGAAAAACATGGGCTGCTAGTGACCTTGCAGCTTCTCTACAGCTAGTGAAATCAAGCCAAGACCTGAATCCATTGAATGAGGAAGAATTTGGCTCTGGTAATTATTTAATACTAAAAATCAAAACTAGTGATGGATAAATCACAAATTTGATCATATAATTCTTTTTTACATTTAAAGTTGATCATTGTTTTGTGCTCGACTTGAATCCATGTCAGTCAATGTATTTGAAAACTATATATCTAATATTTTAAGTCCGCCTGTAGTGTTTCTAATTTGTTCCAAACAAAATTACATTTTAAGTAAAAAATAATTTATTTTAGTTGTTTTGTGATTTCAATATTTAAGCACAATTTTTACAATTCTTATATTTGTTGTGCTATTTTTCACTCATTTTTACTTCTTATTAAATGCATGTCAGGCAATATTCATGTATGATTTTCCTTTAAAAGCACCTGTAAAAATACCTATACCAAGAATGACATATCCAAGGTTTCCTTTGCCCTTGTTTGCTGTGAATCATAGCAAGCAAAGAATATAAGTCAACCATAGATGCGTGACTAAGTACAACTTTGCTGGATATTTGGCTGCTAGCCAGCTCATAACCTATCTAAGCAATCATAAGGTGCTTATGTCATATGAAGGCATATTGGAAAAATAATAATGTGTAATAAAATAGGAAGCAACAGCATTTGACGAAAACTGTCTGATATAATATTAGTAACAATATAACATCTTTATCGGGCTGAAAATGAGACTAAAAAGTCTCTTGTTCCACCTAGCCCCTCATCATCTACATACTTAAATATGTGAATAATCATCACAATAGTGTGTAGAAACTTTGATGGTGATTATTGTATTGAAAATACAGCATAAAATAAATAAAATTACAGTTTCACAAAAAAATTAATTGGGTGAAGTGTGAAAAGATGCATGCAATTGGGGGGAAAACATGAATTTCTGGGAAAATGTAAGATTTATAGGAAGAATTGTGCACTCATATCCTATGTGAAAACCACGGCAGAAAAACACCCCCAGTGGAAGGGAGGTATAAAAAAACCTGTGGAAACAAAGTAGAAATAATAAATATAAGTATATAAAATGTTTGAAAACTTCTTTTTTACTGATGGTTGCTACCATTGCTTGAAAGCTCAGCAATCATCACCTTAAGGTGTGATTCAATTAATTCCTCCAAGGTGTGGTACTGAGAGATTTTATGCAAATTCCATTATTATCTGTCATGCATGGGGTCATGGTAGTCCAGGGAGTACGGAATGGATGATTGTCACAAGAGCCTGGGATCTGTTCCCATACACCTCTGGACTAATGAGCACCCTCAGCTTCACCTGTGCTATGTGAATTTTATGGGTCTCAGATCTTCCTGGAATATCATATGCAGCACAGAGAAAGTGACTGACCCTAATTAATGTTCTCTGATAAGCGAATTTCTGTTGCGTTTAGTACTAGGTGAGCTCTACCATCACCTATTAAATCGCCCTTCGGATTAAACATGCACATGGTTTGGTTAGAAATGCCTAAATCTTTTTATCTCAGGCCTCCACTGTTCCTCTATGCATTTTAAATATTAATATTTTATATAATTTTAAATAAAACACAACCTGTTGTGTTTTTCAAGATAGCCTGCGTTAATTGCAATAGAATTGAATAAGAATGTAATTAGAATAGACAAAAGCTGTAATTTTTCCTGGAATAGAAATTTGGATTAGTTTATATTGTTTATAACATAATATTTAAAACATCAATATTAAAAATATCTAAATCATTTGTCCAGTAGTTTATATGAAATAAGTTCCTTGTTGTAACCAATTTATATATATGTATATTTTTATGTATATATATATATATATATATACATACATATATATATATATACATATATATATATACATATATATATATACATATATATATATATATTTATTTATTTATACAGAAACAGTTATAAGGAAAAGGGATAGGAACACACATAAAGGACAAACACAATAAAGATGGGGAAGGCGGAATCGAACGGATCACAAGAGTAAAAATATTTCCTAGACCGGGACTCGAACACTATCTATATATATATATATATATATATATATATATATATATATATATATATATAATTATATATATAATTATATATATAATTATATATATATATATATATATATATATATATATATATATATATATAATTATATATATAATTATATATATATATATATATATTTTTTTTTAAGTAATCTACCGGTTAAGGTAGGTTTTTGGATGGACACAACTACCAAACAAATATTTTATTACTCCTAACAAAACACAAAATCCATCATCCTACTCTATATCAGGTCCCTCTTCATCTCTGAGAACTTTCTTCCTCCCTTCATCTCGTCCAACAACCCTATCCTGTTCCTTCCCTTTCCTCTTTTGCCCAACATTCTACCCTCTATCACAGTCTTCAACATCCCACTGCCGGTCAACACCCCCTTCATCCACTTTTCCTGCCTCCATAGGATTGCTCCCAACAAACCCCTCTCTTTGCCCACCATACCAAGTACTTCCTCATTTGTTTTCTTCTCTGTCCATTTCACCTTCTCCATTCTTCTCCACACCCACATTTCAAAAGCCTCCAATCTACGTCTATCCTCCTGCTTCAATGACCACGTTTCCGCTCCGTACATAGCTACGCTCCATATCAAAGTTTTTACGAGTCTTTTCTTAACATCCTTACTCAAAGACCCCGTCATCAACTCCCTCCTCCTTGTGAAAGCCTCTTTGCCTAGCGCAATTCTTCTCCTTACGTCCCTACTACTTTGACCGTGTTGGTCCAAAACACTACCGAGATACGTGAACTGTTCTACCTGCTCTATTTTTTGTCCACCTATTTTAATGTTAAGCTTGGCCTTTTTCTTTCTAGAAAATCGCATAACCTTTGCTTTATTTATATTGATTCTCATCCCATACCTGTCGCACTGAATTTCCAATTCATTCAGCAATGCTTGCAGCCCCTTGGCTGACTGACAAACTAAAGCTTGGTCATCAGCAAACCTAACTGATTTTACGAATTGCCCGCCCACCTTCATTCCTACCTCCAGGTCTTCCCATGCCTCTTTGACCATTTCCTCTGCATACAGGTTGAACAGCAACGGTGATAAAGGGCAACCCTGCCTTACACCCCTTCCTAACACTGCCCATCCTGACTCCCCGTTTCCCACCCGCACCTGAGCAGTCTGAGACATGTACAGGTTGCGGATTAGCCTCCTTTCCTTCCAATCTATTCCTATTTTCTGCAGAATACTCATTAGTTTTTCCCAATTCACTCTATCAAACGCTTTTTCGAAATCTACGAAACAGGCAAATACCTCCTTGTTGTGCTCTATATTCCTCTCGATTAATAATCTCATTACTGCAATGGCATCACGCGTACCTCTCCCCTTCCTAAACCCAAACTGATCATCCCCTAAGTAATCATTTGCCCTACTCTCTATCCTTTTGTTTATGATCCTGAGAACAACTTTAGCTGAGTGGGATATCAAACTAATCGTCCTGTAGTCCTCACATGACGTGGCCTTTACCTTTTTCGGAATAGGAACTAAAACTGATCTCACAAAGTCTTCCGGCCAGATTCCCTCCTCATAAATACTACGGATCAGCCCATATAGCCTCTTCCTCCCACATTTTCCTAAGGATTTCAAAAGTTCCACGGGAATGTTATCTACCCCGACGGCCTTATTTAGTTTCATCTCCCTTAATGCCCTTTCTATCTCATTGTCTAGTATGCCTGGACCTAAGCTGTCTTCCTCTACGTCATTTTCTTTTTCAATGTCTAACTTTGTTAGTCTGAGTTCTTTACTATACAGTTCTTCTACATACTCCTTCCATCTCTCTTGGATCTTTCCTGCGTTAACTATTACCTTACCCGCCTTATCTCTAACTGTTAACATAGCTCTTCCTTTCTTACTTCCCGATAACGATTTAACTTTGCTGTACAGCGCACCGATTTCACCCTTCCTCTGCAGACTTTCCATATCCTCGCACTGCGTCCTCCACCATGCTTCTTTCGCTTTATTTGTTGCCCGCCTTAATTTATTGTTCAATTCTTTGTACTTCATTTTGCCTAATTCTGTATTTACATTCTTCCATTATATATATATATATATATATATATATATATATATATATATATATATATATATATATATATATATAGATAGTGTTCGAGTCCCGGTCTAGGAAATATTTTTACTCTTGTGATCCGTTCGATTCCGCCTTCCCCACCTTTATTGTGTTTGTCCTTTATGTGTGTTCCTATCCCTTTTCCTTATATCTGTTTCTGTATAAATAAATAAATATATATATATATACATTATATATATACATTATATATATATAAAATATCTTCGAAATGGAACGCTCATCGGCGACACACAAATATATAAAAACACAGATGTAGATTTTTAGAATATAGAGACACAAAGAAAGGACACTCACAATTTGTTATTTTACGTTTCAACAGCACGGCTGTCGTCTTCAGAATCAGAATATATATATATATATATATATATATATATATATATATATATATATATATATATATATATATATATATATATATATATACACACACATACTAATTACATGCCCCAATGCAGAGAGAATCTATGAAAGGTACTCACTATTCTGCCTCCAAAATTGACATTAAGCCTCATTAAAGTATTGTTTATATTACTGCCCCCAGTTCTTCTAAAATCAAAGTATATTAACTGTATCAACTTAAGTTGCATTATAGTGTGGGTGAGGTTTTTTATGATAAACTTAAAATGTATACCTTCAGATATCAGTTTGTGTAATATTTTTTGTCTCCTTGAATGTTAATTTTCCTTTATTTCATTGAAACTTTTTGAACAATGAAGCATTATCATTATGGAAACAAGACATCCGATAAGAGACGAATTTTATCTTTATAATTCATTTTTGAAGGCAAGAAAATTTGCCAAATGCTAGTGATGAATGTATTAGATATGTGATGTATTACAGTTTTAAGGAGTAAAAGTACCCTAGTGTTTTGATTGTGGGTAATAATTGTTTAAAATGAATTGAAAACAATTGAATAAATATATGGTTATTGTTTTTTTTTTTTTTAGGTTCTATGCTGGTGGATTCACCTTTCTTTGAAAGTGAGAAAGCATCCGAGTTCGGACGAAGAGGACGAAGTTGCTCTGGACTATGGAATAAAGAAAACCTCCCTCTACAGGAAGTTCGTCTTTCCTTGCAAAGCCCGATATTTGAAGGCAATGGGAAGGAATTAAAGTAAGTGCAATATTTCCATTAATGTAAATTATTATGAATATTTTTTCTTTTCTGATAACAAGGACATTATTTCATTACATTATTTTGTTACTTTGATAATTAGTTCTTTACAAATACCTGAAATGGTAGGAACATATCATTTGAAAAGAAATACTTCACAATAATTGTAAAGTAGACCTGAATCTGGCCGACATTTTTCATTTATTCCCTTTAAATTTTGAAATTATTCTTTAAAATTTCTTTGTTGACAGATTTTCATCTAGTGTTGGTTTTATTAGGATTTGATTTTTGTGTGTTCCCCAAGAACATGGTTAGGATGAACCAAAATAATAAAAAATTTTATGATTGAATGATATTTAGTTGTATACAAAAGTTCATTTCTGCCCATCATCAAGGTGTTGGAAATGTTAATGTAGCCCTTATTATTACATTTCAATTTTTAAGGAATGAACATAACTATGCAATCAAGTATAATGTATAAAAATATTTTTAAAAAATGTGTGTTTTGTGTTAGTGCAGTGAGTTTCCAAACTGAATGCTTGCGCTCCATTTTAATTTCCTTTAAAGCTTATTAAAATTGTCTATATTAGATAGATATGCTTTATGCATATCCTTAATCACTTTCGTAAGCTTTCTTTTATGCAAGTATAGCTTTAAGGTTGGCAAATGCCGTCTTAAATTATGTCCATGTTTGTGAAAATCAGTCATATTAGTTGCCAATGTGTAAAGTATACTATTTCCTCGTGTTTACACCTTTATTACTACTTCTATCAAGAATTAGGTGTATGTATTGTGACTTTTTGACATGCATCATGATTGTTGCTTGAATTCCTATGCAATAATTGTCTCAATTAATTATAGTCAAATAAATTGCAGGCAACTACACATGTAAAACCTTCTCCATGTTTAGTGCAGTGTGTGGATATTTGATCATAGAGAAAACCAATGTTGGATTAAAGGGGTCTGTAGAATGAACATATTAATAAACCCCTGTAGTTATTATACTTCTTATGGTGTGTGTGCCTGTGTAAATGCCAAGGTAGGCATATTAATAAAATTTGTTATCTCAGGCGTAACTTTGTGGAATTTGCATAACATATTGAAATGTAATGAAATAATTGACTTTGTAATTCCACACACTTTACAAAGTGTGTGGAATTACAAAGTCAATTTTTCATTACATTTCAATAGGCATATTAATATTGGTAAATGCTTTTAGAAGCAGTTTTTTTATTAGAAAATACAAAATTTGGAGGAATGTTTTTTCTCTTTCCATGACTTGTTTAGCCTTAACCTTAGATTTTTAAAATAATTTTGGACTTCCATGAAAATTTAATAATGCTTATTTTCTGTGAATTTTAGGAGAGGCAGTCATGGTGGTGGGAAAAAGAGGAAAAGTGCATTGGGAGATATTCTTACTGCAGATGATTTAACATTTCAATTGATGGAAAAAGATCATAAAATAAATAATTTGGAATTTTTGGTTGGAGAATTAAAATTGAAACTAGATGCTGCTACTAAGGAAAAGAAAAAGAAATGTGATTCGGAAATTCTCTTTAGCGATTCCAAATCATGCAGTAATTTGAAAAATGAAACCTCCAACATGCTGAATAGTTCAGTTGAAAATGCAGAAATTACTGTGAAGATCAACATTCAGTCACTTGAAGCATCTTTGGAAAAAGAGAAATTAAAAGTTGAATCCCTGGAAGAGTCACTTGAGACAGAGAGATTAAAAGTTGAATCCCTGGAAGAGTCTCTTGAGAAAGAAAAATTTAAAGTGGAATCCCTAGAAGAGTCTCTTGAGAAAGAAAAATTGAAAGTTGAATTGCTTGAATCTGCTCTGAAGAAACAAACGATTGAAGTGGAACAATTGGTTTTCAAGGAGAAAGAACTCCTTTCAAAAATTGAAGAAAATGAGGCAAATGCACTTAGTGAAAAGAGGGCTTTATTGAATGCATTTGAGAATATGTTAGATAAAAAAGACAATAATCATGAAATCGACTTGCTTAACAAAGTTGAGTCTTGCAAGGAAATTGCAAACAATTTGAAAATCAAATTACATGAGAGCGATGCGGTTATTCACTCCCTTACTTCAAAGCAAGATGAGTTAAAATCAGCTCTGAAAATGGAAAAACTT
Source organism: Hetaerina americana (assembly GCF_022747635.1). Taxonomy (NCBI): domain Eukaryota; kingdom Metazoa; phylum Arthropoda; class Insecta; order Odonata; family Calopterygidae; genus Hetaerina; species Hetaerina americana. Next base: position 279,164 of record NW_027287261.1, read on the forward strand.
CGCTCTAATAAGGCAAGTAAAGAACTTAAAAATGTGCTAGAATGCATATCCAGTCTTACTGGAGACCTTGCAAGACTTACTGGAAAATCAGATGATATGGAATTGGTGGTAAATGATGAGGCCAAATCTATTGAAGAAAAGGGTGTTTTTCATTCCAAAGTTGCTATAATGGATTTGAATAAAGTAATAGAAGAAATGAAATCATTTTACATGAAAGAAATATTAGAATTAATCAAGCAAGCTGAAGGCCTGTCAGTAATGACTATGGGAATGGGTGAGGAAATTTCAACTCTGAAAATACACTTTGGAAAACTTGTAGTGGAATCAAATGAGATCAAGGCAGAAAGAAATGAGTTTGAATCCCTCCTCAATATAGAAAAGGAAAACATAAACAGCCTTCAGGCTCAACTTCAATCTTCATATGAGCATGGAATATCTCTTTCACAACAAGTAAGTGAACTGCTTGAGACTCTAAAAAAAACTGAGGCACACTTATCTTTTATGACAAAGAGTAATTTGGAAGCAGAAACAGATCTACTGACCTATTCATCACGAATTAATGAATTGGAAGAGGAATTGCAAGCAAGTGAGGTAGTGATTGCAAACTTGGCTGAAAGTGATGAGGACAATTTAGTAGAACTGCAGGAAGTGGCAAAGGAAAAAGATAAATTGAAAGATCAGCTTGTTGAAGCCTATGAAAATGTGAAGTCTTTATTGGCAGAAGTTAAGAATATGAGTGAGAATTCTATTCCTTCGGAGTCCTTGGATGCACTGAAGTCAGATTGTCTACAATTGTCGTCAGAATGTGAGAGCTATAAAGTGCAATTGAATGAGATGAAGGGAGCATATGTAGAGCTTGAGGAAAGGAACCGGCAAATTTTGGAGGAAAAGAGTCTGTTAATGAAGGAAAAGGATGTAGTGTTAGCTGAGTTTGAGCAGATGAAGATTGCCCACTCAAGATGGTCCAATGAGTTGAGAGATGCTCTGCAAAAAGCAGAATGCGAACTCTTAAGCCTGGGGAAGGAGAAGGAAATTCTTGCCCTGGATTTGACAACTGAGAAGGATAAAAATGAGTGCATGCGGAATAATATGGACAAAGTAGCAGGTGAAAATGAATCACTTTTAAAAGAGTTAGAAGGACTAAGACAGGCTTGTGACAATGAAAGTGGCCATCTGGAAGTTATTTCTTCCCTCCAAAAGGAGCTTGACCAAATCAAATTCTCAATCTCAGTGTGTACGGAAAGTGAAAAAGAATTAGATAGGCTCCTTGCTTTAGAGAAAGAGAAAACTCAATCACTTAATAATCAATTGAATAAATTTGATGCAGAAAAAGAGGAAATGATGTTAAAATGTGATCAGTTGCAGAATTTGATTTATGAACTGAAAAATATACAGAGGTTGGGTGAAGAAGAAAATGCAGAATTAGAAAACAATATATCCAAGTTAAGATCTTCAAATGACAAACTAACACAAAAAATACATTCATTGGAAGTCAAGTGTAGTGATCAAGAGCATTGTTATGCTTCAAAGGAAAAACATTTTGAATGCCAAATGGAGGAAATGAAAATTGAACTTCAAAAGAAAGTTAATGAAATTGAGAATTTAAGTTCTAAAAATTCAGAACTATTTATAATGCTTGATTCAAAAGGTGAAACAATATCTGAACTTGAGTCTCATATAACAATGCTAAATGAAAAAATGAATGCATATATTAATGAAATCAATGCAGGAAAAGTGACAATCATAGAATTGCAGGGTGATCTAAATGCAGCTCAAGATAAGCTGTTGTCAGAAACTGCCAATTTAAGAGAAATATCAGAAGAACTGATGAAGGAAAAACTAAAGGAAATGTTGTTGGCTTTGGAATCAGCACATGAGAAACTAAAAGTGCAAAATGAAGAAGCAGCTGCAGAGAAAGAAAATCATGAGAAAATCGTTTCTAGTTTAAGAAGCCAATTAGAGGAAGCAGATGAAAAGTTTGAATTAATTTTGAAACAAAAAGAGGAGAAAATTATTTCCCTGGTAAAAGAATTTGAACATGAAGTTGAGAAGCTCAATTGCAAGGTTCATGAGACGGAATCATTGATTTCAACTAAAAGTGATGTGGAAGCAAGGTTGGAAGAAGTTTCAGCTGAGAAGATGAAATTGCAAGAACAACTTGAATTGGCTGAAGAGAAGATGGAGAATTTGAGAAATGATGTGGCAGCAGAACTTGGAAATGAAAAGAGTAGCTATGAACAGAACATTGCCAGTTTGCAGAAACAACTTCAGGATACCACTGATGAGTTTGAGTTGATTTTGAAAGAGAGAGAGGGGGAAATAAGTGCCCTGGAGCATGAACTTCAGCAAGAAGTTGAGAAGCTTAGTGTTAAGGTTCAAGAGACAGAGGCATTGATATCTACAAAAAGTGATGTGGAAGCCAGGTTGGAAGAAGTTTCAGCTGAGAAGATGAAATTGCAAGAACAACTTGAATTGTCTGAAGAGAAAATGCAGAATCTGAGAAATGATGTGGCAGCAGAACTTGGAACTGAAAAGAGTAGCCATGAACAGAACATTGCCAGTTTGCGGGAACAACTGCAGGATTCCACTGATGTGTTTGAGTTGATTTTGAAACAAAAAGAGGAGAAAATAAGTGCCCTGGAACATGAACTTCATCAAGAAGTTGAAAAGCTTAGTGTTAAGGTTCAAGAGACAGAGGCATTGATATCTACAAAGAGTGATGTGGAAGCCAGGTTGGAAGAAGTTTCAGCTGAGAAGATGAAATTGCAAGAACAACTTGAATTGGCTGAAGAGAAAATGCAGAATCTGAGAAATGATGTGGCAGCAGAACTTGGAACTGAAAAGAGTAGCTATGAACAGAACATTGCCAGTTTGCAGAAACAACTGCAGGATACCACTGATGAGTTTGAGTTGATTTTGAAACAAAAAGAGGAGAAAATAAGTGCCCTGGAACATGAACTTCAGCAAGAAGTTGAAAAGCTTAGTGTTAAGGTTCAAGAGACAGAGGCATTGATATCTACAAAAAGTGATGTGGAAGCCAGGTTGGAAGAAGTTTCAGCTGAGAAGGTGAAATTGCAAGAACAACTTGAATTGTCTGAAGAAAAAATGCAGAATCTGAGAAATGATATGGCAGCAGAACTTGGAACTGAAAAGAGTAGCTATGAACAGAACATTGCCAGTTTGCAGAAACAACTGCAGGATACCACCGATGAGTTTGAGTTGATTTTGAAACAAAAAGAGGAGAAAATAAGTGCCCTGGAACATGAACTTCAGCAAGAAGTTGAAAAGCTTAGTGTTAAGGTTCAAGAGACAGAGGCATTGATATCTACAAAGAGTGATGTGGAAGCCAGGTTGGAAGAAGTTTCAGCTGAGAAGATGAAATTGCAAGAACAACTTGAATTGTCTGAAGAGAAAATGCAGAATCTGAGAAATGATGTGGCAGCAGAACTTGGAACTGAAAAGAGTAGCTATGAACAGAACATTGCCAGTTTGCAGAAACAACTGCAGGATACCACCGATGAGTTTGAGTTGATTTTGAAACAAAAAGAGGAGAAAATAAGTGCCCTGGAACATGAACTTCAGCAAGAAGTTGAAAAGCTTAGTGTTAAGGTTCAAGAGACAGAGGCATTGATATCTACAAAAAGTGATGTGGAAGCCAGGTTGGAAGAAGTTTCAGCTGAGAAGGTGAAATTGCAAGAACAACTTGAATTGTCTGAAGAGAAAATGCAGAATCTGAGAAATGATATGGCAGCAGAACTTGGAACTGAAAAGAGTAGCTATGAGCAGAACATTGCCAGTTTGCAGAAACAACTGCAGGATACCACCGATGAGTTTGAGTTGATTTTGAAACAAAAAGAGGAGAAAATAAGTGCCCTGGAACATGAACTTCAGCAAGAAGTTGAAAAGCTTAGTGTTAAGGTTCAAGAGACAGAGGCGTTGATATCTTCAAAAAGTGATGTGGAAGCCAGGTTGGAAGACGTTTCAGCTGAGAAGATGAAATTGCAAGAAGAACTAGAATTGGCTGAAGAGAAGATGCAGAATTTGAGAAACGATGTTGAAGCAGAACTTGGAACTGAAAAGAGTAGCTATGAACAGAACATTGCCAGTTTGCAGAAACAGCTGCAGGATGCTCAGGAAGAATTCAAATTGAATTTGAATCAAAAGGATAAAATAATAGCTAGCCTGGAGAGCAATATTAATTCTGAAATTATGAAATATAATGATAAAATAAAGGAGTGTACGCATCTGGAGTGTCAAAAAAAAGAACTTGAAAATCAAATTGAATATTTTTCGCAGCAGGAACAAAAGTATTTGGCCACAGAAAGGAAGTTAGTTACCGAGGAAATCAGAATAGAAATGCTTCAAAAAAGGTTGGATGAATTGCAGGTTACTTATACTGCCAGTGTTGATGAATTAAACCGATTGAAGTGCACTGAACATGATCTTCAATCTGATTTGGAGAAAATCAGAAAACATAACTGCGAACTTGATAATGCCTGTAAGTTAGCTAAAACAGATCTCTCTTCAGCTCAATCTGATTGTGCTAAGTTGCAATCTGAAGTCAATGTTTTAAAATGTAAACTTCAGGAAGAATCCACTAATAATCAGCAGCTAAGTGTACAGCTGAATATTGAACAAGAAGGACATTTAGCAGCACGTGCAGCTGAAGAAAAGATTTTAGGTGTTATTGCTTCACAGGATAAGATTATATCTGTTTGTGAAAATACCATGTCTGATTTGAAACAGAAGCTGAAATCAGAGAGTGAAAATTGCAGTGATTTAAGGGTCAAGTGCCAAAACCTTGAATCAAAGTTAATTGATATAGAATCAGCTGCACATGCTGAGTTATCCCAGCTGAAGCAAGAAAATGAAAACCTGATCGAGAAACTGAAAGGATTTCATGCAGACCATTCACAGAAGCCCAGTGAATATTTGAATGCACTGCAGGCTAAAGATGAACAGGTGAGATTTTTTATTTATAATTCCTTTTGTTTATGAAATCATGCTGTTGACCATACGCACACATTAATAACTGATTAATTGAAGGCATACAAAAAAAGGTTTGTTTTAGTTGTGAATATAAGAAGTTCACTCCATGGAAATTCAAGTAAATTTGTGCGTGTATACCTGGTGTTGGTATTTAACTCGGAAAATCATAAGTGCGTTACTGTGTTCCATGGTTTTTCTGTCCTTGAAAGATTGAGAATGGTTTATTGAAGAGAGAATTCCTAAACTTAAACTTTGAATTTAGTAATTTAATAAATGCAGGACCACCAATCTAGCCATATTGTTTAACCATTACATGCTTGCATATATATGATAATATTTTGCAGGAAAAATATATGGTAAATGCAATTCTTTAATTTTTTTTGTAAAGTTAATGTACTAAAAGTCTTATAGAAGATAAGTGAATAATAGTTTTTTTATGGAAAAAGGTGGTGTATCAGTTTTCAGGATTGTAAGTATTTCTGGAAAATTATAATTTTTGTCCTGTTATCTAGAAAAAGATAGGGAATGTTATCCAATTTCTACTAAAAATTATTTTCTGATGACATTATTAGGACATCTGTAGCAAGAAAGGATCCTTGAAGTGTAGAGGATGGTCTTGTATATTTAATGTCTCTTATATGGTTACATCAAAAATGCTTGTCCGTTTTCATTTTTACAAATATTCAATTCATTTGCAGCTGAAAGAGTTGGAAAATAAGATGACTGAAGCAGTGAAAGAAAGGGAAAGTTTGGTAATAGAACTTGCGAGAAGGCATGAAGAATGCCAAACTCTGGAAGCTAATTTGAGTCAAATGAAAGAGCAGTTGATTGTGTTAAATGGTACAATCAGTAAAAATCAGGAAGAGGTAGGTGTTTTACATTATTTAAAATGTCTTATTATTTCAATTTAAATTAACGCTCATTACACCAAGTCACCACTAGCAAATTAAGTTAAGCAATGGTCTATCATTAAAGGTGTGTTTTTGATGGGCTCAGGGAGTAACCACTGTGACACTTCTTACTCCTACCTAACATTGCAATAAATATGATAAACCCTATGATAACCTTTTACTGTGATAAACAATTCATTATGCCCAGCATGCCTTATATTTTCTTTCTCCACCTTGCTTACTCACCTTCCCCTCACTATAACCCTATGCTCATATCTCTAAAGCTTCCAATCTGCATTTATTTTTTTGCCTCAATGGCCAAATTTCAGAGGCATGCAAAACTACATTCCATATCAAAGTTATTCCATATCATTTCTTTACATCTTTAGTTAACTTGCATGTAATCAATGCCCTCTTCCTTAAAGAAGTTTCATTACCCAACACAATTCTTCAACATCCCTCCAACTTGGCCCATTTTCCTTGTGAAGACTTACTACCCAGACCACCATCATCCAAAATACCTCTTGCTCTAGTGGACTAATCTACCTACTCTAGATTATACACAACGTTGATGTTAACTTAGCTTTCCTGTTTCTCGAACTCCATCACCTTCATATTCTTATCATCAATTGTCATTCTCAAGTTTCCACACTGGTTGTATAATGCATTGAGTAGCAATTACAATCCTTTGACTGACTGACAAATTAAGGCTTGGTCACCTCCTCACCTAAGTAATTAACCTAATTAATAGTCATATTCTCCATTCCTTGCCATTTCTCACCTACCATTTCCTCTCACCAATGTATTAGCTAACTACAAGCATAATGTTAATAGAAAAATCTGTCTTGCCTACCACCCATTCTGATTCTGTTGCCTGCACCTCTGCATTCTGTGTCATATACGGTTATCAGATAATTCTGTCTATCCCATCAACTTACTCTTGCACCTTCTGCAATGCACTGGTTAATTATACTCCATATCCTCTCCAAACACATGTCCAAAATCCATGTAGTATGAACTACACCATGTAATTTTACTCGTAGTGAATTTTCTTACCTAATGCATTCTTTGTAAAAATTATGAAAGTAGTGTGCACCTATTACAGCCACAAAAGTGTGTAAATACCTACTATGAAAAGTGAAGGAACTGTGACGTGATCGTATTCAACTCATTATACTGAAAATAGCCAAGCTGTGACTTCTACCATACATATTTTCTTTGTTGGAGCAACATCCGCAGATTACAAATATGCTTTTAAATGTAGCTATTTCATTGATTATACGTATAATTCCTATGAGCTATATTTAAGTTTCTGGGGTGGTTTTAAAAAAATGATCCAATATTTATGATTAAATTAATCAAAGTTTTCCAATAAGAAAAGTTGATAATATTCTTTGAACTTCAACAAAAGTGAAGTAAATTGCCTCATCAATGTGCAGCATTTGCATTGCAATTTCTATACTTGTTGGTAGTGGTGAAATTGCTGGACATGCTCTCTTCAAAGGCTCTCCTGTTAGATTCAAAATGATGGAACCATGAACTTGGAAAGTGTGTTGCTCCTATTTCTACCAGAATGAGAACAACTCTGTTATTTCTCCTGTCAATCATACTAATGACAGTATTAAGTACCAACTTTCAATTTTCTCTCTCATATGGAAAAATTCTTATGGTATAAAAATTAAACCTTGTTTTTTTATCCATTCAATGTTAACTAAGTAATTCTTTTGCTATATTAACTATTATTTTGATTACATTTGCCCACTTTTTTTTTACTTAACTCATTTTTTTTAACTTAACTTGGAAAAGCATACTAGTAGTCAAAAAGCCATGTTCCAATTTTGCATTCATATTGCAATGTGTTTAAATGAAATAATGATAAAAAATAGCATTATAAAAAAATGTTAGTTATAAATTAGATTAGAATTAGCTTATTCGTGTTATTTTGATCACTGGACCAAATGAATTGTCCATAGATTTATTTAGAATTCCTTTCTTTATGCTACTAACATTTTACCTGATATTTTCCCAGCCTAGATCTGACTTTGTCTGAGAGCAGAAAGAGACATTTAAAAAAAATAAATTGGTGAAATTCTATAAACCTATACTGGTTCCATTTTTCCAACATGGGACATGATGGAAAATATTAGGGCCACACTCTTTATTTTAAAGCGGATAACAAAAATGAGTTTAATATTAAATATAATTATTTCATTGATTGTTTGTAAATACTTGCAAATTCTTGTGATTTTCAGTAATATTTTCTGTTTAATCCTGAATATGGCGATTAATTAAGCTCTGTTAAAGATGTGTTGTGGTTTATTTGACCAATTATAATGAATTACTAAGAACTCCAGAAGGCAACTGAGTCAGTGTTCATGTGAGTTTTTTTTCTAATAAACCATTAATGAATTTCTTTGACGCTCATCATAATCACAGGTATTGGTAATTAGCAGTATTCCTGGAGATCACCATAGATAAATTTGTATTATTTTGATTTGGCCCAAATAATACCTGCTTGAGTATAGAAGCCATCCATATGTATGAAAATCATCTGTGATTGTTCTTACGAAGTGTTTATAATCTAATTGCCTCAATTATGTTACAGTTAAATGAATTTAAAGAAAAATATAATGAAAGGGATGAGTATTCAAAGAGGATGGATCAATGGGCTGTCAAAATGGAGAAGAGGCTGAAAATCACGGAGGATTATAGACTAGAAGTCCAGCAAAAAGCCAAAGCCGTAGAGGCTGACCTGAGACTCAAAATAAATGAATTAAAGACTGAGAAGGAGGGACTGGAATATCAGGCAATGAAACCAGAACCAGGTAATATACTCAAAATATATCTTACCCAGATTATTAATGGTTAATTCTACATTTTGTGATTTCTTGATATTATGGTCAATCAGTAAATGTACCATCTAGAGGAAATTTCATAATACCATTCACACTGTATAAAATATTAATTTCAAGTAACAATATGGCATTACTTATTTTATTTTACTGGAAGCTGATGAAATGGCTGAATTTCAATTTAGGCCAGTTATTCACATTGTGTCATTACTGGCTTATATACGCTCATCATTTCTGTAAATAGTACCTTCAAAGGACCTAACGATTTTTCCCCATTATATATATATATTTATATATATATATATATACACACACACACACACACACACACACACACACACACACACGAGGGTCATCCGGAAAGTAGTACCCGTTCGTGAAATAAAGACACAAAAGTAAATATTAACAAACATAAAAAATTTTATTTGAAAGAGGATACTTTAAACTACTTCTCAACATAATCTCCAAGCAAATTAAGGCATTTGTCATAACGTGTGACAAGTTTCTGTATTCCTGCTGCATAGTCCTTCGCCGCCAGCTCATTGAGATACGCGAGGGACCCATCTTGCACAAATTTTTGCATAATGCAGATGGTGTTTAACAATTTCATGAACAATTGTTCGAGAAACATTGGGAAAATGCTCACAGATGTCATCAATTGTGACGCGCCGATCGTTCCTCACGAATTCGTCAACTGAGCTCACCAGTTGGTCTGTAATGACAGACGGTCTCCCCGAACGCTCATCGTCGTGTGTGTTCCCCCTCCCCATGTTGAAGTTGCGACACCACCGCCGAACAGACGACTCGTCCATTACATTGTCTCCATACACCTCCTTTAATTGGCGATGAATATCACATGGGCGAACGTTTCTTGCATTGAGGAATTTAATCACTGCCCTCACTTCACAACTGGCGGCGTTCTCAATTTTTTTAAACATTGTAAACAATCACAGAAACAACACAGGCAATGCTAGCGTCACGCAACTTGGCTCAGAGAAGGCAGACAAGCCACTGAAGCTATCTGACCTCGTCCAGCGGCTACTCGCGTCGTCAGCACTTCATGCGGCACGAACGGGTACTACTTTCCGGATGACCCTCTTATATTGTTTTTGTTGCTGAATTTTTACATCATTTGCCTGGAAAATTGTCTAGAACACCTGCTGTTTTTGCTACCACATCTAAAGAATGAGAATTATTGTTTAAGGACCAAATTTTATTGTGCTTAATGGAATATCATGAGTTCGGCAATTATTTCGAGTCAATATGCAGGAGCAAGAGGTACCATTAAGCCAATAGATTCTTGGGATACATCTCAAAGGATGGAAACGTATAATATTAAAGATAGATCTTTTCTCAATTGCTGACCTTCTAGTTTGGTAGATTATATATAAGGATTAAATTTGACTGGCTTGGTGGAAATGTTCTCCTGTAAAAATAGAAGCTGCTGGTTGAAATGGCATTCCCACTGACATAAGAGCTAGATGTAATGTAGCTCCCATTGTGTAATTGACACATTAAAGATGTCTGTTTAGCACTTCAAGCTTCGTTTGGTCAATTCCTGGAAATATTGTGTGATCCCTGGAATAATATTAGGGAAGCGTGAAAATTTTGATATTTTGAAATATGTAACCTCATGGTTTACAGGAGGTAGTTATAACTCATTTATTTCAATCTTACACAATATGTTAATCACTGGTATCACAATTCTCTCCTGCTTTTGAGGTTCAGCGCTTTTGATATATTGAAGTGGAAGTGTCCAAATCAGGTCTGTCCAAAACCTCAAATTTTCATAGCCTGAAAACTGTTGTTAATAATACATTTGTTTTTGAAACTGTATGTGTAGCTTAATTTATTAGTTAGCAAAATTTCTGGTAATTTATATTTATCTGAGGATGCCACAGAACTGCTCTTATTCTTACCTCCTGAATCATGAGGAGTCTCCGTTAGGTCTGGTTTGAAAATCCTGTCAAAAAATATAAGGCAACTTGTGACACAGTGATGAGTCACAAGCCATATGGGACGTCACAATACAGCCAGGCAATCATGCCAGGTCTTACTAGATCACTTTTTTTTGGATGGATAACATTTTAAAGTTCTCCCATGAGGCAAATCTTATAACTTTTCAATTTCCAGATGCACAATTGTTTTAGAAATAAAATGCCTTTTGATGATAACATGATTATAAAGAGCTGTTCTTATGCATATATATGTGTGTACACTATGAGTGTTGCCATGGATTTTCTTTTACTAATTTTAATTAAACATAGGTGTGACATCACCCTAGCTGTACCTTAAATTAATTCTGCTAGCCCTACTGCATTTCAATGTATTGATGTGTGTTAAAATAGCAAATAATGTATAGAGCAATTACTTATAGAATGAAGCTATTGCCGAGCCCATTTAAAAAAATGTCATTAACATTAACTCTTCTACTTAAAGGCAAATGGAAGGGGTCCAAGATTGGGGAAATATGGTGGATGTGGGGGATGGGGTGGGAGGGGGGAAAGGTTAGAGAGATTGGAGGTGGTGGTAAAAGAGGATGGTGTGAATCAACTTTATTAGTAAGGGGAAAATAGGCAGGATGTTGTGGGCCCCTTTTCTGTGTTCATTATATTTGTACTGTTCTTTTTAATATGAATGCATTTGTAATAGCCGAGCATATAGTCTGGGGCATGTTTTAAGAGTTTGATGTTGTCAGTTGTGATTTTATGTTCCTCAAAGATCATATGTTGGGCAACATAGGAGAAAAACCCCATTGAGATTTCCATTAACACAACAGTGTAGATAGCTAATCCCACAATTTCACTGCACTCGACCCCTCTTATTTCAATGGATAGGGTGATTGGTGGTGCAGCATATTATGCATGGTTTGTATAAAAAGAATTGCGAAAATTTTTGGAGAATAGATTTATTTCAGATATTGCTACAATACCTCAAAATTCTTCAAAGTATATTCCTTGAGCATCAAAACACTTTCGGCAGTGGCTCTTCCAATGACTCGAGGGCTCCCTGGTTGGCAGATTCCATAAGTTCCTTAAGGGTATGCGTGTAAGATTCTTTGGTGGCACCTAGGGTTCCATGGTGGTAACTTTAAAGAAAGGATTTCACTTTTGGGAATAGGAAGTAGTCTGCTGGCGCCAAGGGACTGTTAAGGGGCTATGGAATCATCGCGATGTCGTTGCATATGGTCTTCGCAAGCAGACACTCGACTCTTGGTTGCTCTTGGTTGTCTGTCAGGACCTTCGTAATGAGTTTAACAAAGATATTTTGCATTGCCAAATTTTCAGTGATAATGGTATGCACTTTCATCTCATCAATGCCAATGCCTAGTATATGCAATCATGCACACACTTCTAAATTCAATACTTCACGCTCATATCAGGAAAAAATTGTTACCGATACTTTTTATGCAAACCCTGTATGACCCTCTTATGTGGTGATACTATCCTCAACCTCTTAACAATGTCCCCTCTCCATCCCATGTGGAGAAGGGACCCCCATGACCGACATTTGCTACTGTACAAAATACTGGGACCTTTCATCTTTTCAGCAAAGAGAAGTGCAGCCAATGAAGCTTGTTATTAGTTGCTGTTGGCTTCCCCAAATTCCTCCTACATTTATTATGATGTTAAATCTCAGTATTGAATACCTTCCTCTAAACTTCATCCTATATACACAGCTGATACCAAAATACAGCTAATTATGAGGGAACATAAAATAATATGCGAGACATTCCTTATTTTTCAGGATCAATTTTTGTTGTGACTTGATGAATCTATAAAACAAAGAGTAGCTCATCCAAACATGGCTAATGAACTCTGCAAACAAAACTCAAGTTCACTTGAAGTGAAAATGTAGCTAGTAGAGACAGTTGTTACCGTTGATAGAACCAAAGCTGTTATCTACATGGAGTTAGCATTTCAAAGTTAGCGCTTGTCAAAAATTGAGAAAAGGTTGCTTACCACTGTGCCATTGAAGTGGATATATTTTCTTTTGTACAGTTTTTATGTCTAAATGCTTTTCAATAAAGTTTATAATTGAATTAATATAAATAGTTAATGATTAAAAAACTAATTTTTTATATTTTCTCATCTTCTTCAGCCAAGTGTAATTGCCTTCAGTTTGAGAGAGATTTAAAGAGGGAAAAGGAAGAGAAAGAGGCATTAAGATTGAAGGTAAGCCTTTTGGTTATTCATATTTATTAATAAATGTAACTCTGGGTGCATTTTAGGGTGCTGGGCTACTGAAGAGAGGTCTTGACTCCAAAACACTGTCCATGTGCGATATACTGTACACTAATCAACAGCTGGTTACTCAAATTCTAGAAAAGTTCCTGGAAGTAACATGTTTCTTAATTAGTGTTCTCCATTCAGAAGGAATTAATCACCTAAAGAGTGAGATATTAAATTGTACACTCTGTGTTGTACAGTAATAATATCTAATTCTAAAGATAGAGACGAAGTGCTGACTAGAAATTCAATTGATTGAATCAAATGAATATTGATTAATATAAAAAATTAAAATATTTTATTACTTTTCATGATAGATTTAATTGATCATGCCCTTGTTTAGTAATAATGATATTTTTTATTGTAAGCAAGGTTTTAAATAGCTGTGTTAACAGAATTTGAGTACCAGTAATGAGCTCTTTTCATTAATTTCATTGGTGATGGATTGACTTTGGTTTAAGTAAATGAATAATATGTATTAATTATGCTTAATTAATATATTATAATTATTAATTTAAGTAATCAATGTGTAAATATATTACTGATGAACTTATTCATAAAGTAGCTAATTGCATTAGGTAATACATATGTACTTGTAGGTGGCTTGCAAAATATAAATTTTGTGGGCAGGAATTCTGTTTTGACTGAATGAGCAAAATTGAAAATTCTGGTGAAGTGTGAGCACAGAAAATTTTTCCCAATCAGAATTGTGGGAATCAATGAGAAATCTAAAATAGAACAATGGTTTCTTGAGTTCTGGGAATAAGAAAAAGTCACTCGGGCCAGATCAGGAGGATAGGGTGGATGTTGCAAATTGATGTGGCCACATCGTTTTGATTGCCGGTCATGCCATGGTTGCGATTGCAGATCTTGCTATTTTTGCTTTTGAAAAGGAGTCTGTAGTCATTGAACCCAGCTTACTGACACCTTTGACATGTGTAGTTTTTTGTGAATAGCTTTCCACACATTGCCATAATTAAGGTCAGTCCCATTCATTATCATTTGGATGGTTGCTCTCCTGTGTAAAAGGATAAAGTACTCCACTTTCTTCACTGAGGCAGAATCATCAATGAGTGATGGTCTTTCACTTCTTGGACCAGTTTGAATATTCCTTCTCCACCTAAAAACTGTGTCATATGATGGGATAACATTTCCATAAACAGCCACTGTGGATTTTTACAAGCATTTTAATCTTAATCTCTAACTTTATAATCACAGTGAACACCTCTATCTTCTCCATACTGCAAGTTACTTCAATCTACAGCTTCCTCAAGTAAACATAACCAACATTAATAGCTGAAATTTGCAACATTATGAACATAGTGATTAATTAATTATTTAGGGGACTAAATTGTACACATATTTATCTGTTATTTCTAGGTAATAATTATGTAAAAACAATACCCCAACAAATTTTCTACCCATCTCCATATTTTGCCTCACTTCTCTACTCTTCTATGACCACACTTCCACAGTGCACTCCAGAGCCCATTTGGAATTTTGTCTTAAGCAAACATGGGTGCTCTTATTTGATTACTGGATAAATTGATGCAATTACGCTTATTTTTCAATCTCATCCAGTCTTTCAAGTTCAACCAGTGACATACATACTGTAAAAAGGAATGCCACCTAAGGATTGCTAAATGTTGATTTCTTATTTATCTAATTTAGGTGGATGAATGTAACAGAATGTTAAGTTATGGAGGAAAGTATGAATCGGCACATTCAAAGAGACTGGAAATGAGAGAATCCAGTGTTCAAACCACTACTGTAGAGGTGGTAGACATTGATCCAAATGGTTGTGGAGTTGTTCAGGTAAGTGCGCGAAGGGAAAATTGTGTTTAGTTTAGCTATTTTATTGAGAATATCCAATGACCCTAAAAACAAATGAATATTGCATGATTGTTGGACATCATAGAAATTTTCCAAGGACATTCTGAAAGTGGTATTTTAATGAAAACAATAGTCACTGTATACATTCATGAATTTATTGTACAAATTTATGGTTATAAATTTTTGGTCACAAAATATCCATCATGCATTACTCACATTGAGTGATATTATGATACCAACACATATGAAAAAGCTCTGTATATTGCTGGCAATGACAACTGATTTTTTTTTTCAAATGAATAATGAAGTAATTTATAGACATTATATTATGTATGTGTTTAGAATAGAGATTGCCTCTTGGAAATGTTTTGAAAGGGATACCAGTGTTTAAAATATTTCTTGTATATTATATTGATTTTCAGGGGTGAATTCGAAGCATATCTTGCACATTTTAGAAATCAAGCATCGAACAACCTAAAGTTAATCAAAAGTTAGGAGACATTTATTAGTTCTATGGAATTCAATGATTTTGTTTGTGAATGTTTGCAAATTCTGTTGTATTTTAATTAGACGGATTGACTACCACTTTTTTTCAGTTTTAAATGCTGAACTTTAATATAAACTTAGCTTTGAACATCAAAATTGAATATTGTTTAACTCAAGGAATATCCTTTTTTCTCTTATTACTTATCAAATAAAATGATAGGTTGACATTTATTACTACCTTTCTATTCAATTAATTATTATCTTGAAATAATATCATGTTTTTGTTAGTGATTTAAAATCAGGGCTTCTGAAACTGCATTATGTGGTGGACTGCCAATTTTTTACTTGAGGAATCTTCAATCAGTTGGTTTTATGTCATCAACTTGAGGGGCATTGTAAGTTGGTTAATGATGAACTTGTCCATGTGGCCATGCCAAAAATCAGTTGTCATTAAAAGGTTCAAGCATTGTGGTGTTACTGATCTGGCCTGTCACTTGACCCCTCTTGAGTCCGAACTCTTATTTACAACCAACCGCCATGCCTTGGGAGAGACTCTAGAAAACTTGGCCATTTACAGTTAGATTTAAACTTTAAAAACTACAAACTTTTGATAGTCTTGAACATCGTGTCCCTTGTCAAAAGTGGATTATAAGTGTCTTTTGATTGGCAATCTATGATAAAAAATATTTTCATTTTGATGAAATAAATTGTCATTGCAAGGGAAGAAGCATGGCAACATTGCTATCCTAAATGTCGGATTTGACCATTTCAAGGTGTGGCTGGAGTGTGGGAATTCAAGAAACTCAGCAAATTGCACTAACTTTAGTTCCCTTCTGTGGTGCTTGCAAATTACCATTTTTCTATTAATTATATTAAGTGCTTGTACCAGGAACAGCTGGTAAAAATATGACTTCTGTGCAGCAATTGTTGTAATTCTTCACCTTGGTATTGTTTTGGTCCTGAATATTGCGAGGGAAGTATTGAGTGTGATAACCTGTAATTGCATCTAATTACTTTTTTCCTTCAAATAATGTGATCACAAAAACTGAAAGGTTATAAAGTTAATTAATTTTATTAATGAGCCTTAATTTCCTATGTCACTGGTATTATATAATATCACATTAATTCCTTCACCAGAATGAGAAGATGTCAATCATAGACGTGGAGTCAAAAGTTGTTTTTACTTGAGTGTTCATGATGGATTCCTTGCATCAATTAGTTATGTTACCGCCTATGGGAAAAAATTGTCCATCTATTAGCAACAAAAATTCCTGAAAAAGTCTATACTGTTGAACATCAATGTACTAATTGCTAAATTTTATTCAAGCTTAGATGAAATAGACAATACCAAACAAATGATTAGATGTGATGATTATGATGACTGAAAACCTTTGAGAAACCTTTTGTATTACAGTTACAGCAAACATCTAGATCTTGAGGAAACATTGAAAAATTTATTGAAACCACATGCTTAGCAGTCAATAAATTCATACCAAAGTAATGTAATACATGAGAACATGGAACCGTAGGGGGCATAACGTGGAGATAGAGACTACATGGCAGTGTTGCCTCACTTCTATTCAACAACAATTTTTTTGCATGAAAGATGAAGTGATTTTTTATAGTAGATCTTCAACCAAAAGATGCTAATATTGTAGTTTTTAGTTTTTAAAGTTAAAATTCCACTGTAAATGGTCAAGTTCTCCAGAGTCTTTCCCAAGGTATAGGGTCAGCGGTCAATGGGAGGTAGGACTCAAGACAGCTCAAGTGGCAGATTGGATCAATTCAATTATGAAGCTTGAACCTTCTAATGACCACTGAAAACCAGTCATCAGGCATGGTTACAGAATAAGAACGAGATACCTATTTAATTCACTTGCAAGAAGAATCTTGACAAAGAGCTATTCCTTGTCTTGTCCATTTATGATCTTCCTGGGTATTTTCCCAGGAGTCATCAGTATTGTATTGTCTACATATTATTGTTAAAAAATTGGTAGATAGTCAGGTATACTAGGCATTAATGTGCCTCTTTATTAGCTATTATTGTTTTGATGAAAAATTATATTTATCATGCATCTGATAACAATTTTTTTTCAGATATGCCAAGTAGATTATCTTAACAAGCTAGTGAATAAATTGAAAAAAGATAAAGAAGACCTCAAACAAATTTGTCGAAGAAGGCACAATCAAAGAGAAGATCTAAAATTGGAAGTGAACGAACTGAAAGTCAAATTGAAAAGTTTGGAGACACAGGCTCATAAGAGCTGAGTGTTCATTAATGTAATTTTTTTACCCATTTAACGATTTTCCTATTTTTTACTATTAATGAACCACTGCTGTTGATTTAAATGTTCTCTTATAATACTGTCTCATTTATAGATTTTCTGATTTTTATTTTCCTTTCCATTATATTTAACAGGAAAATGTTTCTACTACTTCTTGTCTTTTGACAAAAGTGTTAAGATCACTGTATTAGTTTACTTAAATTTTTATGTAATTAAGTATAGAAATTTGTGTGTGATTTTTTTTTAAATTAAAATGTGTGTGTGTCTTAAAATATTTTTTCATCATATACTTGCATCCTCAAGAATATTTTTATATACCATGAATCATCATTACGAATCTTGCTGTGATTTCACAGTTCTTGTTCCTCCTGTGCTATTTAATAAAGCTTTTATAAATATTTAAACTCCTTCATGTAGTACCTTTAATCTGTCTACAAAATTGTAGTATGGAGGATGCCAATGGCCTTTGCCACCTCCTGACATATTTATTCTACACATAGATATTGCTACCGAAAAGGTACATGTGTAGCAATTGGACACTAGGAGACAAGTTTGGACACTATTCAGGAGCTGACCATGGTGATTAACTGTGATATTTCAATTTGTTTAGGTATTTTAATAATAGGAATTTTTATTGCTCAGAGTGACTGGTGAAATCAAGTCTTCAGTTATGTTAAGGTATGTATAAAAACAATGATACAAAGTTAAAATGGTGCAGCACTAACTTTCTCCTCCAAGAATTCCATTTTTGATTTTTTTAAATGCGCTTAGAGGTGTCATGCATATAGAGATATAATAACTGCTAAGTAATTTTCTAAATAAATTTTCTATTGTACCTGGTGGCATTCTTTCAAAAGTCATGAAAGCTCTTTCTCTTGTTATTTCCCTTCCACTTAGCAATTTAACCACTCTTTTAACCCCTGGGTGTTTTTCCTCAGTCTTATGGCATACCTGGGATATCTTAAGTCCAAAATTTGACTATATCGTTGGCTGATATTTTCTGTTGATTTTTTCCATGATTTATGAAATGCTAATTTTTTTTTGACACATACAGCCAATCTTTCTGTACTTCAATATACAAGAATGAAAGCCAATATGGCCCTAGAACAGGCAGGTCAACCACCACTGCTAATGTTGAGGTGTATTGCCATCATACTTCAATGATTAAAACAAAAGGGCATTTAAGTTGCGAGTTTATTTTCTGAACTAAAAAATTATTTTAATCGCATTGACCATATTATTCTTAAATGTAAGCTTGATTGTCTGGAAGTTTTTTCATGATTCTCTCTATTGATTGTCTTTTCTGAGTATGAATCACTATGTTAATTACACCCATCATGCATCTGGTGAATTCAAGCTGGTTTGCTCCAGCCCATTGAAAATCAATGTTTGTCTGCAACTATACTATTCTCCAAAAGGGTGTGTGTGGGGATGTTAGGGCACCCGCAGTAATTGTCTACATAGAAATACTTGTAGTTACTCATATGTACCATCACTTGTTCACATGGTGCCTATACACCTCGTACAGTAGTTGGTGTTTTTAACTACATTGTTAAGTTATAGTATTTAGTCATTGTAATTACAAATTTAAGCTGTAAAATCTTTGCTTGGAATATTGATATGTATTAACAGTGAACCACTCCATCCCATACAAATTCAACCCTTGCTTCAGTTTACATTATTTCATGTGAACTTTGTTTACAAGCCATCCTCTCCTTTTCTGTAAATACCAAGTATTCATTATCTCACCCATGGGGAAATGACATTCATAGCAATCAGTATTCCTAAACTCAGTTTTCTTAATATCAATATTCAAAACTTCCATGAAGTGAAGCCTATATCGGTTTAATTAATTCGTGATTTATCTCTGTCTGCTGTTTTATGTGGATTTATCCTGTTTGTTAAATGGAGGCATGTGAATTGCATTCAGGTGTTTAAACAGTCTTGAAAATCTGTTTGTAATTAGCTAAGGAAGCAGGGTATGTGTCATAGTGGGAAATGTGAAAACTTGACTCTGATCAGTAAAACTTACATTTGACCCTGTCAATAAGATGTCCAGGTTTGTGAGAATAAAGAAAGTTGTTAGGTGACATTAGAAAATGGCAGTAATGGGTGAAGGAAATATTGGGAAGCTTAATGGAGAGGATGGAGAGTATTGTAGGAGAAAGAGAAAAGGACTTTTGAATTTCATGATGAAATGGAGAATAAAGTTGTTATTGACAGCAGGTAGTGTACTGGCTGATGCAAGTTTTAGAAGGACGCACAGAATGACCACTGCCACATTCCTAAACTTCCCCTAACACAACCCTTAAGCACTTTCAAGTTTGCTATGGTAAATTATTCTTCAGCTCCCATTTACTTTCTGGCTCCATTTAATCCAACAATCTTACTCATTCCCTTTCTCATACCCAACTTTCTTTTCTCTATTACAGTTTTCAACATTTCATTGCCTTTCAATGTGCCTTGCATAAAATTTCCTGCCATCAATGAATTTTTTATAATGACATCTACTCATATGCCACGTCCAAAACTCCTTTGCTGTTTTTTGCAAATCTAATTGAATAGATCAGTTCTCTATTTTATTGAATCCTTCTTCCAGTCCTGCCAAATCCTCGGTTGCTATTGCCTTGAACAAAAAAATAAATGGGTTAAAAAGAGTTTAGACTGGTGACGAGAAACATTTCTTGGGATTGTCTGAAACCTGCTTTGAAAAGTTTGGTTAATTAACTGAAGTAAAGTCTGTATTCAATAGGTAGTATTCAAATGAACAATATACAAAGGTCCATCTTCCAAGTTTGACCTTGGGCAAGGACCTGTACCTGCAAGTGTGGAGCTCATTGTAAAGAAAAGAATTTTATGCTGTAGATTTGAGTAAATGGATATTCTTGGTGAGTAAAACTATGTTGTCTGTGAAATGTGATTCTGATTTTATTCTTTTTTTAAATACCATTGGTAACTTTTTTAAGGTTCACAGTAAAATATGGAGATGAAATGGAGAACTTATGGGAACATTTTAAAAATGGATTAATCAATATCATGGAAAATATGAAGTGAAGCTTTGTATGTGTCAGATATTTGAAAATGTTTTTCATTTCTTCTTGAACTGAACTCTGATAGAAGGGAAGCCTACACTCGTCATTTATCTAGTGGATGAACGATAAGTAATCTAAATGAATATAGTCTTTGAATCTCATCATGTTTATGAGTACAGCACAACCATATAAATTTTTCATTAATGCATTGGGTAAAACTAAAACAAAATTTTATACTCAGAAAAAATAATTATTGGTTGATTGTGGATATCTGCCAACATTTTTAAAAATGTTGCTGTGGTCCAGAATGGAGGGAGGTTTTTGACTTAAGCACATCAAGGAACTGGAATAACTAATTTCACTAAACCTTAAGAAAGTACCTTGAATTGATAAAAACATATTGAATTCTTAACTGTTAAGCTGCCTAATCTTGTAACTTTATTTACATCAGTCTCCCGGTGGTGACAAATAATTTACCCAATTCGTCCAAAGTTGAAGCATCTACAGGGTGCAGCAACATACTTCCTTCTTTGAAAGTGCTTTGCATTTGAAAAAAGGAAGTTATGTTGCCATACCTTGTATCAGCTTTTGTGGTGATTTTAACATTGAATTCTCCCAGGAAAACTGCCATGCCGCAAGAAGAGTGTTAATTTTTACAAACAGCTTAGACATATCAATGTCCCCCAACAAGAATTGCTAAATAATAAGAAAATTTAGCTATACGGCCTCTTAAATAATTAAAATAAAATTAAAGCTCTTATAGCTGTAATTAGTCGGCACCACACTTAACACAATGAAAATAAAATATTTGTTGCAATGGTTTGTAGGAAACGAAATTCCATGACAGTGACCGAACACAACCTCTCAACCAGAACACCCGTCTGCTGTAGTTTGCAGGAATCTTACTTCCTCACCAGTGACCAAACATTCAAACCCCATTGGGGTAATTCACCAGGTTAAAGGGACTCTGTTAAGGATACCTTGGTTTATGAACAGATATCCACTATCCGTGACTGTTAATGGGAATAAATTTTGCAATTGGGACAAATGCAGAGCTGACTCACTCAAAAGCACCCAGGAAAACAATCACGCATTCAAAAAGGGCATCTACTGGGAGAATATTACTCGAACAGAACAAAATTTGCAAAAAAAAAGGGAAAAGACGAAAGTGTGCATTGGATATGCGTATTTTGGATACAATGTAGCCCTCCTCAGCGAACTGAAGGAAAAAGGTAACTTGCTTAAAACTTTGATAAGAAAGTTGTTGTAGGCTTAGTAAGTTTACCTAATATTCCTGCAAACTACTGCAGAAGGGTGTTCTGCTTGATAGGTCATTGTCATGGGATATCTTTTCCCACAAACCACGACAAAAATTTCATTTTGACTGCGGGACGAGTGGTGCTAACTTATTACGGCTACAGAATGTTTCATTAAGGATTACTTAGTGCAAAGAGTCTGTACTTTATCAAATAATGGCTAATATAGCTGATAATTTCTAGGAAAAAAAATTTTTAACCTGATTTTCCCAACCATAAGGGCATTGTAATTATGCATAGAAATAAGGTTGATATTTCGTCAAATAAAATTTATTATTATTTATTGAAGTAAAGTGTGACCAAAAATCAATCATCCTAAATTATGGGCCTACAAATGATGCTACTATGATAACTTAGAAAATCTTTTTGAGTTTCTGTTAGGATATGAAAAACTATTATTGGCCAAGGGTCAAATAAAAATTTCAGCCTATTCTGAGTAGGTAATGCAAATCTTCTGATGCCATTCATTAAGATTTGATACAGTTTACCACTTGTTGCCTATTGCATGGTATTTTATAAACAGCTGCTGAGGATTGACTTTTTTAAATCCTTCGGAAAAATAAAAAAGTAGTAACGTTGACTTTTTCCAATCTATTGAATTTAAAATGAATTTTGCGTGGGAAAGGGCCGAAAGAGTTGATTTGTTTTTTCTGTAACCCCATTGAGAATGAGATAGTAGTTTGTTTTCTCAATAAGATATAAGCTTATTTTAAAAGTTGTTATAAATATTGTTCAGATAGTTTAGAAACTCGTGAGATTACCATTATGCATGGGAGACTTTCGTCGCCAATTAACCTATTATTTTTATCGCCTTGAAGTTTATAAATTGGAATTGCTGACAGCCATTTGATTGCATTACACCTTTGTCGAATTTGCATCAAGATACAAAATGCACACTTGGAATACCGAGATATTTAATAGGGTGGTATGTGATAGGGGAGCAAATGCACAGAAGCAGGACAAGACACAATGGAAGAATACTGCTGCAATGTACTTCTAGGATGACATCATTAAACTTTGCATCAACTCTGTATTACGATGAGTTCATTTATAAAATAGATTAATGTCATCTAAAGTATATAAATTTTACTCAACCATGCAATTTAAATAAAATATTCTTTACTGGAGTCACTTAATCGATTTGTAGAATTCGAATTAAATTTCCTTGATTTCCTTTGGCGCAGGTAAGGACAGAGTCCCCTACATCCGGACCATTGAACTATAAAAATATTTGGTCTAGATAGTTGCCGCTTTGACCGCTATAAGAGGTAATACGTTGTGAGGCGCTATCGACATTAAGCGGTCTTGTAGTACATAATATTTGCTATACCCATGACTACTTCTTAGCAACGTGAAACAGTCCTTCTATCTTAGGGTTTCTTCGATCGCGTTGGCCCATGTTAACCGGTCTACGTGACGAGCACGTGTGCCATTGTTTCCTCTGCGCCGTTACATCAGAAATTTATGCCAATTTCATATAGTATTATTCGTGTTTTATGATAATGGAGCAAACGAAAGAAGTCGGTAATGCTGAACTTGATCAGAAGATCGTCCGCCAAGTTGAGGTAATTTGTCGAAGAGGCGTTATATTTGTCTAGTTTAAATTTGCAGCTCACAATTTTTGTTGTTGCAGTATTATTTTGGCGACTTCAACCTACCCAGAGATAAGTTTCTACAAGAGCAAATCAAGTTGGATGATGGATGGATACCTCTTACTACTATGCTGAATTTTAAAAGACTAGCGACCTTAACCACAGACCTAGATATTATAGCAGACGCTCTTAAAAAATCATCGAAGTTAATAGAAGTAAGTAGAAAAAACGCATGCGTTAATTTTCTTAACCTTAGTCAAATGTTTAAATCAGTGGTTGTATGCGCCTTGGCCATTCTGTTCTTTTCTAGCAACATCATGTATAAAATGTTATGACGAAGTGGTATTCATCGATTAACTGTATTTTATTTAAATTTTTTCCACTTAATTTTATTATTAATAACACCTTTGCAACAGCAAACAACAGGACAACCGTACTGTGGATACATCCAAAAATCTTTCCCTAGTATAATCAATGAACTATTTCTGGTTTTTCTAACGAAAATTTCAGGTATTACTAAATTCGCTTTTTAAATGCAGTGTATGTATGATCAAGCGAAGTCCCCTTCATTCATATTTCTCTCCCGCCTCGGTTACGTGGTGGGCAACGTGTGCCTCATAATTAGTGATGAAATCAGCTCCACAAACTAGGGGTAACTGCTCATCAGGTTTGGATGGTCTCAGCTTCACTTTTATGCTAGTGCAAAGACCATTAAATTGTAACTGTCCTACATGTGATTGATAAAAGATGATCAATTTCCTGCAACCTATGAAGTAATTAATTCCGATTTAGAAACTTAAAGGCGATGGAAGTAATATCGACTAATCTCCCTCAGTCTCACAATCTTCTAAAGTATCTTAGGAAACATATTTGCATAGGCCGATATTTTACTGTGCAATAAACTGCTGTCAGACTCGTAATGGGATTTTGCCACATACTTCATTTTTAACTGATAATATTAGAAAAGGTCTATTTTGGGATTTTTTTCATAAGGATTTAACATGATCAAGCATCAGCTACAGTTTATAAAATGTCTTGCAATATGCATCAAGGGACTATTCTTCAACTGGTTAAATTCTTATTTTTAATGAATGACATCAGGAGATTTGCATTACCCAGAACAGACTAAAATTTTGATGCGACAATTTTCCAAAAATTATAATAATCAACTGTAGATTATAGATCTTTCATTTCCTATTGTATTAATTAAGAACTGATTGATTAACTTGAAGTAACAGCCTAAATTGAAAATTTAACATGTGTGAATGTTGCAAACAAGTTTCTCTAATCAGTTACAAAAAGTCCTTGGAGTTATACTACCGCATCAGGTGAAGCAAAATATTCATGTCTCTAAGTTAATTTTAAATTGCGTTCTACTTTCCTTTTTTATGAGATTATTTATTTTATATTTTCAAGTCATCATGTATCTCTCTTTATTTTGGTTTTCCTAACCTGCAGTCACTTATAGTAAAGATACTTAATATCTAATAATCAATGGGTTAGCCCGTCCTCTACAGGTGTTCCTTCTCCAAAAAAGTATTATTTCACATTCTGAGCATGTTGTAGTCCTCTCTCTGCTAAAATACAAAACCCTTACCAAAGCTTGAGCTTTGATTGCCTTTATGAAGTAGAATATTCAATTGGTAGAAACTACTGCTCTCATTCATAACCATCTTACCTGAAAACAGAATGATTAGCTTCCACAGGGGTATCACTAGAAATAGTTAAATGACCATAAGTGTCAGGTTGTACATTTGGTAACCAAATGAGCTGGAAAATATTTCTCTTCTCGACTTTTCAAAAATAAAATTGTATTTTTCACTTGAAACTTATTATACTCATAAAGAATACCTGGAAAATTGTCAATAATAATAATAATAATAATACATTTATTTGTCCGGAGATTTGTTGCATATTCATACATACACAAATATAGGACACGTCAAATATAATTTTCACAATTTCACAATAGAAGAGATACAATATATAAATATATATATATATATATACATACCAATACACTAGTATAATTACATATCAATTGTTTAAGCCGGAATTGATGCATTGCGACAATTCAAGGTATTCATTTACAGAATAGAACATATTATTTTTTAAAAGGTTAAACAGCTTTTTCTTGAAAACAGGTACTTTTGTTTCATATTTGATTTCATGGGGAAGTTTATTGAATAACCTTAAGCCCATTGCTTTGGGCCCATGGGCAGTATTGTGTGTCCTGACATATGGTTGGTGCAGGTCATTGCAGGTCCTTGTGTAGTGACTATGGTAATTGTGGTTGGACTTATAATGGGAAATATTACCCTTTGCATGTAAGATGACATTAAATATATATATGCAAGGTACTGGTAATAAACCAAGTCTTTTGAAGAGAGGTTTACATGGTGCATCGCAAGGAGCATTGCTCATAATGCGTATAATCCTCTTTTGGATTTTGAAGATTATGCCCGCATGGGGAGAGGAACCCCGGTCAATGCTCAAGGGTTTTTCTAATGTACCAATTTGTATCCATGTACTATCGACCCACCTTGTAGTAAGTTTTATAGCTCTGGGAATTTTACTGAATATGTAGCACCATGTGAGCAAGTTAAATTTATATACTCTTTCAGGTCGATGGAGAGAAAAAGAAAATAAGGCGTTCTTCAGAAAAGCCCTTACCAGCAATGACAGAAAGCAGAATGAAAGAGGTCCAGGCTAGAACAATTTATTGCAAAGGATTCACAAAGGAAAATGCCACTTTAGATAAACTCCTTGAATATTTTGGTCAGTTTGGTACTGTGGATAATATTCAGGTGAATATAATCATTGCCTAATTTTTAGTCTTTGTCACACAGTTAATCCTTATCAGTCTTGTTGCATGATGCTCAATGAAAAACTAATTTGAATTCTTTTTAATTTTGGTTAAATTAATCAAATGTGTCATTCTTGTACACATTGTATTTATATCTTTTCAGATGAGATCATATTTAGATAAAGCAACCAATGAATATATATTTAAGGGATCTGTGTTTGTTCTGTTTGCAACCAAGGAGGAAGCTGAGGAGTTTTTGAAAAAAGATACTGTAGAATATGAAGGAGTGAAACTTCTCACTAAGAGACAGTAAGATCTCAATTACTTGTGACTTTTTTATTTTAATATCATGTCTTAAAATGATGGAAATCTGTTTTTGGGGTGTATATGTCAACATTTTTTTTAACTCAGGGAAGAGTACTTCAGCGATAAAAAGAAAGAAAGAGAGGAGAAAAGGAAGATGCAGAAGGCTAAAGTCCAGCAAGCGACCAACAGACAGTCACAGACGGCAGGGCAGAAATCTCAGGTGTAGTATTTTTACTAAGTCCTTTGGGCCCAACATGCTGTGCTCATCAAAATTCATGAATGAAATTTGTACTACCTTAAAAAATTGGTTCATTCATGGTGCTTACAATATAGAAGGTAGCGTGGGGAAAGCCCGATTTTTTTTTTCTGGGAACCGAGGAGCAATCGGGGAATTTTGAAGTTCATAATAAGCAAATAAACTTGCATGAATAGTCAGTGTGTTTCCTGGCATCCTGTGTAGTAATTAGTTATTGTTGGTTGTCTTGGGCCAACATTTCTGAAGTAAGTTAAGCAACAGAACTAAAACCTTATGTATATGCATATGGTGATGATGATATTATGAATAGAAACCCAGTTCGTGAGATTAAAACATTGAGTGGAGTTAAAAAAGTTGCATTATTTTTCTTAAGAACTTAGATAATCATTCCACAGCACTCAACAGCATTATTGCAATTTTTTCACTGCATCCTATTTTTTTAAATTTTATGTTAGTCATGAATTGCTAATAAGACCATCAGCCAGTCATCTTATATTTCTTCATTGTCTAATGGAAAATGTTTGCTCAGATGTCAATCAACTGACAGCTGTGTAATTAGTTCTTCTGGCCCAGGAAAATGACCGACTCAAAGAATCCATATTTTTTTGTGAGGTAAAAGAACGATCTCATTGTTGGTTTTATATTCTTACAGGATGATGATGATAAAGAGAGTGATGAGGAAGTGGAAGAGAAGGGTTCTGGTTTTCCTAGGGGAGCGCTTGTTTACATGAAAAATGTTCCCAAGAATGCAACACGAGAAGATATCAAAAGTGCAGTTGCATCAGTGTGGAAAAAAGGTGCCAAGGAAGGTGAAGACACTAATATTACTGTGGCTTATGTGGATTATAATATGGGAGATTCAGAAGGGTGGATCCGTTTGGCTGAAGCTGATACAGCTGTCACTGTAAGTACAATTATGGTGTAGTAAACGGATGGAATTTAAGAATTATGGTTACTGTAGGGTAAAGAATTGGTGGTGGATGTATGTGAAAATTATCAGGAAGCAATTAGGGTCATATTGGCCAACACCTATGCTTAGTTTCACTTTCTTTGCAAAATTTGGATTCTTCACAAAACTCCAGAAATTTTCAGCACATGTGAGAGTTAACAGCCTGTTATAAATCTTAAATATCTAAAATTCAAAACTTCTATGGTTGTGCCTTTCGATTTAGTTAGAGGGAGTAATGCCATTACTCAGAAACCACAAACTGTGAGTGGAGAGGAACATCAGATGACAGTGATTATGCCATCAAAGCCTTTATCTAAATAACTCTCTCCTTTCAGTTTTTTTTAAATTTGCCTCTATCTGCATAATGATCAGAAAGTGTAATTAATCATGCTTGAAGCCTATAAAATAAGAGCAAGTAATGGAAACATAAACATAACATAATTATTATTTTAGGTAATCTACTTGTTAAGGTAGGTTTTGGATGGACACAACTACCAAATAAATATCTTGTTTCTCTTAACAAAACATAACCCCTCATCCTTATCTACAACAGCCCCCTCTTCATCTATGTATACTTCCTTCCTTCACTCCATCATACATGCCTATCCTATTTCTGCACCTTCTTCATTTTCTTAACATTCTCCCCTCTGTCACAGTCCTCAACAAACCATTGCCAATCAATATGCCTTGCATCCACTTTTTCTGTCTTATCAGATATCTCCCAGAAATCCCTTCTTGTCCCCACCACCATACCTGGCACCTTATTTGTTTTCCTTTCTGTCCACTAAACTTTCTGTCCTCCTTACCCACATTTCATTTGCCTCCAATCTATGCCTATTGTCATGCTTCTTATACCATGTTTCCACTTAGTAAGTATCATTATGTCCCATATCAAAGTTTTGATAAGCCTTTTCTTAACATCCTTACTCAATGTCCCTGTCATATGTTTCCTCCTTGAGAAAGTTTCTTTGCATAACAATTCTTCTCCTTATGTCCCCACCACTTTGACCATATTGGTTCAAAACATAGCAATTACTGCAATGGCATCACATGTGCATCACCCCTTCCTGGACCAAAACTGATTATCCCATAATTAATCATTTGCCCTGCTCTCAATCTTCTTGTTAATCATCCTGATAACCAATTTAGTTGCATGCGAAATCAAACTTATTGTCTTGTAGTACTTCCATGAAGTAGCCTTTACCTTTTTCAGAATGGAAACTGTGCATCTTACCTTTATGTCAGGATATTCTTTTATGTCATTTAGACCTCAAACTAATTTAAAGTGAAATCAAGAAAGATTTATGGCAAAAATAACACAAATAGGATCTCCACATTTAAATAAAGTGAATACACTAATCTGGACTATTGTAATGCAAACAGTTCAGCCATGTTAATCAGGTGGTCTGTGAAAGGCTTTTAAAGGGAAGTGCTGCTGTATCTTGCCAAAACGTGTTTTGTTTTCATCCTTCTATGAATATGGTTTAAAATAATGATAGTAATGTGTGGCATGCCCTCATTTTTCTAGTGGAAATTACTGTCCATGAGTAATTTTGAAAATTCATATAGCTGTGTGTCGAGGTTAAAGTAATTAGTTAGTTTCATATAGTAGAAGATTTTCTGGTTAGACTTGAGGGAATTTCTATTCATGCAACTGTTATACTTATTATTATCAACATTAATTCCTCCAGTGGCAGCAAAAGCAATGATAAATATGCATAGTATGCCAAGATTTCATGGGCCTTAGCTCTGTGGCACACTCTGTGCATGTTTCAAGCATGTATTGGTGCTCAGTTCAAAACTGCTGCATTCACTCCATTTTGAAACCAGCTCTTCAAGGTTCCCCAAGAATGTTTTTTTTCCATAGATGTATAAATGTCATTGAGCATGCATTACCATTGTGTTAGTTACAGTTTGACATTCCAATGTGAATAGTCTTCTTTGTGTTGACTTGGAAAAATATCATACATGAAACAATCCAGTGAAGTATCTCTTTCCTTCTTAAAAATAGCCAATCATGACTGATATGGCCAAAAATGGACAAAATAAAAAATAGTTATAGATTTTTCTTTTTATTTTCAAGGGAGTTAATTATTCTATCTGGTCCTTAATATCCAGTGGATAAGATGGACTTTCCACTCCTAAACTCTGTTGGGATGCAGAAATTGGATTGAATCTATCAAATTATGACTCACGTTATGTATGCATGGCTCTTTTAAAGATTTTAGAGAGAATATTTGGGCCCGAAATAGGTCTATAGGGGTTGAAATCACTAGAAATAGGGGAAAGGGAATCTAGAAGCATTAACCAAGAAGAATAGAAAGGAATACTGGGAGGCTTTTGTGAAATTTATTGGTGGAACAGGGAGCTGGGAACATTAAAAGAAAGATTGCGACGTGTCAAAAAAATGGATAATGAAAGCAGCAAATGAAACTAAGGAATATATTTAAGGAGAAAGGGCAAGGATGCCATGGATTCAGGTGAAATGTAAAGGAAGATACTAGAGAAGAAAATGGAAGATTGTATACACAGAATTAGGTGGAAGAAAGTAAACAGTTAGTGAATAAAAATAAATAGGAAATTGAGGTGAATAACTAACAGGCTAAAAGAAGCTTGGTGGAAGACATCACACGGATGTAGTAAATCTACCATGGAAAGGTGGAATTCCTTTGCTGTACGGGAAGGTACAAGATGAAATCAGTTTAGGAAATAAAAATCCAAGCATATTATTTAAGGGAAAATTAGAAATTAATCCATGAGAGATTCATAAGGGATGGAGGGAATGCATAGAGGATCTACATGGTAAAGATATTAGGTATGGAGATACCATAGATCCAGGTATACTTGATAGTATTAGGGGAGGCGACCGACAGCTGAGGTCCTTTGTGCCATTAGGGATGGACTGGAAAGGATGAAGGGTGGAGAGAAACCTGGCATCGGCATTAGCCTACTCTTTACGAAAGGCACCAAGGGTTCTGCAGCTAAACATCCCATCTGACGGACGGCGTACTCACTCAAAGTGCCCTCCACAAAGCACCCCAAGTAGGGATCGAGATACCACTGAAAAATATTCAACACCGCCAGGATTTGAACCCGAGCCCTCTGGGTAGGAAGCCAGTATGAAAGCCGCCGCACCATCTCAACCCCCGGTAGACTTGATTTCGAGATAGAAGATGACTAAGGGAATTAAAATCAAATAAGAATGTAAGGTTGGTTAACATTCCTGGTAAACTACTGAGAAGGGTAATGTGGAAATCAGAGAAGCATGGAAAGCTGAGTTTTTATAGGCTCATTAATGAGGAGGAATTTGGCCAGAAAATATGGTCAGATTAGTGTTAGTTCCATCCTAAAAAGGGAAAGGCAGCCATAGTGAGGACTATTGAACACAAAATTTGATTTTGCATTCAGTTAAATTGGGATATAAGAGGATGGGGTGCACGGTAAATGATTACTTGGGGAATGGTCAGCTTGGGTTTAATAAGGGGAGAGGCACATGTGATGTTGTAGCAGTAATGAGGCTACTAATAGAGAAGAACATATACTACCATGAGGATGTGTTTGTTTGTTTTGTAGATTTGTGAAGGCATTCAGTATAGTCAATTGGTTAAAATTAATGAATCTGTTGCAGAAAATAGAGGCAGATTGGAGGGATAGGTGGCTAATCAGCTACACATACATGTCTCAGACTCCTCAGGTGCAAGTGGTAAATGGAGAGTCAGTACGAGCAGTGTTAGGATGAAGGATAAGACAGCGTAGTCCATTATTGCTGGTGCTTTCCAATGTGTGTGTGGAAGAAATGGTAAAAGAGTCATAGGTAAGAACTGGAACTAGGCATGACAGTCTACTGGGCATTAAAAAAAAATTGGTTATGTTTGCGGATGATCAAATTTCAGCTGAATAGGCACCAGCGGGGTTGCATTCCTTGCGAAGTGCTTTAGAAAATTGGTTTGAAAGGTATGAGATGAGAACTAATGTAAACAAAACAAAGGTTATGAATTTTTCAAGAAATAGGAAAGCTAAGTAAAGCGTTAAAATAGGGTAAAATTAATCAGTGGAAAGTGTCTTGAAACAAGGTTCACAATATAAGGGATGTTGTGAGATCAATTTTATGAGGCAAAGAAGCTTTCACAAGGAGGGACAGTATTTATGGCAAGGATGTTGAAAAAAGATATTAAAGTAGGCTCATTTAAACTTTGGTATAAACAATGATTTGTGCTTTAGAAATACAGTCTTCAAAGCAAAATGAGCATAAATTGGCAGCTTTTGAGTTTGGATTTGAAGAATGTTGGAAAAGTTCAAACAAATGGAAAGGAAAACAAATGCACAAGTTCTAGGCATGTTGATATATGATAGAGGATTGCCGGGAGATATCCAATGGAGGCAAGTAAGGTGAATTCAGGTTATTTTAAAACAGGATGGATTGTTGAAGACTGTGATGGAGGGGAGAACATTAGGCAGCCAAAGTTAGACATGTTGGTCATAATAAGGGGAGGTAGAAAGAATACAGAACTGTTAAATAAAATCCTTTGATACCATTCTGTATGAATGGTGTTTATATAATGGTGCATAAAGAATGGAAAATCAGAATTGAAATATCTTGGGCATTAAATTCAATTGTGTCAAAGATGTTTAAGCTTAGAATGTTTTCAATTTTAAATGCAATCTTAAATATGATGGGTTGGTCTTAATGTTGGGCTCTAATGGTCTAATCATAACTTCAATCTAAAATGTTGCTATTGTGTTGACCATAGTACAGTATTTAAATCAGTAAAAAAAATCTCATAAGTCACAAGCAACTGGACCTAGTCCCACCATCAAGGCCTATTATGTATTTTGTATGTTACATTTACTAGCACAAAAATGCCCATTTTCATTAGCATGATTTTAGATTGACCCTTATCACTAACAGGATGTTCTTATCATACAATGTTTTTTTTAAATATTTTATTCAGCTTGTACAGAGGGCCAAAGAAGTAGCAGAAAGTGGCAAGAAATCTAAATCACCTGAGGCTGATGAAGTCAATGGTGTTGAAAAGGACAAGGAGAAAAGCAAAGGGGATGATGCTGAAGAAGGGGGGGAGGCCAGTGAAAAAGTGATGGAGGAAGATGTAGAGGAGGGCAGTGAAAAAGTGATGGAGGAGGGAAGTGGAGATGGGGAAAAGGACGTGGACAAAGACAGCCAAGTGTCTCACATAGAAGTGTGTGATGCTCTAGTAAGCATTCGTGTTTTGAAAGGTAGTGAAGAAGACGAGTACTTAGAAAAAGCAAAAGGAGCAAGGGAGAAGAAATTAATGTCCACTGGCAAAAATCGAAAGCGGGGAGGACATGGTGGAATGCGCAGAGGTAAGTGCATAGTGTGGTATCTGTCAGGTACTGTTTTTTTTATTTAGTTTTATTGATTAATCATTCTGATTACTAATTAATATCCATGTAACTGTGGTGTCATTTTTCCCTTTGAATATTTATCGTTTATAAAATTTGTTGTCTCAGGCGTAACTTTGTGGAATTTGCATAACATATTGAAATGTAATGAAATAATTGACTTTGTAATTCCACACACGTTATTTAAATGATGACGTTCAACGTCGAAACCTGGGTCGTGTTTTTTAGATAAAGTGTGTGGAATTACAAAGTCAATTATTTCATTACATTTCAATTTATCATTTATGTTCATCACTCCATGAATTGGCTAGTGGTGATTAAGTTTTGTAGGAACTGAATGGAGAGGATATGGATGTGCTCTCCAGCATACTCATATTCCCATTCCCATAACTTTTTTCTAGTATGCTACAAATTCTGCTGGCCCTCTTGAGTTGGTATTGAGATGAATGCCAAATCATAGAAATTAAACAATAAATTACCTCTAGTAATATCTGGAATTGCAAGCATGTACTTCCTTTTTTTTGAGAAGGGAGATTTTAATGTACCATCTAAGGCATATATTGTCTCAAGCCCAACCAAAAGTGTGATTTTGTTTCTTCTGGGCTTGATTGTTTATGCTTTTTGTGCATATTTGGAGTGCCTAGAGGTAGCCATGAAAATTGCCATACATGCATACATTACCTTCATGGCATCATCTGTTTAAGTAAACACTGAAAAACCCTAATTGTTACTCATTGTTTTGGAAAATTAACTCTTTCACTACTTCATTTATTGCTGTCGTATATGTCCATTCTTAAAAATTTGTCCTCAATGCGTATCTCTCTCATCCTTTATCTTGTAAATCTCTGCAGTCACATTATCTTGACAAATAAAGTGTAGGGTAATGTGTTAGGTAGGCTCAGGGGAAATCCTATGTCACGTTGGTTGCCTGCAAAGCATTTCACTTTCATATAGTTTTCCATCTCTTCCCATTTATCATGATCTATGATATGATGATCATTTATGATGATCTTGGAATGGAGACCAAATAATTCAAAGAACACAAAGTATCATATATTTACTTGATATAATGGCCGACTTTCTGGCCCTTGGAAAGCACCTGGTCTTCTGCAGTTTGGATTAATTGCATAATATTTGGAGGGCAATATTGAATAATATAGCTATATTTTTGCACATTTGATTATTTTTGTTTATTGGTTGTCTTGTAACATTTTTATTTATATTCATTCATTGAATTGAATGTTTTTGTCTGATATTCCCTTTTCCGTTGATGACCAGGCATCACTACTTTCTGCTATACAACCAAAACTTGGGCAACTACTAATGTTAAAACTGCTCGTATAGTTTTTTTGAACTTCTGGTTTTGATAAACTGGTGTGCTAAAAAGGCTCAATCAAAGAAATTAACACCCAAGTATGCTCTTAAGTAACCAGTTAAAAATTTAGGATTCTTGCAAAAAATTGCTAAGTTTTAAGCACGACAAGGTGGAAATCTAATTTTGAGCACATTTGAATGAAAATTCAAGGGGAAAGGCTGATGATTGTTCATAATTGGCTTAATTGATGGTCCTTTTCAATATTTTGGCATGTTTAGCCCTTTTGCTGCTATGGACATACTTTGTTTGCACTGAAGGTTGCTGTAAATGTAGCTTTTCATCCTCTCTGTGGTGTGCTATGATACTTGGAAACGGTATTAAAATTATGTTCTTGGAAATAAATTAATAAAAATTTTCCATTTATTAAACAGTTAATCTAGATTATTTGTATTATTTAGTTCTTATTATTTTGGGAATAATAAAGATTACTGAGACATGATGCCCTTCCTTTTCTCTGAATGTGGGGATTAGGTTTCCTGAGTTCCACAGTGAATGGTTTAAATTTTAACTGATTGGAGGGTCATGCTATACCATCAGTGGGAATTTGAGAGAAAGGAATGCGTCAGGCATGAAAGTGACCTTTTGGTGATGAATTGTAGGATGAGCTCATAAATTATCAGATTTCACAAATGCGTGTGTGCCCAGGTTCATTTTAACTTGTTTCAGAAGTCCACTGTGTTACTTCAGCTTAACATATCAGTAGAAATGATACTCACAGAGGTGAAATAGAACTGTACTTCTGCAATGCTAAAATCATATATAGGTTATGGCTTTTTTTGGTGTATGTCAGACTAATGAACACTGTGACAGAATTATTTCCAAATATTAGCTTATAGCTGTTTATTTTTTAAATTAGCATATTGAACGTAAGGCCCTGTAGAAATTTCACATTTTGCATTGCCTTGAGTTGATTTGACATTAGCCTTATTTCTGGGGTTACCCATGTTTTATATTTTGCTCATTATTTGAAGATCTACTCTTAAATGATTAATGGAAAACGGGCATTAATCTGATATAGGAACACATCAAAGATTATATTAAATTTTTCATCCAGAGTAGAGGTATTATTATGGTCTTCTACAGACCATTCACCTTCGTTTGTAAGATTTTAAAGTCACCTTTTGAGGACCTGTGATATACAAATTACTACTGGTATGAAATCACCCATTTTAATGTAAGTAGAGCACTACACATTTCATGTTAGTTCTAAATACATTGGATGGCCACATTAAATTGGAAAATTTTATGCCACTAGACAAAAATAGAAATCTGTCCCACATTTAACTATTGTCTTCCGAAGTAGCTGGACATAAGTGGTACAATACTGGACGCGATAGGCAATTGGAAGGTTAACATGACAAAATTGTGATTCCTGTTATTTATTCTTTGCATTGTATAGCAAATAAGGCAATAATTAGTAATATTATCCGGAGAAAATATGATGGAATAAAATTAGTTGAATTCAAGGGGGAACAACCGTATTATACAACTATTGTAATCGGTAATACATGAAAAATATCGCTTAAGAAATAGTGTACATTTTAATTGCCTGATAACCTTCTCAATTTTACATTGAAAGGACATGCACTTTTATACTCACGTAATGCAGATGGTAACTTGTTGAAAGGAAAAATCTTTTTGTGGTTTTAAGGCATATTTTTCCTTGACTTTCAAATCACAGGTATCATAATGGTGTATCGACGAATTTCTGGGTAACTCATTATCGTTGGTCTTTGCAGCTAAGTTTAGATGCGATGTACAAATTTGAAGTGTGTTTACACAATATAAAATGCATTTACGTAGTATTTGGTTGTAATTGACAGGTTGTGCGTAGCGCTCTCGTTGTTGAAATCCAGTATTGAGGTTCTCTCAACATTTCGATTCAACGCAGTGTTTTCATCTCTGTTATGGTCACTTGACTGCTCGTGAATCGATCTATAGGAGTGGCGAAGCTACGGGCGGATTGGTTATTAGGGATTTGCGTGTCGCGTCTCTTCCCCTCTTTTGTATCTCTTTCCTCGTCATTCCCCCTCTCTTTTCGCTTACGCGGATTACAATTAAGTCCAACCTACAATTTGGGCGTGAAATGGCTGTTATAAATCAATTCTCCACGAAATGCTACGGATGTATATTTTTATTTATTGCTTCCCCGAACAATTCCTTATGTTATAATTTCATTCTAGGACGCGGTGGCAGAGGTGGTAAAAGGAAACACAATTGGGAAGGTGGCCCGTCTCACAAAAGAAGACACTGAAGTGGCAGTCCATTTGCTGTTATTTTAGCTCTCAGATTCCAATCCTAGGACATGAGTGAAATATTTTTATAATTTTTGTCATTTTTCAGTGTTCGTTTTGTGTGAATGGATATATTTGAAATGAACAGGACGATGTAAGCATCCTCACTCGAGATTTTTTGTTGCAAGTGTTCTGCCACAGATTACTATTGTGCAAACCTTAGCTATATTTTGTACAATTTCTGTACAACTGTAAATAAAGTTCATGGAGAGCCTATAGTCTTTCATTTGTTGCATTGATAACGCCCTGTTGTTTCGAACGACCAAGACACTATAATGCTAGGCTTATCGACCGCTCCAAGCCTTTCCTCTGTAAACATCATGACGTAAGTGAAGTGACGTCACCCGGCCGATCACGCCTCTGGGGGCGGTACACTACCTTCCCTGACATCCTCTGTCCACGTGAACAGCATGCCGGTGATCACGAGGACAGTGTATGGGTTGCTTCAACGTTTCGATTGGCTTGAGCAGGCGAGCCCCCTTGTTTCATTGGCCACCGCGCGATCCCCTTGAAGCCCACGCCCCGCGCTCGGGTGAGTCGTAAGAGAATGCAAAGCGCATCCTAAGGAGGCGTACTCCATTGGGCGCGGAATACGCTAACGGTGTTTATGACGAAGTTGCAGCGGAGAAAATTCTAGATCCAAATTTTTGGTTTTCTAGCGTGTGCTTTATGCCAGTCGTTGCGACTGGTATTTGTTTTGACGTGTTGTAATTCTGTGATCTTTCGCAAGTAAGGATGTCCGCGGCTTCGGATATCGTGTTGTCACCGCCGTCAACCCCTCCTCCGCAATACACCGTAAGTATAAGCTTACAATTATATGTTTATTTTAATAGATTCTTAAGTAATATAGTTATCCCGCCTCTGGTCCCACCAGAAATACACAATTGTTAGGTTCAAATTTCTGACCGTAGCATAACATTAACTTGCATGTGGGCTTCGACAGTGGGGATCATCTGCACGTACACCCTGCCGTAAAATAAGACCTACTGTATTAAGAGTGATACTTGGTATGTTCGACTGCGATGTAGGTTATTACTATTGTTTCTCTCGCTCTTTCTGTCCAGTTATTTCATCAAGAATGCTTACAGAAGAATATCTTTTTTATTTAAATCACGTGTGCATTGAATGATTCATTTGCGCCAATGTATTGCTAGCTGCCCTTATTTTCACATCCGACTTCGAATCTATCAAAATAGTTATCTGATTGCTGGTGACTGTGCTCTTTCCTGCCTAATTTTTTCGCGATTACCCCGGCCATGTGTTCTTTCCGCAGCGCTCTCAGCTGCACAACACGCTGTGTTCACGTGAACACCACGGGAACTCGATGTGAAGAGGGGTGGGGGTCGGTTGAATAAACTGGGGAAAGGGGGCGTGAATCGCGGCGCATGAGCTTAGGGTTTCTCCGGGAATCATCCAGACCTAAAGTCGATGTATCATCACAATGATGTTTCCTGTATGTTAATTTTATGATTCACCATAATCATGGTAGATGACCCCTGGTCTGAAACTCATTTATCTTTGTTTTTTGACAGACATTTACAAGTTGTGTTATTTACGATGATCTTTTTTCCAGAAACGAGTTCCAAATTCCTTTTTAAATTTCAGAGCGAGTGCAATGGTCTCAAATTTTAATTTTTTTTCTGTTAATTATTGCCGTATTGCCATTGTCATTCGATACGCGCTCGTCAAAGAGTATGTACTTTTCATGATTAAACGTAGTCCTCATTATTTTTTTTAGTTTTCCCTTCATGATGAATGTAATACGTGAACAACTTCGCAAGGTCTCGTCAGCCCATACACTTCATGGCACTTAGTACTCAAGATACATTGAACGATAGATGACTGCCGACGAGCTAATCGCTGAACGACAGTTATGGTTTTACCTTGCTTTTTTCTCATTAGGAAAAGTACTGAACAAGTCTGTCTCGCTCAATATTTCATGAAGCGTATCTTTCATTTTCTTGCCTACCAATAGATCATCGCCGGTGTTACGATCCATATAACGTTGTAAAGATGTATTGTTGCTAATTAGTGAATCTTGGGATACCATTCCCTTTTTTACTCGAATTTGTCATAAAAACGTCATTTTAGTATTCAATTAATAAGAGGAAATATGTATATTTCTGAGACACATGGGACATTCTAACCCATACTCAGTTTTAGTTGTTAATATTAGGAAAATATAAAGATATTTATTGTGGCGGTTCCTGTACTGCGATTGTTTAAGTAGCCTGTTGAATTTAGCCATTTGACAATGTAACTAATTAGACATTAATTAAACCATTAATTCACCTGGTTTTTGCACTAGATATAATGATTTGTTTTCCCTTTTCAGGTCCACCATGATTCTGTTGACTTGGATGCCGTGAATACATTGCTGTCAATCTCGAATTTTGAAGGTTTACATGTTCGAAGGTGTAATGATCCAAAAATGTCACACGGGTCTGGAGATAGTGTAGCTGTGGAGAATGTTTCTCAAGTGCCAGAGTTAGGCATGGATACTGCAGTCAGGGGAAAGAGAATTTTGGGCCTAACTGAAAATCACATTAATGTGGTTGGATTTTTGCCTACCCCTCAACCATCTGATTCTGAAGGAGAGTGGGATGCTGAACCTGAGCAGAAAAAAAGGAAATTACTACCAGATCCTTATCAGTTATCTGAGGTGAGACATTACAAATTAATGTCTTTAGACTGTTTCTTCTCCTCCCCGAAGCATGTCTTGTTAGTATTGCATTAATTTGCGATTACTTCATCATCAATCATCAGAGTATGATAATGAAAACATAATTGCATACTCTTGAAGCACAGATATTGGCCTATTTTAGTTCAGTAACACCTCTCATTTGTTATTTGAGGAAGTCTTTTAATCCAATCTACAGTGTTAGTGATAATTGTTAACTAATAGGGAAGTTCGTTTTGAATTGTATAACTATATGTGGAAAATTCTCTTTATTTTACAGTTGAGTCCCTCAGTTACTCCACCCCATTCACCTGCACCGGGACATCCAGAAGTTACATCAATGCCAGTGTCAGTCATAATGAGAGCGCATCGTGATGGAACTTGTTCTCCATCATCTGTTAGTGCTCAGAAGCCATCGTCCGAATGTGAACACCCTATTGTTTGCGGTTCTGCCGGGCACACATTCCCGGAAGTAATTAAGGAGAGGAAGGATATGTGGGACGTAGACTGTAGTCGCATTGAGATATTGACGAAAGGCAATTTGTCTAAAGTCAAATGTGTTGGGAGCAGGTCGAGTGTTAGCCAGGATCAAATATATGTCACCACCAAAGACACATACAGAGATCCTGCTTCCCATACTGATGCCTTAATTTCAAATGCAGCGAAACCAGCGAATTCCCCAAAAATTGAGGATGTTGTCCCTTCTCATATACAGCATAGTCAATGTCCCCTCATTACCAAAACGGAGTGCAGTGGGAGACCCTCTTCAACTACTACAAACCCCATGAAAAGTATTAATGATAATGTCAGTCATCAGAGTCACGTTCAGCCAACTACGCAAAACAAAGCAAGTACTCATCATCATAGTCAGCCAATTGCTATTGCTCCAAAATCAACTGTGATTTCGAGAACTATGTACCCTACTCAGGCAGTGATTGTGGCCCCAGGAGCAGGTGCCAATGCAACAGCAACTCTCTTTCCTGCTCCAACCCTAATCCCCACGTCAACTGGTTTAGCACAGTTTGTACTGACTGAAAGAGGGCAGCAGGGAAATGCATGCGGTGCAAGTGGCCAGCTTGTCTGTTCAAAGGGGAAGTCATTCACATCATTTCTCTTGTCATCAATAATCATCTCACCACAAACCAACCAAGTGCAGTCACCCAGCAGTCAACAGTTGCCTGGAGATAACAGTACTTCAATCAAGGATGGCCAGGCAACCATGGATCCCAGGAGGAGGGTATATGGGTGTGAGCACAAAGACTGTGGAAAGAACTATTTTAAGTCATCCCATCTGAAGGCCCACATGAGAACGCATACAGGTAAGCATCGTTACAGACAAACATTTTTCCTTTTTCTGTTTAACAAACATGTTGTCCTGGCCAGATCAATTTTTAATTAAATTTTACCATGTTGCGCAGCCTGGGCAGTTTATCTTTTTTTGTCATTGCCATTTATTTATTGCTGGTTCATAAAATCAATGATGTGTTCCCCATTCATGTTTCCTTAGTTATCTTGGTTTCTCATTTAATTATTTATTTTGTGACTACCTATACATTCATTGGTTATGTGATTCAAAATGTAAAGTTAACTGTTAAATGTTATGACTTGTGACCTGTTGTCAGATACATGTTGTGGATGTAATTTTTTTGGATAGTGTCCATCCTGTATCCTACACTTTAAAATGGCATTGTGATGAATTAGTCATTTAATTCAAGAAGTTCTCTTGGGTTTCCCACCGGGTCAGGTTGCAGTACACCGACGTCTCAAAGGCTGACTCTGCCATCGTCGGTGAAGTTCACCCAGAAGACGATGGCAGAGTCAGCCTTCGAAACGTCGGTGTACTGCAACCTGACCAGGTGGGAAACCCGAGAGAACTTCTTGAATACCATACGCTGGGAAAACCTGAGATCCTTCATTAGTCTTTTAATATTTGCTCTTTTTGAGATAGATTTTAAGTTTGTGTTTTTCTTCCTTCTTTTGTAGGGGAAAAGCCATTTGCTTGCCCTTGGGATGGCTGTGAACGTCGCTTTTCAAGGTCTGATGAATTGTCCCGACATAAACGTGTTCACACAGGCGAAAAGAAATTTGGATGCCATGTTTGTGAGAGACGCTTCATGCGTTCGGATCATCTAGCAAAGCACATTCGGCGGCATGCAAGAGACTTGAGGAGGACAAGCAGCATTTCATATTGTGAAAAACCACAAGTGGTTGTGGATGACGCCAGGGCTATGGAAAATGCAATCAAAGCTTTTGGACTAAGCTGTCAACCTCTTAATTCTACACTCACTCCATGTTCCCCTTCTGTTCAGCCTTCTCAAGTCACTCATATTTCTGCTGCTCCAGTGTTGGACTTACAAAGGCA
The DNA here is from genome assembly GCF_022747635.1 of Hetaerina americana. Taxonomy (NCBI): domain Eukaryota; kingdom Metazoa; phylum Arthropoda; class Insecta; order Odonata; family Calopterygidae; genus Hetaerina; species Hetaerina americana. The sequence goes on from NW_027287261.1 coordinate 321,078, forward strand.
AACTGTAGTTGCGCGACCCATTGGACTGTCACTACTATTGCCAGCAACGAGTGCTCAAGTGTCACAGTTAACAACAGTACAATCATCTGCTCCTGGTCAAGAGAGGCAGCCAAGATTTGTCGTTGCTCATGCCATCTGAGATTGTTAACTCGTCATTTTCTATCAGAAGGTGCTTTTGTGTTCGTTCTAATGTTTTGTGCAATTAAAAGTCAACAATGGTACTTTTGCAAGCCACTGCTACCATTCTCAATTTCATTTTCTCTTAATGAACTTCCCATTTTTTCTGGGAGCATTTATCGCCTCTTATCAATTTCAGTTGAATAATTCATGGCCTAGATTGTATGCAATTTCTTTCAGCTCCTCCCAAGGCACCTCATGCACGTATTCATTTACAGTTTATCAAGCGCTATTTACTTATCCATTGTTAAGATTCCAAATTCACCTTTTCATTCATTTGCACATTCCAGAAACTTTTACTTCACCTCATCTCCTTTCTAGTCTATTTGGGCATTAAAATATAAAATTTGAACGGATAAATTGAATCTAACTGAAAGATTCTTGAGAAATTCATCAAATGAGAGCCCTTTCCCCATAGGAAACATTTTTCTGTGCTGGTTGGAATAGTATTTAAGAATCATTCAGCTCAATTGTGTTTTATACATTTATATATGCTAAGGTACTACTGAAGTCTGTGATGTTTTCTTTATTGAACTTTGTATTTATTTATTAGTACTGGTGTTTTCTTGGATAAGATATATATTTACATATACATGTATGTTTGTTGATCGCATCTAATTCCATTGTTCCAATACTCAAGGCTGCTTGAATGCAAGTTATCCCTTTTGTCTATGTGATATAATTTTTATGATGCTCGTGGATAGTTCTTTTTGTCATAATTATTGTTTATTTGTATGCTTTCAAACTTTTATATCTCTTCATAATTGGATTATCTATGTTGTAAAGACACACTACAAATGTTTATATTAATTGAAATAAATGATTTTAAAATATCAGAATTATGGGAAAGGTTATTGGCAAAGGTAACCACAGAAAGTGAAAGAAAAGGTTGGGACATTTATATTTTTAGGTGATAAGCATTCAGATGATTATCTAACAATTTATAATGATTTTCACTTCTCTGTTTTGGGGAAGCTATAACAGTTCATTCCAGTTATTGTTTTTCACTAAGGAAGTTTGTGAATAAGTTTGCTGTTACAGTTGTCATTTGCAGTAGCTTGGTACCCTTAAAGTATTAAATAAAAGTATGCCAATTGTTTTAAAAATTTAAGAAGTTTTTTGATGGGACTGGACACTTTTGCTTGCTGGTGCTAATTGCAAGTTTGATACTAGACTGGTGAGACCAGGTTGGATTCAAGATCATTGAATGCTCAATTAACTAGAGGGCAATGATCATGTTCTTCGTTTCTTTCCGCAGAGTTTTTAAAGTTAACTGATGTTATCAAACTACAGCTATCATTAATTAAAAATAGCAATTTTCCACAAAAATAAAATTTAATGCGACCGGTTTCAATGTTACTACATCATCATCAGGTGATAGTTAAACCTCAGAGTCCAGTATATATATGATTAAAGGCAAGTAAGGGGAGGGTGGAGGAAAAGAGGGGAACTGGACTCTGAGGTTTAACTATCACCTGATGATGATGTAGTAACATTGAAACCGGTCGCATTAAATTTTATTTTTGTGGAAAATTGCTATTTTTAATTAATCATGATATTCCACCATATCACGCCTGAAACGTCTCTTTTTACAGCTATCATGATAATTTTTTTTGTAACCACCCATGATGGTGAACAATTCTGTGTAGTGAAAGGCATTGTGATGACTTAGGTTTGCCTGAAGGTGACTGTAGGCCGTTGTATACCAATTGTTGCCAATGGTTACAATTAATTGGCCATGATAGGATTTTCCTCCAATACCAAGCAGAAATTTTACATGGTTATAATACTTGAGAGTGAATGTTTGCCCTCCATGCATTGAATAAGTAGGGCTCTTCACTTTCAGTAAGGCAGCCATTTTTCTTGAGATTACTCATTAGCTCTAGTGACTCATGGACTTGAGTATAAGTGGCTGCAGGTGACAAGTGTGCTGTAGAAAATTTTATAAATTATCAATAACTTATCCATGACAGTCGTACATTATTAAAGGAAAGAAGTGTTGAGGTCTACTGAGTTCAATGTAGTTGGAACTGGCGCATTGCATCCTGCAAAAAGCTCCCATGATATATTTAGTTCTACTCCAAACATACTCTTCTACATCCATGAAGAAGTCTTAACACAATACAAAAATATACCTAATCCAGTTATTTTTCTATTCTTATATTAGTGAACCTAAGAAAGGAATTTTTCGCCTAGAATAGAGAAGCCATTACTTTGTAAAAATGGCCTGTAGTCCGTGGAAGTCTCTGCCTAGGGTCCCCCTTCTATCTGCTTCTGAAATTTGATGAGGAATTCAAAACTATTAAAGCCTCGAGATCAAGTCTAGAAGACCAAGATGGGGAAGTATTACCCGTCATCTAAGAGTAATTAAATGGAATGACACACAAAAATAGCGTGTTTAAGTTATAATACGCTCCCTCTCAGATAATTTTAAAGAATGGAGACTTATTTCTACATCAGTGAAACTCGTTTATATGCAGTGCTGACAACTTGGGGATTCAATACACCACATTCTATTACGCTATTTTTCCATTTCCAATTAAGATATTGATAAGGTTGTGAAATGATCGAAAGAAGTATTTACAAACAGCCTTGCATATTTCGATTTAAACTATACTTCGCAAAGAAGAGAAGCTCGTTCCTATTGATTTATATTTTACATGTGTCGATTCTAACTATACTCATCTGTTTGCCCCAATGCTAGAAACCCCACGTAGTATGAAAAACCATAATATTCCGAGCTTTTCTGTAGTTATTCTTCCAAAGAGAAGTCCTGAATAATAACTATCCTTTTCAATCAATGCACGGTAGGGGAAGCAATTTGGAAGGATCCTCCCCTTGCATAGGAAAAATATGGATGAAGTGAGCCAGTGATATTGAGAATATTTAAATTGCCAGTGGGTCGCGGTAGTCTAGAGGCAGAGTGTTGGCCTACCGGGCGGCGGGAAACGAACCCGGAGGGCCCGTGTTCGTTTCCCGGGCAAGGCTCTATGGGCACCTACAGCTCCACCCTAGCTATGTGATTTTTCGGGTACCAGATCTTCCTGACCATAAACGGCACAGGGATAGGAACTGGCCCCCCTACCCTGATAGTAGTAGTTTTGAGGGGAGGCGACCGACAGCTAAGGTCATTTGCGCCATAGGGGATGGATAGGAAAGGATGAAGGGTGGAGAGAAACCCGGCGTCGGCATTAGCCTACTCTTTACGAAAGGCGCCAAGGGATCCGCAGTTTAACGTCCCATCCGACGGACGGCGTACTCACTCAAAGTGTCCTCCACAAAGCACCTCAAGTAGGGATCGAGATACCTCTGAAAAATATTCAACACCGCCGGGATTTGAACCCGCGCCCTCATGGTGGGAAGCCAGTACGTTAGCCCCCGCACCATCTCGATCCCCCCCCTACCCTGATGTGTGAAAATAACACGCCGACGGGCTTAGTGCTGTCTGATTTCTAAAATCTCCAACCAAACCGGTCTTCGGGGGTTGATTGCTGTTTGTTTTTTATAACCTCTAAGTAGGCTACCACTGCTGAGTTATTTTTTATGCATTGGTAGAAGGTTTCCACTTAGTAACCTCCGTAACCTCTCTTTTGCCATCAAAACAATTGACCAATGAAATGTTTTTATGAAGACCGGCGCTGTGATGCGAGAATTTAATATTTTTCCTAAAACTTCAAAATATCGCCTTACCTGTCGCCGAGCCATTTCCCTGGAATTGGGTTCGCTTACAACTATAATTTATTCTCTCAGCAGGTGCTGAGAGTGATTTGAAAACATTAACTGACTAGATTTTAAAACATTATATATACTGCATTTAGTTCGCCCGAGGGAACAATGTATGTGAATTCAATTCTATTAGACATAGGATAAGAATGTCTGTACTCTATAGTTAAGTGAGTGGTTATAGAGCTGGATGTATTATATAAATATTGTGCTGATAGGAATAACAATTTTTTCTTTCGCATTTTTGCCAACGTGCCGTCATTAAAATTTCAGTGTTGGTAGTTGGTATCAATTGGACATGCAGACATGCGAAAATCCGCAGGGTCAAACGTACTGTTTTACACCTGCTAAATTAATTTCCTCATGTGGGTTATGTCTGTGATATATTTCTGGAATGAAGAAAGGTTTTAATTTATACAAAAATCTTATTAGCACGATAAATTTCATTGGGCGACGGAAATTTTCTATAGACTGCCAGAATATGGCCAGCGCATACATACGTCTTGAGGAAGGTTCTGATAGGTTTCAATTCTCTTTTAATTTTCATTATAAAAACGTAAATAGGCAGTTCAATTTTAGTCGTCAAACATCAGAAACTGTGCAGGATTTTTTGAATCGTGTTTCGACTAACGTTGGAAAAGTTGTAGAACAAAAAACGAAGAAGAAGAAAAAGGCAAAGCAATCCCAAGATGAAGACATTTCATGCGTGGAATCAGTAGTCGAAGATAAAGTTAACGTTCAGCTTTTGAAAGATGGGATTCCGGTATCCCCAGAGGTGAAATGCCTAGATACACTTGGTCATGATACTCTAAGGCTTTTAGTGTATGATACGTCATATGACATTGAAGTCAATGCCCCTTGGGTAAGCTCCATTGTACTTCCAGATAGCATTCTGGCAGGGTTTCCTGTTTATCCCAGCAAACTTGATCTGGAATTCGCCTCCAGGGAGGATTCATCCTTCGAGTGGTTTAAAAGCGTAGATGACAAACGGTAAGTCGCTACACATGAAATATTTGGGGCAATGGCTATCAGTATTCCAGAGAGCATCCTCCAGAATTTAATAGAAAATAGTAATTTAGTCGTGAAATTGTATGCATTTCATTTACTAAGTGGAGGTTACACTTACACGGCTTACAATTAACTTAAATACATTCTCATAAGAGTTTATGAAAAGTCATTTAATAAGAGTATCGTCTTGAATAATTGGAAAAATCAAGAATTTCGGCAATAATACAGGGCATTAAAATTGTTAATGTACTAAGTATTAACCTACAGAGTTTTCTGATTCATTGAAACTGGACTGGGTATTCCCTGTCTTGGCACTTGCCAGGCCAGCTATCTAGCCAGCTAGAATTTGAACATATGACAAATGTATTTAAAAGCATGGGTTTCTTCAAGATCTTGAAATGCCTACTGATTGCTGTAATACGGTTGAAACATTAAAGTTACGTTCTTTGACTGAATGGCAATAAATTACGTTAACTACATGTTGGTGTCTGGTGATAAAAAATGCAATCAATCCTTGCTTATATCTTAAGGGCCGTTTCACATTTTTATTGGTTACCCTATATTCCCATCCTCCAGTCTTCTCATTCATTGCAATATTCCACTTCCAAGCCTTGATCCATCATTATTAATGTTATTTCTACCCATGTTTTCCAAGGCATCCACATTTTCTTCTTCCAGATGATGACCATGCTCACAGAATCTTGAGCCATCTTTCTTCGTTCATTCCTCAAATACATTGGAGAACTTGTTTCTGAATTCTTTATGTCACTGATTCTTTCATGCCCATTACTATTCTAATATATTAATTTTTTCCTTTCTAACTCTGTTATTCAGATTTCACACCTCATTCCCTCCATCTCCGAAGCTGGTCTTTTACTTTTCAGGAATTAACTCCAATTCCACCTCTCTACTCCATAAGTAACTATGCTCTCTACTATTCTGCATGATTCTCTTCTTTATTTCCTCAGATAAAACTCTGCTTTATAGAGCCCCATATAGTGTTTTAATTTCTCATTGTACCTGTACTACTATATATTTTACATCGTATTCACACCATGCAGATTCATGAATAAGGGAGCCTAAATACTAAAATTGGTTTATGAATTGATGGTTCCTTGGGGCAGATGAGTATCTTTTCCATCTTCTCCTACAACCAGATATACTATTTTCTCCATGCTAGCTCGAAGACTCATTTTCAATTCTTCCAATTTTTTCTATATCATATTACCGGGTAATTTGTAAGCATAGGGCATTGTTCCATGCCTTTGGGATGGCCATGCCTCCAAAGTTTCAAATAGCAGTAATAGATTTAAGGGAGGTAACCGATTCCTGAGGTAATTTGCACCATTAGGGATGGATGGGAATGAAGGAAAGGTGAAGGGAAACTTGTTGTCGGCATTAACCTGCTCTTTGCAGAAGGTGCCAAGCATTATGTTTTCACGACCCATCTGACAGATGGCATTCTCACTTAAAGTGCTCTCCACAAAACACCTCTAGTAAGGATTGGGATAAATCTGAAAAAGATCTGCCACCTCCAGGATTCGAACCCTGGACCTCTGGGTGGGAAGTCAGTACGCTAGCCACCGCATCATCTCAATCCTCTCCACAGGTTCAATTTCGGTGTTTCAACACATTTTGCACGTACAATTAAAAAGGGTACGGGACATGCCTGGCATCTAAGTCATTAAATGTTGCAAACAAAGCAGAGAGCTTCATTTGCAAAGTTAAACAATAGTAGCAGAAGTATTGACAAAGAAATGCTGAAAAATTTTGCAAGCCACATGTCCATCCTCTTTTTTTCATTGTGGAGTGATCTCATCCTAGCTGGAGATTCCATTTAGTTTCACTGAATGGTCTATTTTATCATGTGCTTGTAAATGATCCGCTACCTTCTCTTGTTTGATTGTTAATTTTCATATTTATTTATTCACTGATGACAACAAGAGTTTGTGTATGCATTTTGGTAATTAGGTGCCTATTTATTAAATATAATAACCACACACAAGAAAGATATCATAAGGTACATTATTAACTACATATATTGATTTCTCAAGAACGCTTTGAGTATGCAAGCAGCTAGATGTGCATCTCAAGTATTCTCTCAAAAATCAAGGGATTAGTTCAACAGTGTGAGGTCTGAGCAGCAATCAAGAAATGGAAAAAATTATTTCAAGGATTTGAATTATGAATAATATACATGTTATTCTGATGAATAAGATACATGTTATTCAGAGCTCCAAACCAAAATTGAGAAACACATTTCCATAATGCCTTCTCTCTCTCTCTCTGGAGTTGCCTCTTCCAGAAAATTGATTTTTAACTAATTTTATCTTGGATATATTTTTCTTGGCATTATTTATTTCATTGCTTTTCATATGAAACCAGTATAAGTGTTAAAGAAGATGCAGTAAGATGTAGCTCTTCAGATTAATAATGCAGTAGTTTCCTGCTGTTTCACATATTACATGCAGTTATAAACTGATTATTAGTGATTTTTTAAGTTAAAATAATTTGCACCATGCTCTCAGTGAAGTGAGCGTACTCCTCTTTAAGTTATTATAACCTAAAAGCTAGAAGCAGATACCAAATCAAAGCACCTTTATTGGATATCTGTTATTTTTATCCTGTCTTTATGTCTGAATTCAGTGTCCTATTTCATGTCATATCTGTGGATCCGAATTAGTCAAGCATTTCTGCTTTTTTGCTGATAGACTTTGTTTCTAAATTTCAGTACTTGTTGGATATAATTGATTAGTTTGAAGCTGATAGGGTAACATGTCATACCTGTGAATATATAATATTTTTCTACTAAATTATATTTCTCTCTCGTCATCTTACTCAGAGAAGTTAAAATGCAATATCATTTCATGTACCATTAAACTTTTCTATTTTTACACTTGATATCTTATTTATAGGAATTATATGTTTCAATCAGATGTTCCAAAAATTGAACTTTTGGAATCCCTCGTAGAATCCCAATAAAATGTTGAGGGGATTTATTATCCTTACAATAGTTATGTGTAGAATGTGTGCCCATTTGATGATGTGGCAATATGACTTCAATTGAATTATCTGCTCTATATGATGCATTTTTTGTAAAAATGAGCATTTCAGGAACATAATTATTTTGAGTAAGGTTAATAATGTTGTTATGTGAGATTTCAATAAAGGTCTTAAGAGTTTTTGCTGGAAACACGTAACTTTTCCAGTTCACCTTTTCTAATCCATTATTATGCATATGTTTCAGGAATAATTTCACATGGACAAAAGTGGGAGATGGGTATTTCTACACCCCTTCGACAAGCGATATTGGCTTGAGACTGCTAGTGAGATGCATTCCTCGTAGAAAGGTATTGGAAGGTGATATCTATAAGGAGGGTCCAATGGTAGAAGCTGTTTCTCCCACTGTTGTTGAGGCTGGTCCAGGAAGATGCCCATTTGAAGATCGGCATGGATTTACTACCGAAAGAATTGTTTGTCCTAGGTGAGTGATCAAAGAATAAGAGAACTAACAAAAATATGTAAAGTATTTAAATATCAATAATAAATTCAGCCTAGAGCTGTGCTGGCAGGAGTAATGATAATTGCTCCTGGTAAGATAACCCATGCCAGATAGGTCAAAGCTTAGGAGCCAGAGGAAAGGTAGTCCACGCAGCGTCTTTTCCTCTGTGAGGCAGCTGCAAAGGCATCTGACCCCAGTGGGGCGACCATTGAGTGATGGTGTCACTTTAAAAACACTATTGAGGAAGGCAATGGGAAACCATCTCAATTATCATTCTCAAGAGCAAAATGATGGACACTATAGTGAATATGAGACCTGGCAACTACTGGGCTCAACCCAATCGACTGTGTCGGTTCCGGCAGTGGGGGTGGCAAGGCTTCTGCGGTTGTCATCATGCGAAACCCTTGCAAGGGAAAAGCAGCAGCAGCAGGACAGAAGACGCAGGAGAAGAAGACCAATTTAGTTAGAATAGGAACTTGGAATGTTAGGACAATGTTGTGGACCGGAAAATTGGAGAATGTTAAGCGAGAGATGGAAAGGGTAAATATAGATACATTAGGTCTATGCGAGGTGAGATAGAAAGATAGCGGGGGTTACTGGAGTGATAGTTGTAGAATAATATACAGCGGTGGGGATGAGAGCCAGCAAGGGGTTGTCATAATATTGAATAAAGAGGTAGGAAGAAGTGTAGTCAACTTATAACAAGTAGCGGATAGAATATTAGTAGTAGGGATATACGTAGAACCGATGAACTTGGTCATTTTTCAGCTATACATGCCACCGAGCAACCATAAGGAGGAAGTTGATGGGGTATACAATCAGGACGTAATTGTGTGTGCTCCTGCAGGGAAACATTTGATAGTGATGGGGGATTGGAATGCGATGTTAGGTAAAGGCAGAGATGTGATGAGGTGGGGAATTAGGGTTTAGGTACGAGGAATGACCTCGGGGAGAAAGCAATTGAGTTCTGCTGGAGATGGGGGTTAGTCATCACCAACACTTGGTTTAAAGATCACAAAAGGCGTATGTATACATGGAAAATGCCAGGTGACTCAGAGAGGTATCAGTTAGATATATTCTGGTTAGGCATAGGTTTTGGAACAGTGTGATCAATTCGCACAACTTCCCGGGTGTGGATGCAGACTCTGACCACAATTATGACACCAGCCCTTTAACCCCATCTTGGTTGTAGTCCATGGGAGGGATTTGTCTGTATGCTTTGTGGAGTTTGAGATGTAATTAGACATTAAATTGGTTACAATTAGTAAAGTTTTTCTGAAAATAGGAGGGGCCCCTACACATCTCCAATTGCCCAAGCATTTGTAGAGGGTGTAGAGTCAAGATAAGCAGTATTAAGCTAAGGATAAGAAGGGCTTTAGTAGGAATTAGGTGGGTAACACATAAAATCAGTTTGATGAGTAGTTGTTGAAGCTTTAGTCAGGTATTGTCAAGTCAGTCAACCAAAGAGTTGCAACAAAATTGTTGGAAGAAATTTGAAGACAGCAGGACAAGTGGGTTCATGAAGTGTCTGTAATTAAGGGAGAATGCTAGAGAGTGAGGTATAGGGAGAAAAAAATTGGCATTTTTTTTGGAACTAATGGAGGTAGAACATATTCATTGCTGAAGAATGAGTTATTTCAATGTGTAGTAAGGATTTTTTTGAATATTTAGTATGTTGTTGTTGGGGCTTATTTGGATCCTGGTACTAGTGTATATTATTTGAATCCAGGTACTTGTCTCCATCAAAAACCTACCTTAACCTGGTAGATTATGCTTACTTTATTTAAGCATTTGGAAAGGTGCTGTAAATAGTGTTTGCTGCTAAAAATTATCATGGCATGATTTTTTGGTTGAATGAACATTTCAAAACAGAGTTTAAAATAACTAATAAGGCACATTGGATTCATTCTTGATTTCAGTTTTCGCGTGGTGACGTATAACTTGCTGGCAGATACCTATGTTGACTCAGATTATTCCCGCACTGTTCTGTATCCTTATTGCCCACCTTATGCACTTGCTATCAACTATCGGAAACAACTTTTCCTGAAAGAGCTCATTGGTAAGTAAACTTTGAGAATGAACCTTAAGAAATAGGTATGCATGTACAAGAATATGTTTATGTTATTTTGGAGCAATCAGTCAATGTAAAATTATTGCTTATAATTTTTTTTACTGATCAAATAATGTACATTTATGAAATCTAAGTTACTGATACGTACAGGGTGCGTTCCGAAAGTAATGCAATTGGATTTCCCACACCACTCCTATTGGTCAGAGAGGGATTTAACCACTTGGAGTAGGTGAAGGGGATGCTAAGCTTTGCCGCTAAACCGGTCTCAGTGCTCTCCAAGCTGTGGAAGCAGCAGGACGTCAGTTATTGTAAACCTCTGGGCGCTGACAGTGTCACGAAAAAAATGGAATCGACAATCGAACGTTTGGCGATTAAGTTTTTTGCTAAACTGTAAAAATCTCTTGATGAGATTAACAAAATGATTCGTGAAGCTTACGGGGACTCTGCTCTGTCCTACTCTCAAGTTTTGAGGTGGTTTAAGGCCTTTAAGGAGGGCTGAGAAGGGGTTCACAACGACCAATGCTCTGTGAGCATCTGTCAACCAGCAAAGCCAACAGCAATGTGGTTCGTGTTTGACAAATGTTGGACTCTAACCGTCGATTGAGTATCAAGATGGTTGCCAATCAACTGAACTTGTCGTCGATTGTTGTGTTTCGCATTGTTACTGAAAATTTGGTGATGAGGAAAGCGTGTGCCAAGCTTGTGCCCAAGTTGTTGTCAGATGACCCAAAGACCAACAGAGTGGAAATTTCAAGTGAACTTTTGTAACATATTGAAAGTGAACTTGATTATTTGGACAACATCATCACTGGTGATGTAACCTTGGTTTTTGAATACGACCAAGAAACGAAACGGCAAAGCTCTGAGTGGCACAGCGACCAGTAGCCCAAGCCCAAAAAGGTAAGAATGAGCAAATCAAAAGTGAAAACAATGCTCATTGTCTTTTTTGACGGTACAGGAGTGGTCCATGAGGCATTTGTTCCTCAAGAACAGACAGTTAACGCTGCCTACTAAGTGGATGTGCTGGAAAGACTCCGAAAAAGGGTCATCAGGAAGAGAAAAGACATCTCCCTGACGACTCCGCAACCTGGTGACTCCATCATGACAACATGCCTTGCCATGAGTCATGAGTCCGCGAGTTCCTGTCCAAGCACCAGGTACCAATGCTGCCCAATCCCCCCTATAGTCCTGATGTCACCCCAGCAGACTTCTTTCTGTTCCCTGGGATTAAGGCAGCCCTGAATGGAACCCGTTTTTCATTCATAGAAGGGATCCAATCAGCCGTGATGAAGACCTTGTGAGAGGTCGCTGAAGATCCTTTTGAGGGCATGTACCAGTCATGGCAGAGTCGCTGGAAAAAGTGTGTAGAGGCCCAAGTATAGTGAAGAATTTTCAATGTTCGTGCCAATCTGTTCCATTTAGTACTTTAAAAAAAAAAACAATAATTGCATTACTTTCGGAACGCACCTTGTATATTATCACTGTAAGTGCAATACTTGTTTCACATATTATCAGTATGGGTCTCGCTGTCAATTTATAGTTTTTTCATTCATTTTTTTCAAACAACCCTTGATGACATACTTATTTCCATTATTTTTTCCCTATTTTTATAAAAGGCTACAATGCAGACTTATTGTGTCTGCAAGAAGTGGATGCCAAAGTGTTTGAGTTTGACTTGACTCCAGTTCTCTATTCTCTTGGATTCACTGGAGTGTTCCAGCGCAAAGGAGAGGGCAAGGTGAATGAAGGACTTGCCTGCTTCTTCCACAAGTCTAAATTCAAGTTTGTAAAAAATTCATTATGTTAGACATGATATCTGATAACTTTGATAAACTTTGTTTTTAAAGTTGTCATGTGATTTAATCAGCATTAATTTTCAAGATGAGGAAATTTTAAATCATGCAATGATTCCTCTTAGTAAGATTTATGTTAGTAGTTGATGTGCCTAGGTTTTTAATGGCAGGCTTGTTGTTTTTCACAGTATATTTTTAACATGTGTCCACTAGCATTTTGGCTCCCCTTGTTGAATCAGTTATTATTTTTCAAGTTTATTAAATATAAAAGCAGTTTGCTGTATGTACCCATACTTGCCTATATGCATTTACTAACCATTAGTATATTGATTTGAATGTTTTTTGGTCTTATTGAATATTTACGAGGGCATTAATTTTATTGGTTGTGTGGTATCATATACACTGGTTGGACAGTCCCAGATTCAAATGTATGATATTTATGAGTAACTTATGCAAAACCTAAGCCTCTCAATCTCCTTAGCGATAGAATTTAATTGGAAATCGCTGGTAGCACAAAGAAAGAGAATCTCTCCCTTACCATGAATGTGCCAAATGCCGTAAGATCCCTAGGTACAAGAAGGTATAATTTTGTGGGCCACTTCAGTTGCACCACTCATGATTAAGCTGTGAAGTTAAAATATATTGTTATTGTGTTGTTTTTGTTTCAATACCTAGATGAAATATATGAAATGGCACTTTCATAATATAATACATGGAATGTTTGAGCCATCATATTTAAGGAAGAATAAGGAATGAAAGAGTGAGGCAAATTTTGAAGTTACTCAATCCAAATAAAATAATGAGCAAAAATAAAAAAAGACAGCATTTTTATGAAATATCTATGTAGGTTATCTCTATTAGTTGTGTAATTACCATGACTGAAAACATTTATTTAACTCAAAAAGGCAGAATTAAGTGTGGGGTGGAAAGAATGTAAAACCCAAAGCCGTACACTTAAGGGCACTTATAGGTGGAATAAAGAAGGGGGTGGGAAAGTTATTGTTTGGCGGGAAGCCCGATGTCAGTGACCCGTCACTCAAACAAATGAAAAATTAAAATAAATAGTTCTACCAATTACTCCCTTGATCAGGTATTTGCACACCAAATTGACCTTCACAAGTCGCAACCACACACACACACAGGGTTTACGGGGCGGGAAGCCCGACGCCAGTGACCCGTCACTCAAACAAATGAAAAAATAAAATAAATAGTTTTAACAATTACTCCCTTGATCAGGTATTTGCACAACAAATTGACCTTCACAAGTCGCAACCACACACACACGCAGGGTTTACGGGGCGGGAAGCCCGACGCCAGTGACCCGTCACTCAAACAAATGAAAAAATAAAATAAAAAATTATATAACACTTACTCCCTCGCTCAGGTATTTGCAAACAAATTGACCTTCGCAAGTCACAAACACACACAGGGTTTACGGGGTTGGAAACCCGGCGCCAGTGACCCGTCACTCAAACTCGGAAGACACAAAAGTACAGTGCTGGTGGGGAAAAGTGCCGAAAAACCTGACACCAGGTGTTTCGCCTGCTAAGCAGGCCTCTTCAGAGAAGAATGATTAGTCGGAGCCAAAATATGTAAGTAACAGTTAAGTAGGGGAGGGGGGGGATGGTAACGGACAGGGGAAGGTTATGGGGGGGGGGGGAAGCACGGGTGGGTGGGCGAGGGGCCAACAGGAGAAGGTACAATTTTTGGGAAATTTGAAGTTCGAAGGGGGGGGGGGATGGTCGTTTGACCGTTGGGGAAGGGACGGTCATGATTCCGGAAGGGAGATTGAAAACAAGGATGACGATATTGGGCCTTTGTCACTGTTCATGAGTTTTTCTTTTGTTTTGTTAATGTACAGACTTTCGTAATGGTCGAGTAGGTGATTAGGCACATGTTTCAATAGCTGTAGGTCTTCAATTGTGATGTTGTGTGAGTTTTCGTGTATGTGTTGGGCGACAGATGATTTGTTGAAATTTCCCAGTCTGTAACATGCAGCGTGTTCTTTAAAGCGTGTGCGAATATTTCTGCGAGTTTGCCCGATGTAAGAAAGGTCACAATGTGGGCAGGAGATTTTGTAGATTCCAGATTTGTCTAGGGTCTCAATAGGATCTTTTGGATTAACAAATAGGAGTTTCAGTTTAGTTTGACTAACAAATGTGGGTGTGTATTTGATTTTTTTGAAGATAGAAGGAAGACCTTTTGTTAGTTGTGGGTGGTGAGGTAGTTTGACAAATTTCTTGTCACCTGGTGTATACAGTGTGGTGTTATTTTGGAGATGTCTTTTGTTCCTGTGTTTTTTTAAGATGTTATCAATGAGCTTTTCAGAGTAGCCGTTCACCACAGCCGTGTGTTTTATGTGTTTTAATTCTGTTATGAAATCCGCTTTGGACAAAGGTACATTGAGGAGCCTATGTACGAGGGTCATCCGGAAAGTAGTACCCGTTCGTGAAATAAAGACACAAAAGTAAATATTAACAAACATAAAAAATTTTATTTGAAAGAGGATACTTTAAACTACTTCTCAACATAATCTCCAAGCAAATTAAGGCATTTGTCATAACGTGTGACAAGTTTCTGTATTCCTGCTGCATAGTCCTTCGCCGCCAGCTCATTGAGATACGCGAGGGACCCATCTTGCACAAATTTTTGCATAATGCAGATGGTGTTTAACAATTTCATGAACAATTGTTCGAGAAACATTGGGAAAATGCTCACAGATGTCATCAATTGTGACGCGCCGATCGTTCCTCACGAATTCGTCAACTGAGCTCACCAGTTGGTCTGTAATGACAGACGGTCTCTCCGAACGCTCATCGTCGTGTGTGTTCCCCCTCCCCATGTTGAAGTTGCGACACCACCGCCGAACAGACGACTCGTCCATTACATTGTCTCCATACACCTCCTTTAATTGGCGATGAATATCACATGGGCGAACGTTTCTTGCATTGAGGAATTTAATCACTGCCCTCACTTCACAACTGGCGGCGTTCTCAATTTTTTTAAACATTGTAAACAATCACAGAAACAACACAGGCAATGCTAGCGTCACGCAACTTGGCTCAGAGAAGGCAGACAAGCCACTGAAGCTATCTGACCTCGTCCAGCGGCTACTCGCGTCGTCAGCACTTCATGCGGCACGAACGGGTACTACTTTCCGGATGACCCTCGTACTAGGGAGTGGTAGGCAGCGAATTTGTGTGTTTTGTGATTGAAAGAAGATTCGTGTATGTAATTGTTGGTGTGGGTTGGTTTCCTGTAGATGTTGAATGAGAGGTGGTTGGAGGGGGTTCTGGATATCTTAAGATCAAGAAAGGGGAGGGACCGATCTGTTTCAGATTCGACTGTGAACTTGATTGAGGGGTATTGGTTGTTAAGTTGTTTTTGGAATGCTTCTAAAGAGGATGAGTTAGTATCGAAGACTGCGAATATATCATCTACATATCTGAACCAAACTTTTGGGAAATAGGTAAATTTTTCTTGACATTGCTCTTCAAAGCGGGACATGAACAGGTTTGCTAGAAATGGAGAAAGGGAATTTCCCATCGTGGTGCCGAAGTCTTGTTGGTAAAAGGAATTGTTGAAGGAGAAATAGTTGTTACTCATAACAAGGTTGGTCAGGAGGGTGTATTCTCTAATTTCTACCGGGGAAATGTTCTTAGACTGGAGCCACTCCGCCACAAATGTTATGGTATCCGGGATTGGAACACTTGGAAAGAGTGACTCTACATCAAAGGACACAAGAATTTCATGGTCCGTAAGAGTGATGTTTTTGATTTTTTCAATGAAATCGATGGAATTTCTGATATTGGATGAACTTTGAAACCCAATCTTGGAGAATTCACCCGTAAGCCACTTGGATATTTCGTAGGTGGGAGAATTGATGGCGGACACAATGGGGCGCATGGGGCAATCTGTTTTATGTATTTTTGGGAGTCCGTATAGGCGTGGGAGGTGTGGGTTCGAAACATTAAGTCTGAATTTAAGTTTTTTATCGATTAGGTGCTTGCAATTAGTTAATGCAGACTTATAGCTTAGGATCATTTTGTTGAGGGGGTTTTTTAAGATTTTGGTGTAGGGACCATTGTCAATAAGAGATTGCATTTTTTGAAGATAGGTGTCTTTGTCTAGAATAACACAGGAATTCCCTTTGTCAGATTTTAAGTAGAAGCAGTTTTTGTTACGAAGTGAGCGGATAAGAGGAAAGAGGTTTCTCGGAGGTTGTACACTCTTGTTGGGGACTTGCGTAAGGTTTTTCCTAATTTGGTTCCCACAGCAAGTCCGGATTTGATTCTTGGTTCCCATATCAAGGTATTTAATGGCAGATTCTATGTGTGCAATGAGATCATTCAAGGGTGGTTTTGGGGGTTTAACACTGAAATTCAGGCCCCGGTTTAGTAAAAGTAACTCCTCACGGGAGAAGCTGGTCTCGGAAAGATTAACTACAAAGGGGAATTGCTTCGCCTTGGCAACATGAGGATGGGTGCTTTCGTCCTTGAGGGAGGAGAATTTCTTGGAAAGTGAGAATTGTTTTTGCCGTAGCTTATGGATGCTGACTGAATGGACTTTCCTATCATATTCTAACCACTCGGTAAATTCAATGGAATCCAGACCTGCCATTAACTTAAGATGAATATTGTAGGCTTCAATTTCAAGTTTTGATCTTTTTGCGTAAAGGAATTGGATTTCAGACTTCAAAATACGGTTTTTTATCATGGAATCATAGCGGGAAAATTGGTTGTTTCCGAAGGTGACCATCCCCCCCCCCCCCTTCGAACTTCAAATTTCCCAAAAATTGTACCTTCTCCTGTTGGCCCCTCGACCACCCACCCGTGCTTCCCCCCCCCCCATAACCTTCCCCTGTCCGTTACCATCCCCCCCCCCTCCCCTACTTAACTGTTACTTACATATTTTGGCTCCGACTAATCATTCTTCTCTGAAGAGGCCTGCTTAGCAGGCGAAACACCTGGTGTCAGGTTTTTCGGCACTTTTCCCCACCAGCACTGTACTTTTGTGTCTTCCGAGTTTGAGTGACGGGTCACTGGCGCCGGGTTTCCAACCCCGTAAACCCTGTGTGTGTTTGTGACTTGCGAAGGTCAATTTGTTTGCAAATACCTGAGCGAGGGAGTAAGTGTTATATAATTTTTTATTTTATTTTTTCATTTGTTTGAGTGACGGGTCACTGGCGTCGGGCTTCCCGCCCCGTAAACCCTGCGTGTGTGTGTGGTTGCGACTTGTGAAGGTCAATTTGTTGTGCAAATACCTGATCAAGGGAGTAATTGTTAAAACTATTTATTTTATTTTTTCATTTGTTTGAGTGACGGGTCACTGGCGTCGGGCTTCCCGCCCCGTAAACCCTGTGTGTGTGTGTGGTTGCGACTTGTGAAGGTCAATTTGGTGTGCAAATACCTGATCAAGGGAGTAATTGGTAGAACTATTTATTTTAATTTTTCATTTGTTTGAGTGACGGGTCACTGACATCGGGCTTCCCGCCAAACAATAACTTTCCCACCCCCTTCTTTATTCCACCTATAAGTGCCCTTAAGTGTACGGCTTTGGGTTTTACATTCTTTCCATGCACTCGGCCGTAGTACGTTCTTTATCTATTTATTAAGTGTGGGGTGTTTTTAGAAATGAAAATTTTTTAGCATTCCTTATTAATGGTAAAATTTATATCAAAACAAATGTTACTCTTATGATGCAAGATCATGTGCTGCAACTTTCTTTAAATGCTTCTAGTACAATGCATCCATTCTTCTTAATATTAGAGAAAGATTTTTTTAAAAACATCTACTAATTTTTCTTTTGTCTCTCAAGCTTAAAAGAAATGATATAGCCTGTTTTAAATGATAAATAGCTTTAAGAACAACCTCAATTCCATGAAAGAAGTAATGATTTCCATAAAAAGTGTTCATTTATTTAAGCAAATGGATAGCCTATGAGGAAAATTTTAAGTGTAAATATTTCTATACTAACCTTGATTTATAGTAAGGGGACCAGTTAACTGCAAAGTATTCTAATTTTGAATTTATAAATGCTCAGTGTGATGTTCTCAAAGCTTAGATATTTTAAAATGTACGACGAGTTCTATTAATGAAATCCAAGTTTCTTGAGGCATTACACACTGCAGAGTCCAAGCAAGCAAGCCTTAGAAGAGAGTTTTCTAAGACTTATTCTTTCATTGTAGACATTCTTCACCTATTCAATATTAAAAAAATAGCCAACATCTAGGAAAGAATATTAGAAAATAAGTTATTAGCTGTTTAAAAGTATACATGCTATAATCCTACCAATAGCCTATGGAAAATACTGTTTGTTGCCACGAGTAATGCTCAATTCTCTGGAAAAATGTTTGCATAAAAATGTCTATGCATGGAAACTTAAGGTATAAATTTATATTCATTTTGTGAGTTATTACCTTTGACACAACAGAGCTTAAGCCTTAAAAATGGCTTCACTTTTATTGCATGAGGTTCATTATCTACTCCCTCCGGCTTATTTTTCTCACTGGCTTCCAGCCAATTAAAAAAGTTTATTAAAGATTGTCATGTGTTTTATTATGTCAGTGTTGCCTATGATATTTTTTGCTCTTTATAATATTGTATTCAATTGTAGGTTGGTCAGATCATGCAGTTTGGCATTGGGCAAAGAAATTCAGTCTAATCCGGTTTTCTCCAAACTCTATGAATCATTGAAAGAATCAATGTATGGCCAGTTAATCCTTGCCAAAATGGCTGGCCTTCCCACAACTCTTCAAGTCACCATCCTAGAAGTTGTTGAAGATGGTAATATGAAAGGGCGACGCATCGTCATTGGAGACACCCATCTTTATTTTCACCCATTGGCTGACAACATTAGGTTGCTTCAGGTATTGGGTTATTTTTTTTAAATGAAGTTGACTGTGTTAGGGTCATTTACCTTAATATAAGAGACTGTTTTAGCCGTTACTCTGTGGAATTTTTCCATCGTATAGAAAGAAAGAAAACACAGCAATTCCACATTTACACTTTATTCAGACGACCATGGTTTCACCACTGCGTGGCATTTTCAGGTGAAGGCATACATAGTAGAGGGCGGGTATATATACACAGTCAGGGAGGGGGGGTGGATTGGGGAGAATGGAGGAGGGAGGGGGGGGAGGAGTCTGGGTAATGGGTATGAGTGGGAGAGGTCTTAGGCCACTCAGCGGGGGTTTGAAGGCTTTGCGAGGTTAAGGGGGAATGGTTTGGTAATGGGAGGCATAAGAGAGGGGAACGGGAAGGGTACAAAATCTCATTGACCAGGTGGGTGTCTTTAGAATTCTTGCGGGTGATTATTTCCAACTCTTCCAGTGCATCTAACCTTTGACCTTTTTTGTCTATGTGTAAGATGTTGGGGATAAATTTACTGTGGTGTTTGTGTGTTAGTAGATGATTTGCGAATTGGGATGTGTGTTTGTTGTTTGTGAAGCAAGCTAAGTGTTCTTTGGTTCTGATGTTGAATGTTCTCCTAGTCTGTCCATATATATTGCGTTACAGTCATCGCAGCGGAGCTCGTAAACTCCGCTTTGTTCCATTTTGTGTATTTTGTCTTTGTTGGATCCCAGGATGTCTTTTAGTGTCTGTCTGTTGTAGAAGGCGGCTTTGATTTTTTCCCGGGGGAGTAATCTTTGGATTTTGTGTGATATATTCCCAAGGAAAGGTAGTCTCCGCCACTTGGCTAGTGCTTTTAAAAAAGGATCCCACACCCGAATACCAAAAACAGTGCCGCAAAGCCATTTCTTCGAGTGAGGCCATCATACGACCCCGAGAAGCACCCAAGCTGATGCAAATGAATCCCCAAGCCCCCAGATTTTTCGGCCTTCCTAAAATCCACAAAAGTGATATCCCCATTAGACCCATTGTGTCTAGTGTATCTGCACCAAACCATCTATTATCCCACGAAGTGAATTCTGTGTTCAGGGAAGTTTCCAAGTTTACCCCTAGAGATGGGATCAAGAACTCCTGCGAATTCGCGGAATCGTTGTCCAACTTGGTGTTACCCCCGAAGTGCGGAATGGTGTCTTTCGATGTCACCAACCTTTTCACACGTGTTCCCAGGGCTGATGCCCTCACCCTTGCTGAAATCACCCTCGTGAAGGCAAGAGCCCCTGCACCCATAATCAGTGAATTGTGCTCCCTAATGCAAGTCTGTGTTCAACAAAACAGTTTTCTCTTCAATGGCAAACACTACCACCAACCCGACGGACTCGCAATGGGCTCCCCTCTGTCCCCACTACTGGCAGATATTTATATGGACAATTTCGAACGGCAATTGTTCACCTTAAAACACCCCCTTACCCAATACATACATTACTGGCGCCGGTATGTGGACGACGTTTTCTGTGTGTGGACAGGGACAGTGAGACAACTCGACCAGTTTGTCACCTTATTAAATTCTGCTGACCATAATATCCAGTTTACCAGCGAACTAGAAAATGAAGGGACTCTGAATTTCCTAGACTTGTCCATCAAAATCACCAACCGGAAACTCGACCTCTCAATCTATAGAAAACAATGTTACACAGACCAAGTGATACACGCCCAATCGAGACACCACATCTCACAAAAATTATCAGCCTTTCACTCCATGATACACAGACTGTGCAGTTTACCCATGTCTGACGCAAACATACACTTAGAACTCCAGAAATTCCGAGTCACTATGTAGCAGACATTAGGAATTTACAGGAACTAATAAGTAGCAGAACTTCTCAAAATTTACCCTCTTCCCTTAACTTCCCTATAAATAGAATACCCTGGATTTATGTTAAAAATAAGCATTAAATCATACCAAAGGTAAAAATTTAAAATATTGTTTTTGTTTGTAGAGCTACTACTCTAATGCTGCTGTCTGTACATTTTGTATTAGAATTTTCATGCACTTCTTAGAGAAGTTACTTCTTTTCTTCAGTTTAAAGTTGCCTTTCAACAACATATTCCTCCCTGATTCATATTACAATGCTTATCTAATAATAAAAACTATTTGTACTCATGTTATTAACATTGCCCCTAAAATTCCAAAACAAATGTCAATATGTATGTTGAGGTGATGTCATGACGAGAAACAAAATGGGGCATTTATATGTTCGTCATTATTACTCTTTAATTACATGCAACAACAGCTTGCATATGTCTGTAGTTAAATGAAATATGAAAACATTAATGTAATTATGATAAATTGTTACGTTAAATTATCTTGTAACATATTTTAGGATATTTTGCCTCTACTCACTCATGGGCAGATTTTAACTTTGGTCTAACATGGAATGTACCAAAGAGGAAATCAAAATATCCTCATCGTATTTATAAACATTTAGATGGGACCCAGACCTGAATGAATGGATATGTCAATAAGGAAAATGTGCCATAAATGAATGTTCTAATAAGAGTCCATTGTATTTTTATTTCAAAATCTCTTGGAATAACTTAACTGATTTGTTCCCATTACTTAATTTTTTAATGATACAGGTTATATCATATGCATTAAAAAATCGTGAGTTTTTGCCCTGAAACATGGTAAACTAAAGAAAAATTACTTTGCTTATGAAATCAAATCATGAACTCCAGCTTTAACTCAATGTCTTTGTCTCTGAAGTCCAACTCATTACCATAAGGGCAACCTTTCTCATGTGCTCTAAGAAAAGATAAGTGCATTTCCCACTAACTTTTGTTGTAAGCCAATAATATTGATTGCAGAAGACTTTAAATCCGAAAATGTGAACTTGGTTTGATAGAGATGGTTTACAGATTTGCTGTTGACCTACAACTACTTCTTCACGGTTGCAGTTCTCTCTGGAGAGCTGTCATGAGATTTGAGCTGGATAAGATGGCAGTGAAAGTACTATCAGTCATTGCCGTTGAAAAATAAAAATGTATTTTCTACAAGTTAAAGTTACCAAACCCTACGCTAAATTGTAATTCCTATGCATGATGGAATACTCTACCTATTTGAGAATGGAATTTTATTGAAAGTGGTGCCACTCCTTTCATCACAAGACCTTTGCAAGTGACTGTAGAACCTCTGAAGTTTTCCTACTTGATATCTATTGTAGTTTATCCAACAAAAATATTTGGAACAACCTCTTATCCTTTTTGACACAAGTTGAGGTGGCAGAATGTTTATTATAACTCGGCATGCAGTAAGAGCGATATTATACTTTTCCTGGTGGTCTTATCAATAATCAAAATCAGCTGGTTTTTTTTTACTATAATCTACTAATATTGATGTTTGATTTGGTCCTTTTCTAAAAGGCATTTTACTTGCCGGCAATTTTTGAGAATGCAATTTAAATTTAGCTATTATACAGTTTTCAATTCTTTTCCCATAACTCAGTACTTCATAAGGTCATTTATTATGTTCCTTGCATTTCTCTTGTCATTAGAAAATGACCCCATCATTAAGAAGATAGCCACTCTTCTTAATGATAGAGTAATTATTACTAATTAACTATTTTCTTCTTTTAGACTGGAATGACGCTTTGTTATTTGGAGCATGTCGTTCAAGAACTATCTGATGAGTGTGGGCATAGGGCAACTGTCATATTTTGTGGAGACTTCAACAGCACCCCAGACACTGGAGCACATAGGCTGTTGACATTAGGGAAAGTGGATGCTGATGATCCTACTTGGGCTTCTGTAAAATTGCAAGAAAGTAAGTAGATGAGGAATAAGTTGTATTTTGGTTTTACATATATAGGTATAGGTCCTTTTTACATAATTTAACGTCACTATCTTGGTGGAATAAGATTTATAATTTGTGGATTACAATATATATCTTGATTTTGATAAAAAATCTTTGAATATGTACTTCATGGAGGTGTCATTATTTAAATTTTGTGAAAAGTTCTGCATATTTTGTGGACATGACTGCTATGCATTAAATTGTTCTTATGTTTTGTTAAAAAGCTCTATTTAGTTCAAAATTTGGTGTAGTTAAGTATTCAATGAGTAATCAAATATAAATGCTTTTTAAATTGCACTATAATTCTGGAATGCAAAAAAAAGGGGTTTTCACTTCCTGGGCAGAACAATTTTCATGGTATCCATATACTTCAGTGTGGATTGTATCCAGTGTGAAAGAGGATACCATATCACTCATCCCTTTCTATCAAACAAAGTTACATTATCCTCACATTTGGATAATGTAATGCATGTATGGAACACTTCTATGTAGATATGTGCCTTTCTTAATTTTGAGATTGAGAGAAAATATAGATATTTTAGGGCTGTGCAAATTATTATGGAAGGATAGTAGGGATGACTGGAGCAATAGATAATATACTAGTATACCAGCAGTGGAGGAGAACAGAGGCAGCAAGAGTTAGCAATAATATTGAACAAAAAGGTAGGCAGAAGTGTAGTAAGCATGGAGCAGGCAAATTATAAAATATTATTAGTGGAAGTAAAAGCTGAAACAAGGAACTTGGTCCTTATTCAGCTCTAATGCCAAAGGAAGAAATCTACAGGTTAAATGATCAATTTGAGGAAATAACTTCAGGTGTTCCTGGAAGGAAACATTTGATAGTAATGGTGGATTTGAATAGGACAGAAGGCAAAGGAGGAGATGGTAGTGAGGTTGGGAAGTATGAGTTAGGAACAAGAAATGACTTTGAGGAGGAAGCAAGAGAGTTCTTCTGGAGATAAGGGTTAATCATAATGAACTCACAGTTGGGAGGCCAGAAAAGGCATGTCGTAACCTTTTTCTTCAAATTAATTGGGAGTTGTGCCAAGTTTATGAACCTACAGTGATGTGGTGAGTGAAGGAAAGGTTAGACAATTGTGTCAAGACTTCAAAAATGGCTGCACAAATGTGTGTAATGAAGAGCGGATAGCAGACCCAGAATCCAGATCAACAAAATCGTTTAGCAAGTGGACCAAGAACTGCGATATGATCAACAGCTGACAAATAGTGCTCTGATTGATAAATTTCTTCTTTTTGAATGTGCCACTATGTAAATATTATTACAGAGAAGCTCAGGTATCACATCATGTGCCTGGTGGGCACAGAAAATACTTACAGACAAACACAAAGAGCAAAGAATGTTGAGTGAACAAAAATTTTTGGATCACTATATTCAGTCCCAGCGTAGCACCTAGTAACTATTTCCTCTCCTTGCACTTGAAATTGGCTTGGTGGACAAAAGTTGTGAGACAACATGGTAGTCAAGACTGCCATTGTCAACTGGTTCAATTCCCAGGTGGAAAATTCCTATGCTGATGGATTGAAGGAAGAGGATAATGAGAAATAGTAAAAGAGAATCTTTCAGTTAGCAGCAAAGGAATGCAACTGCAGGTAACCTTGTGGACCTATGCATAGACTGCCTTCTTCCCCTGCATCTTGCAAGTTATTGAACAATGAACCCTTCCAATGGAAAGTGGCTTCCACACAAGTATGACCAAGTTTTGTGATGCCTCCACATATACGAAGCGGTACCCAAAAGTAACTGGAATAGTGCCTTGGTTGGCAGAGCTTATGTAGTAGGTACTTCTTCCGCTAGGTGAGCATAGCACAACTCGTTGCAAGTTCTAGGAAGGGCGTGTTGTCATCTGGGCAGGTCATGATCAATCACAACAATTTGTTTTGTAAAAGCAGTTTCACTTGATCCTTATTTTTCGTCAAAGGCGGATTCAAGTGAACACGCACGCTGATTCAAGTGATCAGTCAAGCATGCTGCCGAAAAATTTTGCTTCCTGTTTGGGAAAAGCGCTGCAAAAACTATTGTGTTGTAAACAGCTTAAAAGGATTGTACCATGAGAAAAAATTAAGTGTACCAATGGTTTTCTCATTTCAAAGAAGGTCACTTGATGATAAACCTCATTCAGAATGCTCGTCAACTTCTAGAATTGACGAAAATGTTGAAAAAGTTCATGCAATCGTGCTTGAAGACCAACGATTGTCTATTGAAGAGATAGTTAGTTATCTGGAATGTGGAGCTCGGTTTATCGAATTTTGTCAGAAGATTTGAAGATGAGAAGGGTCACTGCAAAATTCATGCCTCGGGTCCTGACTGAATAGCAAAAAGAGAATCAAATTGAAACTAGCCATGCATTGAGATATCATCTCCAAATCTATCCAGATATTTTTGCCAAGTTCATTACTGGTGACAAATCATGTTGCTATGGTTACGACCCCAAAACCAAACAACAGTCCAGCCAGTGGAAAACTTCATTGTTGCCTCGCCCAAAAAAATAAACTTTTCTAGTGGAATCAAACCTCAAGATGATGCATGGATAGTGCATTCTGAATTTGCCCCACTAGGTTTGACTGTTAATTATTTTACTAAGTTAGACTTCAATTTTTTGTCAATTGTAGAAGACGACTGACATGGTGAACAAGGTTTGTCATCAAGTGACTTTTCACTTTCTTTGAAATGAGAAATCCATTGGTATACTCGATTTTTTCCCAAAGCACAATCCGTATAAGTTTTTTTACATGAAAACAGTTTCTGCAGCATTTTTCCTAGGCTGGAAGCAAAATTTTTCAGCAGTACACTGTTCATTTAAATCCGCCTTGATGAAAAACAGTGAGCAAGTGAAACTGCTTTTACAAAGGGAATTGTTGTGACTGACCTTAGCCCACCCAGATGACAACAATGCCTTCCTGGAACTCATAACGAGTTGCGCTATGCTCACCTAGTGGAAGAAATGTTAAATACGTAAGCTCAGCCGACCGAAGAACTCTCCTGGCTACTTTCCGGTACCCCCTCATAAATATCTCTTAGTGTCTTAAAGTCCTCTCTGGATTTTCTCACCTGGAATTCACAGACTTGAGAACTTGGCGATGCCAAAATATTATTCATTTGTTTAGGTATCATCCATTATGATGATTTTATTATATGGGAGTTTTGTGAGATTTTACTCTCTAGAGAGAACTTACAATGACTTACTAGCCAACAGGAATTAGAAACTAGTGCATAAATAAAAAGTATCCTGCATCATCAAAGGTGTTTGGTGTAAATTCAGTACAGGATATTTTGAGTTTATGTTGTGGGAAGACTTGTTATGTTAAGAGTCCATTTAGTTTAATCAATTTCTGTTAATTTTTCAGTGAGCACCATCTCATAAAGATTTTTGGAATTGTTGCATATTATGATAGTT
This sequence comes from Hetaerina americana, assembly GCF_022747635.1. Classification (NCBI taxonomy): domain Eukaryota; kingdom Metazoa; phylum Arthropoda; class Insecta; order Odonata; family Calopterygidae; genus Hetaerina; species Hetaerina americana. Next base: position 347,469 of record NW_027287261.1, read on the forward strand.
AATTAATTTTTCTTTTATATTCTTATGTGTGCAAGTGTATTTCAGTTGTGCCTATAAAGGCATAAATTTGTGTCCTTATCACATTCATTGTCCCTACTTGATATCTAAAATATGTCTGGGTACAGACAACAGCATAGGGTGGATCAAGAGTAGCGCAAAATATGTGAGGTGCTTTAGGGGACAGTAAATGTTATAAGCTTCAAAGTCATTTTAAGGAAAAATGGCCAAGCAATGACTTATTTTCACTCTTTTTAATTTCTAGGTTCACTGTCTGATGAAGATTTTGGGAATTTTGGAGGGTTAAGTGAAGGAGATATGAAAGGAATAGATCTAAACCATTCATTCTCTCTTGCCAGTGCTTACCGTGAACTTCCTTATACAAATTACACAGCTGGTTTTGTGGGCTGTTTGGACTACATCTTTTACGCTAAGGATGCCCTTGAAGTGGATCAGGTTTGTAATTTTGCTATGTATTGTATGTGATATTTTGTTGGAATATCCTTGCATTGATATGTCAATGTGAGTAAATTTAGTCCACGCTCCATACTCTTGATTTCATTATGATTGTTTTAGCTTAAGCATTTTAATTATAGAAAAGTGAGCTTTCAATAGTGCTAATCCCATATTTCCCCATCAATAGCACGCACGTTATCTGTACAAAAATGTCTATATGATCGAGAAAAAAAATGATGCGCGTTATGTGAAATAAAAATTGAAAAAATCCACAAATTTACATACCTATGTACACAATAATTTAAAGAAGAATCTCACAAAAAGAAATTAGTTTGGAAGCATGCCTTTCTAATTGCATTTCATTTTATACAGATCTGCTGCTGTTACGGTTATTTCATCTCATAAATACATGAGAAAAAGAAGAAACATATAATTTCTATGCCTTATTTGTTCTAATACATAGTACTTCACGTATGCGTAAGGTACATCCTATTATATGCACATGTGTATGAATATAGGATAGGTAGATCATTTGAATTGAATTGAGCGCCAATACAAATAAAGCAAATGTCTCATTTCAACTTGTGAATCATAGAGAAAAAGCAACAAGGCGGCATATTGTGTTAGCTTGTAAATATTGCTTATGTTTCGATCCTTCTGTTGTTTGCAGTTAATTTCAATCACCTGGCTCTAATCTTCTGTATTCTTATATAATATATGAAGGTCAAAGGCTCGATGCTTTGGAGCAGTTGGAAATTTTGAAATGCGTCCATTGTAAAGATGAACTTGCCAACGAAATTTTGTATCCCTCCCATTCCCAAAACTACCACTCTTGCAAGTCAACGATTGACACAGAAAGATATAATTCTCTCTTCTTCCCAGCTACATTGTAGCATTTTTACCCCTACACCCTCCCTCTCTGACCAACCCCCCCCTCCATTGATCAGAACGTATATATACCAAGTTTGCTTTTATGAGGACCACCTTATGATGGCGTTCAACGGCGAAACCTGGGTAGTGTTTTTAAATGAAGTTTGTGGAATTACATAGTCAATAATTTCATTTCATTGGTATCATTAAGTTACTCACCAAGAGAGCAATACAGTTTTCCCAGCATTAATTTCTTAGTGTTGCATCTTAGGGATGAGATGCAGCTAGCATCTTTTACAGAGTTAGGTGCTCTTATTAAATGGTATAATACCCATTTCTTTCAGTCCATTGGCAGTCATTTTCAGATTAATTATAAAGAGGTGCAAGTCATTTTTCTTTCATGTTGAGTAATGATGGATGGAACAATTTTCAGGAAGTAGGTTAATGTTTTGCTAAATTATATGATTCATGTTATATTCCTTTATTTGCAGAGCAGAAATGATATACATTCGAGTTGTAAACTTTGTTGACACAATGTGACGGTGATTCACGAATGAATCACTGGATCTTTCAGCTATTTCTATTATGTGTATTTATCTCATAAATGAAATTTATTCTATAATTTTGAAAATTTTTGCATTAGGAGAAGAAGTTTAAAAGAGTATGTTTTTGAGCGAGACATAAAACTAAATTCTGCATTTTCTCATGTGTTGTTGAGGAAGTATTTTTTCAGTCGTGAAATTAATTTATTACTCCTTGCATGTTTAGTTATTACAGTAAAAATTTCAAACTTGTAGCAAGGGTTCTAATAACTTCCATCAAACAAATGAATTCTTTGGGTCTCTATGATGTGCAGTTATAGTGAAAAAGTCTTCATTTTCACCTTGCATTAATATTATAATTATTTATTTTATTTATTTATTCGGTATTAGTCCGAAAACAGCACATTTTGGCCTTTATATCGAACTATTAACAACGATAACAATGGTCACATTTACAAACACCCAAGCCCTAGATGGAGTGAAACTCACCCAGGCAGGAATCGAACCTGCGACCCTTGGAATGGCAGACGAGGATGTTACCCTGCCGTCACCGGGGTCGGCATTATATCAGATTGTGGCTCTAAATACACCCTGAAGATGAATATCGTTGTGATAGGTATGGGATGTAGTGGAAAGAAGATGGAAGTAATGAGTTTTTGAGGAGGAAGTTTATGTTAAACTGAAATTGGAGGTTGAAAACTAGAGCAGGTAGAAAAAACATTTCACCTCGCCAGGCAGTTTTTGAAGAAGATTTGCTTTCAAAGGAAAGAAGCATTTTAGTAGTGAGGTGATGGCAGAGTCATTGAGTGAGGATGTCACGGAAACAACCCGATCAAAGTGAATGATTTTCACTATTTGAAATTGTTATACTAATGAAAGCTTTGACATGGAGCATGATTTTGCATAGTTTAGAAACTTGGTCACTGAAGCAGATGATAGGCATAGATGGGAGGATTTTTAGGCATTGTTGTGGGGAAGGATGGAAAAGGTAAAATGGATGGAAATGCAAACAAACAAAGAAGTACTTGGCTTGTACTTGGCATGGTGGAGGGAGACAGAAGATAGTTGATAGAGTTGAGAGAAATCTAAAAATGGCAGGAAAGGTGGGTGGAGTGCATTTTGATTAGCAATTGAAGACTGTGATAGAGGGGAAGATGATATTCTACATCTACATCTACATAATACCCCGCAAGCCGCCGCAAGGGCGTGTGGCGGGGGGTGTTAGGTCACCAACCGTAAAAACGAAAAATACCACATGCAAAAAACAACACGGAAAATTACACCCCAGCAGCGCACACACTCATGCAAAACTCCCTCCATCCAATACTCATGCAAACACATACACCGCAAAACAACAAAAAACTGCACCCCAGGATACAGCACCAAAGCCATCCTAAAACACGCAAGCCAGGACACAACAAGCAAGAATGTGAAACATCACTACCACATGAAAATGCACCACAAAACACTCAACCCCCCAAAGAGACAGTAAAAGGAAGGGAATTCGACTAAAAGGAAGGGAATTCGACAACCAATGATATTAGGCAAGTGATCTAAGTGGAGGATAATGACAGACATGTTTGATGGAATGGAGGAAGGTAAAATGTATGCAGAATTGGAGAAGGGTTATTTAATGTGAGGTGTCTGGTTTTGTCTTGTTAGGCCAGGCTAATAAATGTAGGGATGTTAATTTTTTTTCCATCCAAAGCCTCCTTAAAAGGGTAAAATACCAAATCATAAATTCCAGATATTACCACAAACAATTGCTAATCTCAATGTGTTATCTGTGGAGTAATATAATACCCTACTGTGTGCTGGAAGTCAACATAAATACACGGAGAATATGTAGTTAGTTCACCATACTGATATGAAAGTATCCTGTCATTCCAAATGTACCCTCATTTAGATGAACCCGGACTTCCAGGAAAATTTAGTAAATATCTTATAAAATAGTATAATGTGCTGAAGTAAGATTTGGTGCTTTCCCGGCGTGTTTGCTTCATGATTTTTTCTCGGGTCTTCCACCGGGTCAGGGGTTCCATATTGGCCGACGTTTCAATGCACGAGCCGGGCATCGAAACGTCAGACAATATAGAATTTCTGACCTGGTGGAAGACCCAAGAAGAATTTCATGAAGTATAATGTGCTGTTTCACTAATGGTACCCCCCAAAAAGCATCCCAACAGAATTGTTGGGAGAAATCCAAGAGGCAGGGAAGATGGATTCAGGGCATTGTGATTGAGAATTAGATGTTGAAGACTATGATAGAGGGGAGGATGTCAGGTAAGCAAGAATCGGGAAAGAATAGGAATGGTCATGTTGGATGGAATGAATGGAATAAGTATGTGTGGAATTGAAGAGGGGCCTACTTAAATGTCCTAAGTCAGGGTAATGTTTTTCGTTAGGAGAGGCTGGCTAATGTATTGTTGTAAAACTGTATAGGCTGTGTCTATCCAAAACTGACTATAACTGGTAGAATGCCAATAATAACAATACTCATTAACAGAAGGCCTTGAAAATCACTCAAAACGGCTAGAAAATCACTTTCCGACAACTTGATGGCTGAGAAACAAAAATATTGCTCTCATAAAGTGTGTAAACTACTAATTTTTTGGAACTGTCAAATTCCCTTGTTGTGTTTATGACAGGGGATACCCTCAATTATTATAATGACTGAATTCAGCATAATTTTTTGAAGTATTGCTGACTGCCAACCTTGTCTACTCAAAGTATTCAGTACTGCAAGTGGTAAAGGCATTTGAGTAATGCATTCGTTTGAATATCAGAAACTCCCTTCTCGATTGAAGAGATACTAATATTCATGGTGATTCTCGCTAATTTACCACCAAAATGTTCTTTGTATAAACTCAGATTCATGTTTATTTTACTTTAGTTTTGGCCATGTTCTAATGTATTCTTCAATGTCAGGTGCCGTAGACAATGGATAGATCACGCTACTCTTTGCTGTCAAGTTACCAAAAACTTGCCTAGATATGCGATTGTTTTCCTCCTTGATGAAGACACATTGATTGACATGAAAAATATTACAAAGACACTTTTCATAAGTAAAAACTAAGTGAACACTGAAACATTCGTTCAGGTGCTGCGTATTACATCTCGATTTCACTTAAAGCTTAAGCCAGTGTTACTACTATACGAGGCTTCCAACGTTATGTCGAATGTCCATACTGTAGGATTTTATTTATAAAAATACATGGCGAACACAAGTGTCAACAGGTTTGAATCACAAGTACGCAAATGATGATTTCCATGTCGATGGATATACGCTATCTTATGTGCCGTTATTTTTGTTTTCCAACTAACCCTAGGTTAACTGAATCTCATGCCAGCGAAATTTCCGTAATTATTGTTTACCAAATACGATATCAACAATGTTGAATGTGCTTGTGTCTTGTAGGTGGTACCTTTGCCGAGTGAAGAGGAAGTCACCCAGAATACAGCCTTACCATCAATTGTGTTTCCGTCTGATCACTTGGCTTTAGTGGCGGACTTACGTTGGAATAATTGTTGAGTATTTCGTTTTTAATAAAACTGCTATGACTTCACCAAATTTTCATTTACTCTACTATATACTATACGATATACTAGTGATAAGCAAATGCTCATATTAGGAAACATGAATTTCCTCCAATCAGTCATGAGATACGCATAATCGGATGTAATGTGAAAAATATCTGCGAATATAGTAGAGTTTGCATATTTTAAGACTAAATGACCTCCATTTTAGTCTCGTGGGGAAGCAATTGTTTTTTAAGTACTTGGAGACTTCTCCGGCAGACGTCGTGAATATACTAGAATTTAAAATGGCGTCGCATGGCTGTGATTGGTTGACGAGGAGTCCTTGACGTCATCCTTTTATATTTCGTGTACGCGCAGATACGTATCAACCGCCATTCTAGAAGTTCGTACCGTTGAGTATTGTGGCAGCAAACCAGTGGCTTCGGTTTGGTCGTTTGCGTAGTTTCGTATCGCACGTAGTGATACTGAATATCGTACAACATTCCATTAGTGAAATATTGTGTTGAGACCTGGTTGTCAGAGTGGTTAATTGTTTCGAGTCGTTCGTCGCCCGCACGTGTTATAATTGGGCAAGAACGGTCTACGAACTATGGCGGCCGAGGCCCGAAAGATTATTAACCTTTCTTTGACTAAGATAGCTCAATCAAGAACACAAAAGGGTGGTGTTTCGCTGCACCGAAATCTTCTCGTTGCAACTGTGCTACAGAGAGCCCGCTTTGTGTACATGGAGGAGTCTTACCACATGGTGCAGCAGCATCCCGTGGACTCTTCATCGTCCATAATGTTTGGCGACAACCAACCACCCGATTATGAAGACAATCCTTTAAATTTTGATGTTTGTGGTCACATTGCCTCGGAAGTAGTGCTAGGAGAGCAGGATGACAGTGCAATCGGTGATCAACAGTTGTTTATTGTGCATGAAGGAGACAAGGAGAATCAGTCTCCCCCAGCTCTTCTAGCGGAAACCTCTTCCGCCCATGTCGAAACAGATTCTAGGTTGCGTGATGACAGTTCTATTCTGAGAGAGAAATTGGAGGGTAATGCCTCCGCGCAGCTCGTTATTGTGACACCATCCAGTGAAGTTTCTGTTTCACGTCCCTGTCCTACGCCCGTCTCTCCTTCGTCATTGAAGAAAAGAAGAGCCGTTGTAGCCGAATGGGAAACGGAGGAGGCTATACTATCGATACTACCCAAAAGGGCCAAGGCAGAAGAAGTTAATGACGAATGTGATGATAGTGTTTTCCTTGACGATGTAGTTACAACGTTGCCAGATACGCGATCCGCGGCTGAAGTCGGTGATAATGAAGTGACAAGTATGGAGATAGACAGAATCACTAGCCTTGTTTCAATTTTCAGTTTTGGTGGTTTAAGTGGAAATGGTCATAATGGGGAGGTGTACAGCGGATCCGTTGTCGTGGGCAGCTCATCAGAAAGTGTTGGTAAATTAACAAAATCTGTATCAACCCCAGATCTGTGTTCAGCTCAAGCTAAGGAGAGTGGTGTTGATGTAATGCAGAGGCCATTTCTTGCTATGACGGTGTAAATGGTGAGCTTTGCTCGTACTGTACATTTGTGAATATGTATTTATGAGCTATTATTTTCAAACGTTTTCAGCTACATACTATTTAATTTTTATTTGTGTTTGTTGTCACTATCAGGACCCTTAATTCCTAGTAAAGGTTAAGGTGTATTTCTGGATTCTGGGTAATAATCCCAATTACTTAATAATTATTTTGCATTTATTTAAGTATAATTTCAATACATAGTGCTATGTTAAGTTGTCCCATTGTATTGGCTTGTTTTGCCCTATTTCGCTTTTCTTTGCTATTTAATATGTTCGTGTTTTGAGTCGAAATCTTGTTTAAGGAAAAGTGCCTTCTCTATGGTATCCATAAAGTGAAATTACGTGTTCGAATGACTATATTTGAGCCAGATGTTTTCACTTCATATGTGAATGTTGAAGAAGACTCGGTCATGTTCAGCACTTGCCGTGCCGTTCAATTCTGTGTTGGATATAAATCAGTATTCTTTTATGTCAGTTGCCGTGTTCCTCTTTGTTTTTAATACAGTTTGAATAACAACTATTAAGGGCCCATTTTATATAAATTCGAGTGAAGTAATTACATGCAGTGTGAGCGTCGTTCAAGACGGCTTACTTTCAAAAGTTGTATTGTGCAAATACTCTGAAGGATGATTGTATTCTTATATTTTTATTATTTCTGGATTTTCACCGGAAGTACTTGCCTGGCCGTCTTATGTTTTAGCATTGCTGACGGCTGTTTGCTGAAGCCCTCTCTTGAGACGGTTCATACATATTTAAGATATATTCAATGTTTCGATACTGGAACCAAAGGCTGGTGAATAGCATGAGTTGTCTTGATTCAGTTAAATTGAATTGTAAATATCCCTCCGTCACATCAGTGATCATTCGTCAATAATTGTGTATATTGCGAGTGTGGCACATGATTGAAATTGAGAATGCAGATTGTGCATCGATCCTCACTGAAAAGAAACAGTGGTAGTTTTCCTAATTGTGAAACTCTGTTTTAAGAGTATTATGTTATATATTCATATGAGTTTGAGTATAAAAACAATAAATACAATTTAAATTAACACCTTTCTTTTATTTACCTACCCTTCACAACTTCGGTTGTATACTCAACCTTTAAAAGTTACTACAAACAGGATTTAAATAGTTAAAATATATGCTAACTGGATTGTTTTAACGTATATTAATTGAATAGTATTGATTAATCTTAACTTCCTGCGATGTGACTCAGCATGAAGCTATTCCGCACTGAGTCATCCGATTGGCGGGGGGGGGGGGATGTGTATTATACTCGCGGCAGCGTCGAATTCTTAGTAATTGCTTGGCGTTGGCTTTCTTGGGAATTCGGTTTGTTAAGTACTATAATTTATATATTGGGCTATTGCACGCCCCTTCGGTCGTTAATAAGGTTATTAAACGTCCATTTGTTGGATTGATGACCGATGAGGGGACCTGTGCGGTAAATGGCATGGGAGAGTATCCAGGCTCTTTGGCCATTTATTTTCGTGTGAATATTAAATTCTTAATTTTTTTGCGTTGGCCAGTTGTCTTTTTTTGGACAATTTGTTGTTTCCCTTAACTTTCATTTGAGAAATCTTGCGAAGAAGAGTACGCCTGAGTTCACCAAAAAGATTGTCGAAGTAAGAAAATGAAGGAAACATCCTGTTCAATGATCTTGAACTTAAAGAGATTTTAAATTTTCAAACTCGAGCATTTTTGCATATTACAAGAGAGCATTTAGGAATAAATAAAGATATAATGCTACCTGCCCTGCGTCGTAATGCGGCTTGATTCATCAGCACGAGTGAGCATGAGGTAATGACTGCATTTACCACAAGTCTTGCAAAGTTGTCTCGACTGATGTAACGAGGTAAGTTATACAATTTTCTTTACCGTGAATTCGTTAATACCACTAGCTTTCAGTAGATAATTCTACATGTATGGTTGCGAAAACTTAAATAATTGGGTGTTATGACTGCCTGTCTTAGTGTTCACCTAGTGCAATCTTACTTTATATAATTTATCTTCCGTCGCGAACTTGAAATAAAATATGATCGCATACATTTTCAAAATGTTTCTGTAAATGATATTTGACTTTTTAAATTTTCCTAAATTTCCTTTACGAAACTTCTGGGTATGGCGCCTTGTACAAGAGAGTTCTGGGCCGGCTCCTATGCAAGGTTTTACTGGTACAAATCCTGGCTGTCATATCTACAAAAGAGAATTCATAATTTTAAAGGGACATTGGTTAGCTGACCAACGATGAGCCTATTGAGAGAATTTAATATATTTATTAAAGACTTCAAAGAATAGAGCTTCATTGATCATAAGATAAAAGGAAGTAAAAATGACATTTGAATTTTAGCATTCGGTATTCCCTCCCACAGAATGGGATCATAGCTTAAAGATAATGTACCCTGCCGGCTGTAGTCGAAAAGTTATACAGCGTTTACAACAAAGGCTGGTGTCCACGTTTTCTCCATGTGTTTGTTTTAGTTTGAAGGAATTCACTTGATTTTATTATTTAAAGAACTGATTGTACTGCCCAGATTTTTTACTTAATCACTTGGACCGTTCGAATTCTCGCAGTGATGAAACCGTCTCTCGAGCTGCAAATTTATCTGTTGCATTGACTATTTCTGCACTCCATTTCACTTGTTACGTCCCAAGTTAATGGATAATTTCAAATGTTTTAGTTCGTTATTCATCCAAGACAGTGCAAATTTTGTAGCATTGTTAAAATAATCCCACTGTGCCTTAACGAAAGAGTGCATTTACCGCTGCCCCTGGACTAGTGTTCGGATCTTCACTTTGGAGGGTACAGCGCAGAATCCTGAGGTATTAATGCGCGCGTTTCAAAACTAACAAAAAAGTTTTTGCTTCGTTCGCAGAAGCCGGGGAACCCTTCTGCCTCCCGCTCCCCCACTCACAAGGTAAACGTGCCCTTGAGCACTTCACCCAAGAGAGAGTAAAGCACGCGATGAAAAGCGGAAGACAGAAGTATCCATGTGAATGCATATTGTGGGGACCAGAATATTTTCGGGGAATGGGAAGCACTCTCTACCTTCCCTTGCTGTGGCCACTGCTTTCATCACAGTTGACGTATTGAAGCAGGTACAGTCCAGACAATGGCGGTGCTCCTGAAGCCCGCTTGACAATAATCGAGTGAAACGTTCCTCTCTCTCAGTATGGTTTGTTTCGAAGCTGTTGATATTTCATTATAGAATGGAAACTAGATTGTTAAAATGTACGCATTATGAATGAATTGTCGTTAATTTAATGAGCGCGGTTTTAAAGAAGTATTTTTGTATTATATTATGATCTGAATATGAGATGTGAAAGATTTTGTTACTTTATCAGTCATTTTTTCCAGATTCAATCTTAAATCGCAGTAGTTTCTTCAACACACACTAGCATATTCTGTGGTAGAGGTTTTGGAAGCTACGATTGTTATCGAAATAATCGCTACAAAGATCTCTCGGTGTCATTCTCGTCATAATGAAGGGGTCGTATTTGTCCGCGTACAAATGATTTCTGGCCGATATGACAATAATCTGAATTTTTTAATGAAGAATACAACAATCCTTCAGCTTTTAAATGCCTCGCTGATTGATTGCGATCGGAATACTATGTCAGTGAAGAATATTACCCTCTACCTCGGAATTAAACTCTTGTTTGGGTTACGTATTCCGGTTGATGCATCATCATGTTACTATTTTATTTTTGTTAGGTCGGTAGGATGACTTTACGGTGCCAGAGTTATGTCACGCCTTCGCAAAGCTGAAATCAAACCACATAAAACGTGCTTCAATTTATTTGCATTGTACATCAAATTGCAAAAACTTCACCTCGTCGATGGGCTTAATTTATTAAAATATTCTATATATAAGAAATTTATAATTTTGATAAAGGATTAGTTTCCCGAAAAAGCTTTTACCCGAGCGAGTCCGTAAAGTGTCGTCTGAGAGAGATTGTATTTATTATTATTGTTTGAGCGCTTGTTATTGTAGACGTTATAATGGACTGTTTACAATATTAACGTATACATTCGATAAAACCTTGGAATGTAAATGCACCGGTAATCTTACGCAGCGGGTTAGACCATACGAGTCTAATATTTCATGCATATTTCAAGATACATAAAATATTATTCACGTACAACGATAAGCAAGATTTATTTCTGCGTGAGCAAATGAAAATCAATAAACGAGTAACTGATTCACGTATTATAGAGTTATTTTTTCGTTTAAAAGTGAAGTATAGTCTTCCTTACCTTGCCAAAGCTATGGCTTACCAGCATGAAGTACGTATACATGATCCTGAAGTTTAATACTAAATAACTGGACGTTATTCAGATTTTAATTTCTCTCAATTGGTCGAACTTACTCAAATGTTTCAGAATCTTCAATACGTGGAAAATCCTTGTCGTTATTTTCGGGAGATTGTTTTTTTACGTTGAGTTCAGTCAGGACTTCACGTCGTTTGTCCTTGTGCTATATTTATATTCACACATCACCAGCTTATTAAGTGGCCTTTAAGTTTAAACCCGTGCACTTATGTTTTGCCCATAGATTTCATTAAGTTCCTGGGTAGTGTAGTTAGGGCAAATGCCAAAAACATGTGAAGTTAAAATTTATTCGATTCAGCAAGAACTAATGTTAAAGTCGCAGTTTTTCTGTTTCTCAAAACGGTCAGCCACCTTTTGAAAACCGCATCTCCTTTACTACATATAATCGTATACTCGCTCGCTCTACTCCTTAGTAAACGAAAAAATAATCTTTCGTCCCATCAGGAAGGTGGCCGTATACATTGCCCTACGCTATTGCGTTCTGCTGAACTTACTGCGCATTATTACACAAGCTACGACACCTGCCAATTAATCCGTATAATATTTTAAATTGACGTCAATATTGACTCCTGAACAGTTGGCACGGTTCTTCCGTTCTGTTCCTACGAAAAAAAATGCATACGCAATATTTTTATCCATCCGTACCTATTGTATCAAGGAAACCGTTGTCACTATCTCGGATGACACCGCATTTGTATCTATTCACCCACGGCACATCTTGCTCGACCATTACTTAGCCAGTTGTGACGTGATACAATGTGTACCATACGAGGTCGTCTGCTTCATCTTACATAATTGTTTGGGTTCGGCGTTTAAACTAATGACATTTATATAATGTCACTTGTAGTTATTTATTTCACATAGTTTCCCAATGACTGGAAGATACGATTTATCGAATGGGAATTCAAGTTGCTTCTTTGTTATCTTGAAGAAGAATATCAGAAAGGATATTGCTCGCTAGTCGGGGAAAGTCCGTGCGGATTCGAGAATGGCGCGTGCGAATCCGGCGACGCGAAGCCCCCAAGCTACGCCGTTGAGTTTAACGTTTCCGTCCTCGAAAGTGCACAAAATACGACCTTGGCCTCGCCCAATTAGTTTCGACCAGTCCTAGGATCGCACAGATCTAAGATCTTGCCCTATGATTGACCAGCAGACAGGTTTCGAGTTAACAGGATTCCATGGCGTAGTGACAAGACATGAAAAGCGATGAGTGAATTTCCTCGGCGTTTCAGTCGTTCTCCTAATACATGCATGTTGGATTGTGGGGATTTAAGCTCCGTATATCAAGTCTTTAAGTCGATCGCTAATCCTTCTAGAGTGCACGTCGTGATAAATGCATCTATTGCAACACGCGTCCTTTGCCTACACGCCACACGATGTGATTTAGAAAGTTTTACATTGCTTTCATGAATGTTGTCGTCCTGTTAACTTAATTCCTATATTTGAGAAATCGAACCCTCCTCGTTGCATTTGCTTTTTCTCGAACGTATGAGGTTCGTACTTTCTTCCACTGGGCACGCACGCACGCCAACTCAAAAGCGCACGAGAGTACCGTTTCGTTTCTAGACTACCGTTTTCACTCATCCTACTTGGCGGTAATTCCCCCTCCTTTCCCTCACTCTCTTCTTTCCTCCCCTCCCCTCCCCCCTTAAGGCAAGCTGGGTCTTTCCCTCCCCCCTCGGAGCTCCCTTCTCTCCCTCCTCTCTGAGCACAGTCCTCCCCCCTCTCTCGCCCTCCGCGTCCTCCCTTCTCGTCTCTCCCGACGCCTTCCGCCCCCCCCTGCCGACCGTCCAATTCCCTCGCTCTCTCCTCTGCTATCGCTCCACTTCCTGTATCTTCAGTTGATTTCAGAAAAGCAACCGACCGAAATTCGGCACGATTGAATTGTTCATGTTTATATAATATAGTCGCCTAAACAAAGTATCAGCAAAGTCATTGCTTAAGGCAGTGTCGTGGAGTCGAAGGAATTTCTTTATCCTTGGCAGAATATTCGCTGCCTTGTGAATCGAGGTCACTTTGGAGAATTGCACTAGTTGGGAGGGGGGAATGGAGGGAAGGCAACGGGTGGGGAAGACAAGGTGGACAGCGCTGTGGTGCTTTCTACCGCGCGGATTGAGGCCTTAGGTTGCGGGCGTATCGAAAACGCTTTGCATTCGTCCGAACCTGCTATCCCTGTTATTGTCTACCCCGTCCACAGAGAATTGAAGACGCGTGACGCACTGCCTGGGGAGAAAGGCGCCGGATTTCCTCCTCTCATCATGTTGATTCTCCAAATAGTGATACTTTGGACTCGACCAAAAGCACTTCAGTTTAAGCAAGCAGTAATCACATGATTTACGACAAAGGATATTAAAGCCATAGAAAACTGTAGCGTGGGATCGGGTTCAAAAACCCTTAATAGTTAAACCTCAGCAGAGAATACTTAGTATGTTTTTTCTTTTTTAGAATTTTTAATAGCTGTCGGATTTTTTCCTTCTTTTTTTCATCGTTGTTAGCGACCTATAAATTCCCTCCTGTTGTCCACATTGATCAATGCTGTCAGTCCAACTGTGGAACATTCGCAAGACGGCTTCATAGATATTAAGATGCCATATCATAATTTTGACCCTTGCAATGTCCGCTTTTACCTCAAGTATTGAGCTGAAAATTCAAAAAAAGTAGGCTTTTGAGTTGACAGAAATGTGCACCATATTTTATTGGGATTCCTTTTTTCATTTGGAAATGCCATTTTTTCGCCCTTTCACGATGCGCGTGTGCACAGTTCGATACAAATACGATTGAAAGCAAAGCATGCACTGCGTATTATTTTCCGTCACATCGCCATCGTACTTCTGCTTTCCTTCTGAGCCTCCGTCCATTTTTATCGATAGCATTTTAAATCGTCTATGTTAATAGAAATGCACCTAGGAATAAATCAAACTGATGGCAAGAATGAAGTGGTGGTAATATTGCATTTGCTATGTGAGTGAAAGGAAGAAAACGTGCCTGTATATGCTTTAAAGTCCTCAGCATCAAGTCTTGCTCGCTGGACGTTGTACCCATCGCATTCGTCCAGACGATGCCTCCCACTCCGTAGACAAAAAAGTCTATTTGGAACGAACTGTCGACTCAGAACTTCCTGCGTCGTAAGTATCCAAAATACACTAGCGGCGTGCCTTGCAGCGTGGGAAGGAGGGTTGCTTGAAGAGGGTCAAGGGCCTCTACTTCTAAGTCACAATACTACGAGGTGTTTTAAGTTACGCAGGTGTTCAATGAACAAATACGCATTACTGCGTAAGTGAGTTATAAAGGAGTCGAAAGGGTACACGCACATACTGTTGAAACACCACATTCGCTTAATTAAAGTACATTAAAACGAACTTTTTATTTCTATCGTCGTTCACGAAGATAATTGAGTATTGCTGGATATTATATTGCTAGATGTATGTAAAATTAAAATTGTGAAAGATCTCAAAGCTCAAATATGCACCTGGCCGTGTATTGCCCCATGTGAAATATTCATCTCATAGCAACATTAGGTCGTATATGAATTATTAATTCCGACAGAAAGCTAATATGAATGCCAATTCCTCAGGAAGCATAAAAAATAACTGAAGACTCATAATAATTAGTCAAAATTTATCCTCTGCAAACTTTCCTCTATAAACGACCTTTGTCCCCTTGCAAATTAGAACAAAATCACCGGAGACACATCATAATAAGGTGACTCGCCCAGAAAACTGATGATAATTTGGTGAGCCATTGTCTGTAAAGTAAAGTTATCCCACAAAGGGCGCACCGGAATGTTTCCAGGGTAATTGTTCGTGGATTCTGTCTCACGCCATGCCCTCTCGAAGTTTTAAATTGGGAAAGTGAGACAGGCGAGTAGAAGCAAAGCGCAAGGATGGGGGAATGGGTTATCTATGGAAGACGTGACTCAGTCGCACGAAATAACGAACACTCCGATGAACTGGGGAGGGGTGCGTAGGTTTTAAGCTAACTATGCGCAGATCTTCCTAGTTTTGGAAGCAGTGGAGTGTGTTATGAGTTGAATGCCAAATTTGTCACCGATTGGAATCCGGGCCCTGAAACGCTACTACTTACTAGAGCGCTACTACCAATTACGTCTCTTCGAATGTTTTTCAAATGTCACCGAATGGCGCCTCCGTCATCGTCCACGGTCATTGAAATTCGCCCCCTCCCCCATCTCGGCCTCAGCTTTTGTATGAATTCAGTGCATTTACTCGCTGATTTGCGTCACCGACCCCTGCTCATCGGGTGTACGATACGGAATAATGCGATACCTGGAGCCATGACTCCAGGTCGCGTCCCAAACGAAGATGGATCGTTTATAGGTTGGCCCACATAAATATTATTAATTTCATTTGAAAAACAAAGTCATATTCCACCTTTGAAATGCGCGTTTTGTTGTCATAGAATGTATTTTCGTACTTTTGAGCTTGCGATGCAATACGGCTTCGGCAATCGAAACACCTGCAGTAATCAAAGGAGGCCACAGACTATTGGGATGACTTGCACCGTTGGGTATTCATATGTAATGATAATGTGGGAGAAGCTGGTGTCTTGTAAGAACCCGTGGAAAGAAGTATCGCTGACTGTTCCGCCCGTTCAGGGTTTGACCTTGGGCACATTTTTATTATTGAAAATCTCAGTCAAAAGTCGATTGTTGGAAATATGGGAGTTGATTTCTGGCGTCACTTGGTAAAAGTGAGTCATGGTTGATTTGAAACACTTAGCATTTCCGTATTAATGATTTAATTCACAATCTAGGTTTCAGAGCATCGTTATCTAGACATTCAACGCAAACTTAAACGAGTACACATAAATTTTTTAGTGTCAACGAAGTTTGGAATGTGAATATAAGCATTCGTCTATATCCGGATATGCCTTATTATTCCGTGGGCTACGTTAATCTATAAATGACCAATGCAATTTGCGTGCCGTATTAATATAAGCGTATAAGTCTAGTGTATAAATAATTTTATCATTCGCATTTACATTGTAAAATTAATAAAACTCCATTTTGTCATTGGAAATAATAATCTGTCATCAAACTGGTTCGCCAGCATTAAAAAAATGAACATCATTTGACTGCTGCTTTAAAAAAAAATACTCTGCTGTAGAGTCAAGTTAAGATATTGCTCCACTTCAAAGCAAAAACTCGCCAGATTTAGAGAGAAAAGAGAAAGTCTCCCTCCATTCTTTGCATGATGACGCGAAGGGAAACGTAGTGTTACCAAAGGACTAAACATTTTGATCCAGCGACAACAGGAGAGTTGTCGAAAAAATTATCACTGTTTCGAATGCCATCCCAGAATTTCCATTCGAATGCTTGCAGTTGTAAATTGTCATAGTCGCTCCGAGACGAATGTCACATGAGACGACTTCTCGCTGTTCAGAGCGCGGCGCATTCCAGAAAGCGCTGACCAAGCGTCGTGAATAGTGAAATCACCGACGCTGCTTAAAGCCGTTTGCCTCTGCTCAGTTGCTCTTGAGTTGTCATCATGGACGTCGTGAGCTAGAAATTATTCTATTGGTATTGTTTTCGTTAAAATAAGAATCAGTTCTATCCTATTGTTAACATTTCGAAACAGAATGCGGTATTAGATTCAGCTTTAATTCTAAAATATTTTTTTAAAATAAAAAAATGTAGTATTTTTTATATTTCTCTAGTATAAAGTTATTTTTATCTTCCACAAAACACATTGGATCTATTTAATACCAGATTAAGGATTTATTTTGTTTTTAACTTTTATCGTAGTTATTATATTAGTTTGCTAATTTGTATTTATTTATTTGTTTAATAAGGCGCCACCGAGAAATCGTCACCATGGGTACTTTAACAATCAAAGGGTATGCTTTGGACGGTCCATAACTACATACTACTATTGCCTGTACCGTAATCCTACTCTCGCTTTCCTGAAATTGTGTCGTTTCACAGTTCTAAATACTTTCTACTTGCATTCCTGCCATTCAAAGAGTATTTCACCACCCCTTTCACCTAACATAATTACTTTGATAACTTTAAACTGTTTACTAATATTTTCTTAATGTTTTAATTAGCATACATCTCCTCAATTCTCTTAGTCTGCAAATGCTTCTTTTGGCGACGCAATTCTTCATCTAGAGTCACTGCCACTACTTCCGTCTTCGTTTCCTCTGCATATCGTGCTATTGTTTTTTTTACGTTTACCACCTTCCCTCCGCAGTTCCATTCTTTTCTTTCCACTTAAATGTGCTTACTTGGTGCTTTACTAGGCATTCATTATTTTTCATTCCTGAAGAAGCTTCAACGTTCCATGTTCACCCCTTCTAATCCTTTTGAACTTTAGATTGAGTTTCAGAACAACCAAATTATGATTTCCCACATTCAGGGATCTGCTTAAATTGACGATTCTGTTTCTAAATCATCGGTGCGATTTAATGATTTTAATGTGCGAGTACAGATGGAAAAAAATTATTCTGAGGACCAAAATAAAAAATTGGGGTTCCGGCAACCGGGAATGGCAGCTAATACAGGTTTACATTCGAGTAATTACGTAATTATTTCTACAAAGTTCGGACTTTTAAACATATTTATAAATCATAGTCAGCTTTAGCAATAGTCGTACATGAAGTACTTATTCATTTTTTTCGACATTCATATCCTCGAGCATGCTCCATGCTGCTGTGTTTTCAAGTCAAGACTTGTAACCTTCGCTCGCGGCGCGTCGTGCTGTCCTCGGCGTGGTTCGATGCGTTCGAAGGCATCCATGAGTGCCCATGGATATTTGCAAGCATCGTGACGTAAACGGCGAAAATTCGTATCGTCTGAGAGTACGCCGCACCAAATTAGCGACTCCCAAGTTAAGCACGACCTCTATTCTCACGTAGGGATTCGAATGCATGGCGTTTGGGTCGACAGGCAGCCATGTAAACGAAATGGCTACGGCTGATATGGACTTCTTATTCTTGACACGGCGGATGTCTTGACAGTTTCGGCCAATGAATGATTGTGACGAATTTTAGGGTTCTTAAATTTTCTTGGAACGCACGAGGTGTCGCTTTCGGTGAACCCCGGCCGCTACTCCTCAAAATTTGCATAAATACATAAATTTTCATGCCGCAGTGTGCGCTGTGGGTCGAAATCGAATAAAGCTGGACGAACGTCTGAAAGAGTTTTATTTTTTACGCCAGGAATTTGAAACTTCGTGTGGTCACTGTCCAAGAATTTGTACATCTGGTGCCACATATATTCCCGTGGTCCTCATAGACTGAAACATGCATAAGGTCTCACAGTTGACTAAATTTAGCTTAGGAAGCTCACCTTCATTTTTCACTTTCAGTAAATCTTCTAAATGAAGAAGTTGCTGCTTTCCCCGTTGCACTAATCTTGTGGCATCAACGACAATGTGATCTTATGAACTTGAGTCTTTCACCTTCTATTAGTGTTAGTTTCGAAGATATGTTAACAATTTCTGTATTTTATTTATTAAAACGGCGGACGCTGTTTTCAGCCAAATCTTTACCTAAATCACTAATTTTTTTCTCCGATGACTTCTACAAAGTAATTCATTCAATCCGATGTCCTGAAGCTCATGGAATGTGAATCTGAAGAGAAAAGTTGCGACAGTTTGCGACGCAGAAAATGAAATCGATTTTTCCACGGCCCGGTTTCGTTCGCCGACAAGTGTGTGAATACGGTGACCGGTTGTTTAGAGATGCAGTGTAGACCCATATGTGATGGCGATTTTCGATCTATGCGCGGTAAAACGGGCTTCCAGAAATGTCTTAATGAAAACATCAAAAGAAAATTGATTCATGATAAGGCAAATGGAAAGGTGAGCTAAAAGCTAGGTGGAAGTAAGACCTTGAAGGGATTCCAGATAGTAACATTTAAATTGCACACATTCATAGTCTCTGTAAGGGTGCATGTCGCTTTAGTGGTGCCATGAACGACCTCTCGGATAGACTCACTTCCCCACTAAGACTCGAGCTACCGGTTAGATTTCGAACAACGGTTAACCAGGCATAAGGCTTCGCGAAAAGCGACGTCGTTATGACCCTTCAGAACCCTTGGAACGGTGTTAAAGGTCTATTTATTGTGGAAATTTTCTATTTCCGTTAGGATATGCAGGTTGCGAATCCTTATATTAATCATTGAGAAGAACGGTTGTCATTTTCTGACATTTCAGAAATTGACCGTTCAATTTCAACGCTGAAACTATCTGGTAACTCCGCTTTGTTTCTTGTTGGTGGGAGAAGTATTGCTTTTTGATATATTCAGAGTTGCCACCTCTTGTTACGTATATATTATAATTAATAGGTTGGGCTGAATCGTTTAATGATAAGCATGATATTTTTTTATGTTCTTTTCATCAATGTTTCCAAATTGTAATAGCTAACATTTTCATTGAATTTCTTGTATGCATGGCATTTAGCACATGGTATTTTTTTCCTTTCCAAGGAATATATTTTTTTCCAAATGCGAGGGAAGGTTTTTGTAAGCTCCTCGTACGTGCAGTTTCACTTGAATAGAATGGTACATTACATCGTTACACAACTTCAGTAACATAACAGAATGAAAACAGGAAGTCAATCTTTTCCTTGCAAGAAAAATAATTTAATGTTTTTTGCACGTGAAATATAGGTGGGTAGACCTGAAGGTGAGATAAAGTGGCTTATCACGCAAGTCTTCTGGGCTTATCAAATAAAATGGAAGAAGAGTTTAAGGAACAACGTCAAACATGAATTGGAACGATGAAATTTTGAATGTTTCAGTTTATTCACCTAATACTTTGCTCAAGTACTTATCTAATCCTTCTGCAACCTAAGGCTAGTTAATGAGATGGTATTTTTAAACGCCGTTGTTCTTACACTTGTAGTAATGGCCTAATCTACCAAACCAAACTTCGAGTTGATAACCGTGAACATTAATAAAAAGAAAATTGATTGAATACGTCTAATATCATAAATTCAATTCCATAGATATTTGGGATGTATTTTTTTATAATGATATTGCTGATTGCTCTGAAATGTTCCTGGCTTCCAACCGCCCATATCCGAGAATTCTGCGCCATTGGAATGCTGACTGAATGGGCAAGGAAGGTAGATAGGTCGGTAGGTAGAAGGAAGGTAGTATTTGTGAGTATTGGCCAATTTAGTTTTACTTCTTCATACCATGCTTTCAGGATCGATTAATACTATATATCGGGAATATAAAACTGTCCTCCTCTTGTGTAAACGGAATGAGTGAGAACAAGCCTTCGCAATAGGCAACCTGAAAGATAAAACAATTCGTTGACATGTCAGTACATGCTTAACGTATTCCAAATTCTGGTCGAGAGATTAGACTTCCCACGGTTACGCTTCGAACCTGTTTCTATGATAGCAGTTGAGTTTAAATCTCGATGGCAAAGAATATTCCCTCACTAATCTTTCCCCAACCTTCTTATCTACTTCTATAGGAATATTATTTTATTACTGGACCTGTTATTGGCAGATTTATATTCCCAAGTTAATAACTTAAATCACAGAGCATTCGAAATCAATGCGGAAAACCAAAATAAATAAAGGGGGGCATGACCCAACCCATTACCTCTCCTGTCTGTTTCCATGGTTAATGTTTTTCTCAGTCCCGGATCGCAAACGACCTATCGTCTCAAAGATAGTCCCAAAGTTCGTATACCAGATGAACTCTCTCCCAAGGAATTATCCAGCTGTTGTCCAGATCAGGAAGCGCGAGATAACGAGGCACGTATCGCCAAGGTATTCCCATTTCGACAACCAAACCCCCTTGGGCTGTGGATTGGCGGGCTCACTGTGTTTGCTTTTGAGAACACCTTGTGAAATGCTGAGGTGGCTGAATGAAGGGGGATGGGGGTGGATGGAAGGTCACCAAAGGTTTCTTGACGACAAGGCCTGCAACCATTTTTTGTTATGAATCAGCATGCCCATTGTGGATGTGTAAGACAACAACTTAGGGGGCCTCTTAACGGTAGGAGGTGCTCTGTCCATTCCCCTCCCGCCGTGGATATGCTGAAACCTCAACCAGTTCGTTGTTGTATTCTTATCATAGGCGATCTTAGTGGAAATCACCCTCTGGGATTCATGAATTTTCGACATAATCACCTTTTAAAATCTCGTTCTTCGCGTTGAATTTTAAATTTTAGACGGCAAAATACATTGTTAAGTATTCAATGATTGAATTCATTATTGCATCAATTGCATTCACTCCCTATTTGCATCATTTTGTAAAATATACTTGATAGCGGTGGAGTGGATGGATTAAAGAGGGAAACTATTTTATAATTCCTCTTGCAACACTACCACAGTGTGATTCCAATATCTACGTCTGCTTTTTTTAATTAACATAAGAATTAAGCAAGAAAGAGTGAAACTATTATGTTTTTTCGTTTATGAGTACACACTACCTTGGATGATTATCCACGCACTAAAATTATTAACTGGCTGGTTGACATTGGCCTTACGATTACTTTTGGTTGTGTTGAAACAAGCTTAATTATGACATATTTGAATCAGTATTAATAGATTTCGTCATAAACTTACTCAATTAGATTTAAGTATGTATACTCTCTCTATTTGCGGTTTTATTTATTGTAGTCAAATAACCTTTTGATGCTGATCGCTCTCTCTCGTGCTCCTATTACGCCAGTTGTAGTCATCTATGATGTTTATATCTTGTTTAATTATCATGTAGTCAGTTACCAAATAGTTATCCTTTTTTAAATGAGATTAGCAACAGCTATTTCCGACAGGAAAGAAACGTCACAACGCCAGTTGCCAAAATTTCAGAGTATTATAAGAACGCAAGTTGGGACAAGTTTCCATTCACTTTCGATTCCGTATACTACCGGATTTAACGCGAAGGTTTCCGTAAGGAACACCATGTGACTTCTCAGACAACAGGCCTTTAACCAATAGGAACGTCAGAATGAGTAGCTTCGCTACGAGTTTATTCCCGACCGCAGGCTGTTGACGCGATCAAGATTTCGTCATCTTCCAAGTTACGGCCTTGAGAATGAGGGAGTAGGGGGGCTGAGGAGGGAAGCGGGGAGATTCCACGCTAACGTAAGTGCTCTCGCGTAGGTGCGACGAAACAAGGGGAAGACCAGCAACGCATGACGTCACGATTCTCAGAGATATTCGAGGCGACCTTACAGGAACAATAATTTTGCGGAAATATGAAGAGACCAAATAGATGAGCATACGCGACGAAGTTTCCCATTAGCTGTCACGAAAGCGATTTTGGTGAGCTAGAATGCATCTTGTATTCCTTACCCCCGTCTTCCTTCACTGTACAGTATCATCATGGCATTCAGAGAATGCCAGTTTATACTATAAAATCAACACTTAAGTATTTAGATAACCTCGCGAGATAAAAGGCGCTTTTTTCTCAAGCGATCCACTGTTGTAGGTCTCCCTCTCAGTAGGTTTTTGTATTTTATGTAAGTTTCTTCTCCATATGGAATTGAAAAGTGTCTGCGTCGCTAAGACCGAGGTCAATGATTCAGACTAAACGTTGCGCACATTTTCTCCTCCGATGAGTTCATTGTTATCGGAGTACAAAATATCGTTTCCTAACTGTTAACAGGGATGGTATCTGTTAGGTTATCCACAAAGTTCGGTTGTTTTTCCAGACGTGAGATTCGAATATTTGAAATAATTCACTTGAAAACGAAGTACGGAAGAATGTATTGCGAGACAGTTTGAGCTTCTTCCGGGAGGCATTGCTCAGGTTTACGTTTCATTGCATTGCAATGAGGGGTGTCACAAATTCTATGAATTAAAATGGCGTCTATTAAAAATAATCATATTCTTGAAATGGTATGTCACAACTTGGGATTATTAGATATAATGCGAACTAAACTTTCTCCTTTTCACTCATCCAAATCTATGATTAGTTAGTTTTGACGGATTGTACTCGAATTCTACGGTGTAACTAGCGGCAAAATGTTGCCGTAAGTTTTCTCCTGGTTTGAGAGAAAACCGTGAAAACTTTCAAGAGTTTCTTCTCTCCCTCCAACTCTTCTCCTCCTCGCAACCATTTGCCAATCCTGCTTATCGAAGCTTTCCGCAACTCCCCGCGTCACCCGCTCTTTTCCAAGCTGCCCCCACCTCCCCTCCCCACATTTATTTTGCTTAAGAGTCGCAGAGTGGGCTACTAGCGCAGCAGTCGGGGAAAATCCGTACTGCCAGGAAATAGTTGAAAGAACGGTTCATTTGCGTCAACAAGTGAACCGCATTTGATACCAGTTCTTTGACTAAAATGAATGTATCATTAACGAATGAAACAACAGTTGAGTTCAAGTTACCGAAACCCGGTTGTTGGTACGCCAAAGTGCGGTTGATAATTTTTTGACTTGACGAAAATTTGTCAAATTTTGAAAACACCTAGGGTGCATGGTTTTGAAGTATAGCATTATTCATATTGTCGTTTATGGTTTAATTCATTATCATACCTGAGTATTATTCATAATGTCAGGAGTAGGTGAGTATAGTGCAACATAATGTTTTTATTATAGTTTTCTATTGTATTTTTTGCATTTTTACCGAAACAGAAGCTGGGCATATTAAATTTATAACAATGGCGTAAAGATTGAAATGCCAATGGCGTGGTTTTAAAAATAACATATCAATATGAATATACCATGTAGAAATCAAGACTGCTTCTTAGTTGGTATTAGAAGCATAACTGAAATGAAATATTTTTAGTTTCAGCTGACCATGAATATATTATACCAGTACCTGCCGTCTCTTCTCCGGATGATATGCCAGCGTGGGATAAATCTGAAGCATACTGCGTTAGTAAATTTATAACCTAGAAGAATAATTCATTGCTCACAATTGCACTTAGTTTTAGGAAGCGTATAGATCCTGTCAATTCTTGCAACGTTCACAATCAATTCTTGGATATTATTTTACTGAAAATTAGAAATATCCTGGAAAAATATAATCATGAAATATTGAAAAATTAAACCAGTAAACACCAATTCACCCCTTATTACATTTTTGTGAAAAATGATATTATTTAAAGATTAGTTCTTTTCTAGACTCTTGATTACAATAGCTATTCATTTATATGTTCGACAGTTTCTCTGCATTCAAGGCAGCCGCTAAAGCGTATAATAGTGTAGAAATGAATGAGACATTTTATTTTGTAATAATAATTTTATTGTTCTGTTGGTCGAGTACATGACATATAACATGGTCAGCAGGGTAAGGTAAAGAAATAAAATAGTCATAATACACAAAAACATTACTACACAGAACGCAACATCACACAAAAAACATCATTCCAATTAAAATTTGTCAACTAAGATTCATTAATACTGTAGTAAAAATTGAGGAGTAATTACTTTTTAACTTCAATTTTAAAGACAGTCACAGTGGACTAATCTTTTATGTTCATTGACATGATGCGGGCCTTTCTTCGTTATAGTGAGTGGTTGATTTTTCAGGTGCACGTTTTCCCTTCCATGTGTCAAGCGATCATGCACTGTGGAATTTGGTAAAAACAAACATAGATTCTTTTTTATAAGTAAAGAGCAACAAAGGATGTATATGCATGGCACGGTCATTAAGTTCAGTTCCTTAAATAGTGACCTGCCTGGGGTCCTCACGGGACCATTTACCATTGATTTTACAGACCTTTATTGCATGGTTAAAGCCTTCATTGCTGAACTAGAGTTTCCCCATAAGACAACTCAGGCTAAGTAGGGATGATTTTGGCCTTGTATACCAGTTTCAAAGTCTCAAGTTCGGTAGTTGGGGCAAGTTTCCTGATCATGTATTTATTTAGTGATTATTTCATCAGCATGATAATACCAGTCAAGATTTTCGCTTAGAGATAATCCGAAAAATTTTGTGGAACTGGACTGGTGAATAGTTTTATGTGGAGAAGAAGCTCTAGGAAGAGGACTTAAAATAGGTGGATTACTTTTTTTATGAAAATAGTATAAAACTTGTTTTATTTTCATTCAATAGCAAGTTGTTTGACCTACATCAGTTTGACATGTTTGTTAGAGTATGATGAGCAAAGGAGATAACATCAGTGAAATTCTCTCCCATGCTTAATGTAGATGTATCATCAGCATATCATTTTACTTCACCATTGGGTAAACAAGTTTGAAGGGAATTTATGAAAACAATGGATAAAAGTGGGCCTAGCACTGAGCCTTTAATTACTTCACAATTTGTTTCAACTAGGCTTTATCTAAAAATACTGGTACCAGACATTGTTTGAGATTTATCTGGACCATTTGTTTATGATTTGAGAGGTAAGATCTGATCCATGACAAAGCAGTGCCATTAATTCCAATGCTGATTATTGGAGTTGAGTAGTTATGATCTATGGTATCTAATGCTTGATAATTAAAAAAAAACAATTATTTATTTATTTTTGATTAGAAAGTCCACAGATTATTTTATTGAATAGTTGAAAGGCTACAGTTATGATTGACTTTCCCTTTATAAAGCGAAGTTGGGAAAAATGCGGAAGATTGTAATGGCTTAAATAGTTAACAACTCTATTGTGAAATAGCTTTTCAAAAATGTTACAGAAAACAGAAATGATTGTGATTGGCATATAATTTTCTGATTCGCTGTATGATCCTTTTTTATGGATAAGAATTATCAGATAGGTTTCAAGTGCATTGGGAAAAATGACCTTTAGAGAGAGACAGGTTAAATATATCAGAGAGAGATAGTCTTGACTGCCAGTTTAATGATTGGCATAGGTACCCCATTATGCCCTACAGACCATTTATTTTCAAAAGATGTTATGATATTTTTGACTTCTTTAGAGTCTGATGGAATGAGAAATATTGATTTATGTCAGATTTTCATATTGTGAAATGGTGGAATACTACTTTTCCCAAGTTGACAAAATTGATTGTTGATCTAATTAGCAATATCAACAGGTTTTGATACTGGAATATTATTGGAGTTTATAAAAAGAGGATTTTTTTGGTGCAGATTACTGCTTGTTTGTTGTTTACTAACATTACATGCAGCTTTGCTAAGATTGCTTGCCTTTAAAAAAATCTTTTTAACTTTTGTAATACAAAAGTATTAATCCCAGTATACCATGGCATATTTGGGTCTATAGCTTGATATGGCATCATTTGCTGGGGTAGTTCAGCTCATGGAAACATCAATAGAATTCTCACCCTTCAAAACCGTGCATTAAGGGTTATATTTAAACTAAATGCAAAAAATCCTGCAGGGAGTATTTCAAATTTCACAAAATCATGACCATTCCCTGTATGTATTTGTATAATGTGATTTTGTATGCCTGCACCTAAACCCGACTTCTCTGGTCAGAAATAGGGATGTTCACACGTATGACACCAGGGGTAAGGATAATCTTCATAATGGCCATTGCAGAGTAGCAGTACTACAAACAACTCCAGAAGTTTCATGAAACTGATCTTTAATTGACTTCCTGAAGAGTTAAAACGAGTACTCCCCCTAGATAATAAATTTTAAAAAATATTAAAAGATTTCTTTGGAAGCAATGTTTTTTATAGCGTCCAAGAGTACATAGAAAGAGTGCAGTGCAGGGAAATCTGTCTTTTAAATCTTTAATACCCATATATTTCATGTAAATTATTATTCCAATGAATTTGCATTTATGTAAATCTAATGTCCCTGTAAATGTAATAGAATCTTGACGAAGCCCATAGAATTATGCATTGTTCTATGACAAATGAATGTGTCTATATATTGATATACACTGGTTGAGGTAATCTCTCTTACATGCATTAATCTCAAGTTTGCATTGTTTAAGAAGTTATACATATTTTTTATGGAGGAAGGGGTTTAAAAATTTGCATTCAAAATGTAAATTTCTTAGCCTAGCACCTATATCAAACAGCTCTGGTGGAAATCATTGTAATTTGCATGTCGAATGAAAAGAGTCCTGTCAGATAGTGGAGAATTATATAACCTAAGGGGCAGCGTATTTCGGACTCATTTATTCTTAAGATGAAAGGCTTATGATTCCCTTGATTCCAGAATCTTTTCAAGGGTTTTGATTTTTTTATTTTTAGGAATATGTTGGGTTTATCCTAGCACTGAATGAGGCTGTGAAAGGCAAACCTATAAGCTGTTCTTTCTATGAGGGTCCAGGGATCAAAGGGATGGTGTCCATGTTGGACACCCTAAGTCAGTGGATTGATGAAACCCCTCCAATTGATCAGCCACAACGATTTGGGAACCAAGCATTTAGGACATGGCATGGCAGAGTAAAAGAAGTAAGTTTTTATCACAAACTACACTTTCTGTTAATGTTAAAATTTCATATTCAAGATAGCTTTTTATGAAGATGATAATGCTACCCTTATTCTTATAATCCATCCAGTAACCCTGATCACCTATTCTGTTAAAAGGTAATACAAATAAATTAATATTTTTATCAAATGGATGGCCAAAGTTTCAACATGCGCTCTGAATACCTATTGCTGTTATGAGGAGTAGTCTTCTATTTACGCATGTAGTGATCCAAAAGTATGTTCAAACACGACTTCTATCTATTTTGAATAAAGAGAGGCACTGAATCTGATGAAGTTGATGCTTTGGTTCTCACTTGATTTGTATGCTGGAAGATAACTTGCCACACATAGAAATTGTATTTATCATTTGAGGTCTCTATGAATGAACTTTTAATGGGGTAAATGCATTCTTCAATCATAGCTCCTGAATTAGGGAACCTAAAATATAACTGAAATGCATTTCAAATGATTACAGTTAATTTAAATTCATTTGAAACTTTGTACTCTCAGGTGCAGTCCATTCTGTTAATCATAATTTTTTTAAATATATTAATGAAAATGATAGCTCTTGGAAACAAATACACGACTCCACAAATAGGTCACAATTAAAATTATAATAAACATTTTTCAGTCAAATTTTTAATCAGTTTGTTTGAATTGTTGCCTCTGTTCTTGTACTTCTTTTCCAGTATAAGAGGTATGATAGACTGTCGTCCTGATTTCATTGTATTAATTAATTCAAATGTTGCTTAGCAGACAGAAATTATTGGAAGTCTAGAAAGTTAAAAACCTCAAAAATCATTTAATCGAATACCTCATATTGTATTTTCCACCGGAGAAATTTGGTAAAAGTTACAACAATTAATTTAAGTGATACCATTGTTTGGAGTTGGGTACTTAGTGAAACAACCATTGAGTGTCAAATAGTAAAGAAATTATATACATACAAGATTAGCCAAGCAAACAAACTTCAAATTTGTGTAACCTTTAAATTTCATTTGAGCAATAAATTGCAAAACAGCATACTACTTCAACAGACAACTTGAATCAAATGATGATCATATAAAAATACCATAATCATGGTATTATAGTCCATATATAAGGCCTATCAAGTTTCAGATGTCTCAATAAAATAAAGACCCAAATAAAGACCGCTATCTATCTATCTATCTATCTATAATAAAGACAATTACAACAAATATAGTATCAAAATACAGAAATTTCTCAATAAAAATCATTCAATTGCCGGCCCCGGTGGCGGCGGGGTAACGTCCTCGTCTGCCATTCCAAGAGTCGCAGGTTCGATTCCTGCCTGGGTGAGTTTCGCTCCATCTAGGGCTTGGGTGTTTGTAAATGTGACCATTGTTACCGTTGTTAATAGTTCGACGTACAGGCCAAAATGTGCTGTTTTCGGACTTATACTGAATAAATAAATAAATAAATAAAATAAATAATTCATATTGACCTGAAGAATTGGACCGTGACCGCCTTGAAATTCCTGCATTTTTATGCCAATCAGAAAATGACTCTGTCAAAGTAGCTGTTATGGCATCCACCATAGTTCTTTGAAGTATTCTACAGTGAAATCTTGCTTAGTGAGCAAAAAATATTGAAACAAATAATTCAAATAATGGGAAAAATTTTGCATTATGAGTGAAAAGGAGAGAAGAAGTCCCAGATTGCTTGCCTGCTGCTTCAGTCTGTGTTTGGCACTCGTTCTAGTGTATTAGTGTTGATTGTGATCACACATTATCCTAAACTTGTGCTCAGATATGTTATTAGTGGTTTTTTGTGCAAAGAGTAAGTAAGAGTAAGCCATGCAAAAATGTCCCCAAAGAAAAAGCTACAAGGAGACAGCCATAAGAGAATAAAAATAACCATAGATATAAAAAGTAAATTCATTGAAAAACGAGAACAAGGTGTGAGCATGGCTTATCTTACATGCTCAAAAAATCAGTCGACATCAATGATTTGCACTATCCTCAAGAGCTAGGGCAAGATTAAGGAGATAGATGCTTCAAAGGGAGCAATAAGAATTTCTATCATGGTTGCTTATTCTCAATCATGTTCTAAGGTTGATTCTCATATCAAAAAGCAATTGCAATGTGTTGCTATAAATGAGAATACCATTGTGAGAAGGCATAAGTGGTTTTTGCTTGTCCAGTTAAGGTCATCAATTGCCGCTGAAGAAGTATTTAAGGGAAGTCATGGCTGGTTTGAAAAGTTCAAGAGAAGAACTGGCATCCACATTGTTGTGAGTGAAACATGATGAAACAGTAATCTCCAGCACAAAGGCAGTAAAGAGCTCCATTGGTAACTTCAAGAAGCTTATAGTTTCTTCAGGTTACCTGCTGCAACTGGTTTTCAATTGTGAAAGACAAGTCTTCATTGAAAAAGATACTGAAGCAAACCTATGTAGTAGCAGAGCATTATGTGTTGCCCTGCCACAAGTCAATGAAAGACCATCTCACATGGCTATTTTTCACCATTGCAAGTGGCGATTTCCCTATGCTTACTCATGAGAAATATTAGATATTCTGTAAATTTAGAGGTCTGTCTATCCATTTAAAATGGTGAATTTTATTCTTGTGTTATTTTTGGTGTCCTCTTCTGTGGTTCCCTCCCCATGCGGGCATAATCTTCAAAATCCAAAAGAAGATTATACGTTTATGTTCCTTGTGATGCACCATGCAAACCTCTCTTCAAAGACTTGGTTTATTACTAGTATCTTGCATATTTTGCATCATGTACCTTGTATATTTAATGTCATCTTGCCAGCAAAGTGTAATATTTCTCAGTACAGGTCCAAGCACGATTACCATAGTCACTATACAAGGACATACAATGACCTACACCAGTCATTTGTCAAGACACATATTGCTGCTCATGGGCCCAAAGCAATGGGCTTTAGGTTATTCAGTAAACTTCCCCATGAAATCAAATATGAAACCAAAGTACCTGTTTTCAAGAAAAAG
Organism: Hetaerina americana; assembly: GCF_022747635.1. Lineage (NCBI taxonomy): Eukaryota > Metazoa > Arthropoda > Insecta > Odonata > Calopterygidae > Hetaerina > Hetaerina americana. Next base: position 378,020 of record NW_027287261.1, read on the forward strand.
CTGTGCATTAATTTATATGGAAGAAATTGTTTTGCTTTATGAGTAAGATTCTGGAATGAATTGTCCTTGTTAAGCTAGATTCCACTGTAAATTGACTTGACAACAAAATTTCTTAAGGCAAGGTTTATTGTCCATATAACAGAAATTACAACTGCTGTCAGAATAGCAATCATCAGAAAATCAGACAAGCATTGGCAATAACTAGAATAGGTATTGAAAATTATTCATTCTGTAATTGGGATAGGTGAAATGATTCAATAACAACATGGATCTTTCTGTGACCAGTGTTAGAATATTCTGGCTTATTTTCAGGACACAACAGCTAAAACAATATTAATTCAAAGTATAATTTTAATGAAATGTAATTTTTTTTTCTCTGGCATTATGGGTATAATTTATAAAATGTTGTAGCAGACTATTCAAATTAGTGAGTAATAAAAAAATTACTCTGAATTTAGAAATACCATTTATTTCTATCCCCTGAGATAGTTTTCACATCTAAGTTCTCTTCTCAAGAAACCTTTTTGTTTTGTCATTTCAGAATGGTCTAAAACTACTTCAAGATGCACTTCCAGAAAGTCTTCATAGAGCTGTACCAGAATTATTAGGGTACCTGACTGAATCTTTTGGTAATTCTACTCGCATTGACTATGGGACTGGGCATGAAATGGCATTTGCAATGCTAATGTGCTGTCTCTTTAAAATTGGTGCTCTCGGAGATAATGAGCGTGTAGCTGCTGTCTTCTGCACCTTCAATAGGTATTTATTTGGTTATTTTTATATTCTTTCGCGATTCCTCACTGTAGCTGCCTTACTTGATCCACTTGCAAACTAGTATCTTGCCAAAATATTTGTTGATGTGTGTTTGCCATTTCAAACTTTTCCCATGAGGGAGAGGATTTATAATCATCTGGTATGAGGTGCTAAGAGGCTTTTTTTTTAACTTATGATAACCCGTTTCAGAATCTTTATGAAGTTATGCCATTTGTAAGTACCTCCTGATTTTTGTTTTTCACAGGCTTAAATAAAATCCCAGACGGAATGTAGAAATCCATAGTTAAATTGATTTGGCGTTCATCATATTTCTTGGGCCTAAAATTCTAGACTCACTGTATTTTCATCAGCTTATGTATATAAATATTTCATGATGGTAAAATGTAGTTTAGGAGCTGAGTCAAGGGGTGGTGCAACAGAGGACAGTTGTTTCAGGTATTAAGTTCGGTGTGGTTCAAATATATCACATTAGCAATTGTTCAGTGATTTGATAATCTTTTTCCCTGTCACCAAAACATTTCTATATGCCACTGATCATCTGTGATCATGTCAACATAGAGGCTAGTAAACCGGCTTCTGAGCACCAGGGTAATTCTGGAAATTATTGGAGACTCTGGTGGTGTTCCTGCCTATGCCTAAGAATGCAGAAAGCACTTCACCATCAATTTAAACATTTAATTCCGCACCTCCTAGCACCTTAATTAAGAATAATTATGGGTTTCTTTTAAACCTCCCATCTTTTCTTTAATCATCCACCAACTTTCATTCAATTTAATGGCTAAGGTAATTGCATGCATCTCGTAATAACTGGCTGTAGTTGGGTGCATTTTATGCCTTGGGCATGAAAATAACAAGATATGGCAAATGCAGAGAATGGGTCAGAAATAGATGGCACGTGATATTAATGAAATTTTAGTCTATCTTTTCAGAAATATATATTTAGCTATTATACTGTTTGACATCATTTTGAATGGAGATTTGAGAAAGTTTGGCAAAGAAGGAGATTATATTGTATAAATCCATGTCATTAGATGTTTTCTAAGTAACCGCATGCTTAAGAATTTGACATTGCTCTGGAAATTCGCTCTTTCAGAATTTTTGGAACTCAATCACTTGGCATTGTTGATTTCAGTTTTGAAAAATTGCTTCATTGATTGAAGTAAATCAAAATGTAAGCTGTTAATCAAAAAAGTTTTCAGCACTCAAAGACTTTTAAAATAAATAAATATGCTTGTATTATGCATATTTAGGATTGAGTACCCAAAGGTAACCAAAATAGTGCTGCAGTTGGCAGAGGTTACGTAGTACTCATTTTTTCCGCTAGGTGGGCATAGCACAATATGTTACGAGTTCTATTGTGGCATTATTGTCATCTGGGTAGGTCAAGATCAGTCACAACAATTCATTTTTTTAAAGCAGTTTTGCTTGCTTCTTATTTTTCATCATGGTGGATATAAGTGAATAGCGAGCGCACTGCTTTGAAAGTTGGCTTCCTGTTTGGGAAAAATGCTGCAGGAACTGTTGTCTATACTCTAATTTGTACACCAATTTTTTCATTTGTAGAATATGCTAAAGGTTGGTAAACTAGAACTCTTAGTAAGGGTTATTATATATACAAATGAATGACTAGCCCACCGACTGGAAAGACCTGCTGTGAACTCTTTATCAAGTTAATGAGCCACAATGACCCTCAGCTAAAGTTAGACACATTTAGGTATTTTTGGATGAGTCTGACAATCAGGGGACATAAATATGCCCTCCAGATGCTCGGAAAGCACATAAATTTATTTTTCTTGATTGAGTAAGTGGAATTCTATCCTATAACTCCTTCTCTCTGAATAATAATAATGAAATTTATTAATAACTTGTTTGAAAAACAATACAGCACCTGGGAGTATTCTCTTCTCATGAGATGACCGATTGAAATTTTAGGATGGTCAAGAGCAATTGGATAGTGACTATTCTGGTTGACCATTGTGGGGGACTAGTGTTAGCAGATGTATTTATCATTAGCCTGGATTTACTGTTTTATTTTTTCCAAGAATAAAATTGTAGATCAAAGTAAAATTTAGTCATTAAACAACATTATGTCATGAGAACACAAGAGACTTTTATAAAAAAGTTAAATGTTTATCTAATGAAGGTTGTGTTACCTCAGCTCTCAATTCATTTGGGATTAATAAGTTTAAGCACACATTCATGGTATTCTAGTGTAAGGTCACATAGAAATTTGAGGTTCGTTCTATTTAAAAATGAGAACTAATATTTATTCATCTTTTTTAAACTTGAATTCAGTGCTATGTTTTGTGTTTTTTTTAGTTTATATGCATTTTTATTGTTGTAATTAATAAGCTAGTTGTGCTATCACAGTAAGTTTAAATTAAAGTTCAAAACTGTAGCTGGAAGAGATTCTGTACAATCATATTCATCAAGTAAAAATTTCTCATTTAATAATTTAGCCAATATTGAATGCACGAGATGATCAAAGAGTAATGGCTTGAAAATGTCAGTTGTTAACATGGCAGTTTGAAAAGAGTGATCGCTGAAAAATGTAATTATTTTATAATCTCACTAAGGTACCTTGAACTGGTTAGAAAATTGCAATTGACGTATCGTATGGAACCAGCTGGCAGCCATGGAGTGTGGAGTTTGGATGATTACCAATTTCTACCTTTTATATGGGGTAGCTCTCAGCTCATTGGTGAGTTCATTTATTCAATAGCCAATCTGAATTCTGCCAAATTTAATCACCAGGTGATTGTGTTACCCCACAGTCACCAAAGCCAATCAGCAGTTTATATTTTAGCACTTATAATCATTTTAATTATGCCACTGGCAAAATAAGAGTTTTCTTAGTAGGCTACGGTGATGTAGGATCATTGGTCTCTGGGGGGGATCAGGATGGTGCGGTGGCTAATGCACAGGTTTCCCATCGAGATGGTCCAGGTTCAAATCCTGGAGACAACAAAATTTTTCAGTGGTATCCCAATCCCTCCTTAAGGTGCCTCGTGGAGAGCATTTTGAGTGAGTACGAAGTCCGTCGGCTGGGATGTTAAACTGCGGACCCCTTGGTGCCTTTCAACAAGAGTAGGCTAATGCTGATGCTCGGTTTCTCTCCACCCTTCCTTTCCCATTCATGGCACAGATAACCTTAGCTGTTGGTCGCCTCCCCTAAAACCACTACTACCATTAGCCTCTGGTGCTATAGCTGTACTATTAGGGAATGATTCATTTTTATCTTTTACATGGTGGTGCATAACAATCATTTCTTTGACACATTTATTTGTGGTGGGTCTTTGACAACTGCAAGCTGAGAATATAGTATGAAAATGTGTCCAAGTTCTATTAATAGAGCATGGTGTATTGAAAAGTTCTAGAAATAACAAAATATTAAACTAAAAGTATTGATTTATTATTATATTCCTTATTATTGATTCATATTACAATACTCTGTCCGTCTAATGACTAATGGGATTCCTAACTTAGGTATTTGTACTGTTCTGAGGGGTCTGGAATGATACTAATAATTTTTTTGTCAACATTTTGCCTTAACCTTCTATAACAAAGACTTGATAATTGGAATTCTACTTTATCGTAAAAGGATTGCTTATGAATGGTTGCTCCTATGTAGTTGTTAATGAGATGGTAGTGTTGCCAAATTGGAATAGTATCAATCTCACTCCATATTATCCACAGTTCACGTCTGCTCTTTTCTGCATGAAGTAAAGATAAAGGTATTCTATGCTCCAATGTTAGATGTTGCAAAATAAAATGTGTGTATTAAGAATGATTTTCTTTTCATATCAGATCATCCAATCCTGGGGCCACGTAGTTTCCTTCAAGAGGATGTCATTTCAAAAAATCATAGTGACTACATGTTTTTTTCTTGCATAAAGTTCATCCAGAAGGTGGGTATTTTTCATTGATTTCATCCCATTGCTTGTGTTCTATAGATAAGATTTCATGAATTTGTGGATGAAATTTGCTTTCACAATCCATTGGGTAGGTCGATGTTTTTTCATTCAGATTCTTCTAAATTAAATTTATATCTCTGATACCCCTCCTATGGACTACAGCCTTGACGTGGTGGTAGGGTCAACCATGCCAGTTCAGTTATGAGTCAGACAAAATGTAGTCTGTGCAGCATCTTTTCCTCAGTAAGGCAGCTGCAAAGGCATCTGACCCCAGTGGGGTAGCCATTGAGTGATGGTGTCATGTTAAAAACACCATTGAGGAAGACAACGGGAAACTGCCTGAATTATTATTTCCAAGACTTGCATGATGGACAGTATAGAGAAAATTAGTCCTGGCAACTACAGGACCCAGCCCAATCTGCCATATGTTGGGCCCTGCTGCTGGAGAGGCAAGGCCTCTGCGGTCATCATCTCATGAAACCCATGCAAAGCCAAACGGACAGTGACAGCAAAGAAGAAGACTGAATTAGTTAGAATAGGAACCTGGAATGTTAGGACAATGTTGAGGACAGGAAAATTAGAGAATATAAAACAAGAGATTGAAGGAAGAAGTAGAGATATTTTAGGTGCTTGTGAGGTGAGGTGGATGGATAGCAGCAGTGATAGTTATAGAGTAATATACAGCGGAGGGGATGAGAGCCAGTGAGGGGTTGCCATAATATTGAATATAAAGGTAGTTCAAAGTGTAGTCAATATAGAGTAAGGATAGAATTTTACTAGATGGAGTAAAAGCAGAATCGACGAACTTGGTTATTGTTCAAGTATACATGCCACCAAGCAATCATAAGGAGGAAGAAATCGATAGGGTATTGAACAGTTAGAGGGCATAATGGTGTGTGTTCCTGAAGGGAAACATGCGACAGTGATGGAGGATTGGAATGTGGTAATAAGGGAAGGGAGAGATCGTGATGAGGTGGGGAATTAGGGTTTAGGCATGAGGAATGACCTCTGGGAGAAAGCAATGGAGTTCTGTAGGAGGCAAGGGCTACTTATCACTAGATACTATATACATGGAAAATGCCAGGTGACTCAGAAAGGTATCAGTTAGATCATATTCCGGTTAGGCACAGATTGAGGAACAGCGTGGTCAATTCACAGTTCCCTGGTAGCATATAGGGATCCTGATCACAATATAGTAGTCATGAAGTGTAGCGTCCAATTCGAAAAGATAGGAAGGGGCAGTTGGTTAGGAAATGGAATGTAGAAGCATTAAATGAAATGACAAGGAAGGAGTATCAGCAGGCTATGGGCAAAGTAACGAGTGAGGGAAAGGAGCAGAGGGCTATCGAGGAAATATGGAATTGAATGAAAAAAGAGATATCAAAAGCCTCAAAATAAACTATAGGAATTATTGATAGGAAAAGGAATAGGAAACCAAAAATGACACGATTATAAAGATAGATGAGAGAAGAAAATGGAAGAATGTAAATATAGAGTTATGTAGAAGGAAATACAAAGAGTTAAATAATAAATTGAGATGGTAGCAAATAGAGCAAAAGAAGCATGGTGGAATACACAGTGCAAGGATGTGGAAAGTTTGCAGAGGAAGGGTACAATTGGTGCACTATCGAGAAGTAAGAAGGGAAAATCTGTTTTAGCAGTGAGAGATTAGTCAGGTAAGATAGTTGAAACAGAAAAGACCTAGGAGAGATGAAAGGAATTTTGAGAAGAACTGTATGGTAAAGCACTTAGGCCAGCAAGTTTAGAAATAGAAAGAGAATATGGCAAAGAGGAAGATAACTTAGGTCCAGGCATACTTGACGGTGAGGTTGGAAGGAATTAAGGGAGATGAAATCAAATAAAGCCGTGGGGATGGACAACATTCCAGCGGAACTACTCAAACGTTCAGGAAAGTGTGGGAGGAAGAGTCTGTGTGGAGCAACTCGAAACATCTTTGAGGAATGAATCTGGTTGGAAGACTTTGTGAGATCAGTGCAGTTCCTATTCAGAAAAATGAATAGGCTACATCATGTGAGGACTACATAACTATAAGTTTGATTTCCCACATAGCTTAAGTGGTTCCCAGGATCATCAACATAAGGATGGAGAGCATAGCAAATGATTACTTAGGGGATGATCAGTTAGGGTTCAAGAAGGGGAGGGGCATGTGTGATGCCATTGAAGTAATGAGATCACTAATCAAGATGAATATAGAATACAACCAGGAGGTCTTTGCCTGTTTCGTAGATTTTGAATAGACTTTTGATAGATTGAATTTGGAATAACAAATGAATATATTGTAGATAATATGAATATATTGGAGGGATAGAAGGCTAACCTGTGTCATGTCTCAGACTGTTCAGGTGTGGGTGGGGGAGGGAAAGTCCGGATGGGCAGTATTAGGACAAGGTGTAAGGCAGGGTTGTCAATTATCACCTGTGCTGTTCAATGTATATGTGGAAGAAATGATTAAATAGGCATGGGAAGGTCTAGAGATAGGAATGAAAGTCAGTGGTGCATTGGTAAAATCAGTTAGGTTTGCTGATGACCAAGCTCTATTTTGTCAGACAGCCAAGGGATTGCCAGCATTGCTGAGTAAATTGGAAATTCAGTGCAATATATATGGGATAAGAATCAATATAAATAAAGCAAAGGTTATGCGATTTTCCTGAAAGATGAAGGCTACGGTTTACATTTAAATAGCAGGGCAAAACCTGGAGCAGGTGGAACAGTGTGCGTATTTCAGAAGTGTTTTGGACCAAACTGGTCAAAGTATTAGGGATCTAAGGAGAAGAATTGCACTAGGCAAAGACGCTTTCACAAGGAAGAGGAAGTTGATGACAGGGACGTTGAGTGAGGATTCTAAGCAAAAGCTTGTCAATTCTTTGATATGGAGCATAGTTATGTACGACAAGAAAACATGGTCACTGGAGCAGGATGATAGACATAGATTGTAGGCTTTTGACATGTGGGTGTGGAGAAGGATGGAGAGGTGAAGTGGACCGAAAGGAAAGCAAATAAAGAAGTACTTGGTATGGTGGGCGAAGGGAGGGGTTTGTTAGGAGAAATCCTATAGAGGTAGGAAAAATGGATGAAGGGTGGTATTTTGAAGACTAATGGAGGGGAGAATGTTAGGCAAACGAGGAAAGGGAAGGAACAGGATAGGGATATTGGACGGGATGAAGGGAGGAAGGAAGTACTCAGTGATGAAGAGGGACCTGATGTAGACTAAGTTCCTGGATTGTGTTTTGTTAGAAGATACAAGAGAATAATTTGGTCGCTATGTCCATGTGAAACCTACCTTAACCAGTAGATTACTTTAAAAAAAATTTGTGATGCTGTGAGGTTTTCTTGCATGTACATAACTTGACACCGTAGCATCATTTGATGCTGTAGCAATTATGATCAATTATTTATAAGCAAGATACTATCACTGGCCAGTGAAACTACCTGGCTTAGTTAATACTTTGCTCCAGCATACAGTACTACATTTGAACTGATTGGTCTGTCTTTTTTTAACCTCTTTAGCATGATCATGAGGTTTACTTGCAAGTGTTCAAAAGTTTTACCCATGGTGCTAATTTGGCCTTTTTTCTCAGTTCTACTTACAATTTTATAATTTCTCCATTGAAATTCATGAAAATAATGTAAAACTTTCTAAATTGCAACATTTGAAATACAGGAAACTGTTGTGTAAAGGCGGTAATTTAGTGTTTGGGTACATATATGTTGACGAAGAATATTGCATTATTGGAGCCTAGGAGTTAGGTGATCGAAGTGACTTATTTCATTTCAATCTCATTTTTTCACAACTAATACAATTTATTATTGTTAAAGTATAAATGGAATTCATTTTTTAATTTATAAAGGTTAAAACTGGACCTTTTGCTGAACATTCTAACCAGTTATGGAATATCAGTGCTGTTGCATCGTGGTCCAAAGTCAATGGAGGTCTAATAAAGATGTACAAAGCCGAGGTTAGTAGCTTTACAGTAGAATACAATAAATTGTTCAACTCATGCTAATGAATTGTGGTTCCAGTAAAGATGAATTTGGTAAATGTTTTCAAATAAATATGGGATGAATTTAATGGTTCAAGGCATTACTTTGTGAAAATTCATGATCACTGAATAAATAATTTTGGTATTTTTTCACGCATAACATTTTTTCAACAAACATTTTTTGTGTGCAAAAATACCAACCAAGTTTATTTATTCAGTAAATATGGGATATTATTGATTGTAATCATTTTCCAGGAGAATCCCATTTGTATTGGTCTCAAGCTTTTGGTGAATAACGTCATTTAAATTACAGTAAACTCTCAATTATCTATGCTAATGGTTGCATGATGAAGCAGAGATAATCAAAAGAAATAAATAACCAAAATATGTGGAAAATATGTCTTGATAGAAGCAGATATAGTACACAGAGACTCTCCTTTATCATTCTTTTTCATTAATTTGCATTTTTTAGCAATGGAAAGAACGTTCTTTTCTCTTTTTCAGCCATTTTTATAAGAGGTGAATTATTGTTTTATAAGAACACAGAACTATCTGGAAGTGAACACCAAAATATATTTTCCTCAGAAAGCTAAACCAATCATTTAGCCAGGGAAAAAACAAATGATTGGCAAAGGACAAATTTTAAAAAAAGGATCGCTGATATGGATTCAGCATATGATACCGATTAAAATATAGCAGTGTAGATGGTCAAAAGCTTAGTTGTTGCATAGTAAATCTATTTATTTGCTTCCCTTTAAGGAGAATATGGAATTCTCAGGGTTAATCAAGTGCAAGGGATACGACAGTTGGGAAAGTAGAGATATTATACAAATGTTTCATTAAAACATTGAATACAATTGACAATCTTTCGTTTTGTGAAATTAAAAACTTTTAGGGATGCCAATGTATTTCAAACTTGTATTTTTTTTAAATTATGGAAGTTTCAAAGAATTTAATTATTTTTCTGGCTGTAACTTTATTAAAATGTTGAGGTGCTAGGATAAATAGCAAAATGGATAATCCATGCATAGGTAATCAATTGTTTACTGTAATTCTGTTTTATCTACAGCGGATTTTTCATTATTTTGTTTTTTTTTAGGAAAGATTTGCTAATATAGTGATCACCTATTACCCTATAGGTATATTAACCTATTACCATATTTCCTGGTCCATAAAATGGATCTTTATTTTTCAGGTTAGAATTTCCAAAAAAAATGTTTGGATAAGTTGAAAAGAAATCAAATTATTTTAATTTTAGCTCTTGAATGAATTGAATAATTTCATTGAAAAATTAGCACCTACACAGATATTAATGTTTATGCATCGTAGAATCTCAGAAATTTGTTATCTCAGCTGATAAATCATTTCTGCCATTATTTTCACTGTAGTTGTCACATTTCTCTTACACAATGCCATCTTCACATCCATGGAGTGCATATCTAATTTCACATTGTTAAAAAGGCATTATGATAGTCTCACTTTTAACTTTTCCCAGGACTTTTTTTGATCCTAAGATGTCTGTTTCATTCTTCCCTTCGGTATGACATCATGGGTGCCGTATAATCTTTTTTCATATTGAAGTGGCAGTTTCAGCAGAAGCTTTGACCATTTAGGAGTACATGAATATTAAGTTTTTTTACTCATATCTGCGTTTATTATTTGATGTTATTGACATTTTTATTTATTTAATAATAATTTAAATATATTTGATAATATTCAACATGAAATGCCTACAGACTCCGAGTTTATCTGTAGAGATACAATTTATGTACGTAATTTTAGAGGGGTGACATCCCCATTAGCCCAATACATATTAAGTTTTGCAGCAGCATGTGAGATGAAACTAAATTTGTTGCATTTATAAATTTAAGATTTATTTGAAAATTTTTTTAGGAAGTACTTACATTGAAATATTAAAACTCTATGTTTACTCCTGACACATAATAGTGATATTATCGAAATTTGTAATCAAGGCAACAATATATTCTATTGTTTCAGGCTTCACTTCGTGGAAGTAATTGATATCCATTATTGAAATAGAAAGAAAGACTCGTACTTTTCCACAGATTTTATTATACGGCACGACACGTTTCACCGACTTGCGGCATCATCAGGTACAAATTTGCAAAACAGACAGAGCAAGCATATATACCCTCACGACAGAGTGGGGGCGGGGAGGGTTGGAAGGATTTGAGGGGGGTGGGGGCTCGCAGGTGCGTTGATGGATTGTTTTGACCATTTCCAGGCTAATTTCTCGGAGAGGAGTGGGGAGGGGTATGGGAATAATTGCTCATTACAAAGTGTCGTGTTGGGGTTCACCAAGTGCCTTCTATTCTCTAATTGCTCGAGAGCGTCCATTTTTAATCCTTTTGGGAGTGTGTGTAATATCTCTGGGACAAAGTCACTGCTGTGGTTGAATTCTAGTAAATGCTTGGCGAAGAGAGAGTTGTTATTCTGATTTTTGTGACACCTAGCGTGTTCCTTGACTCGTAACTTGATATTCCTGCCGGTCTGACCGACATAAACGCTTAACCAAACTAGTTGACACATTACTACGGAAAAAACAAAAAGCAATGGCCATAAAAAGCATTTTCGTATCTCAGCCCGCAGTATCTAAAGATTTTAAGTGGTGCGCGATCCCGTTTCTGGGAGATCTTTCATATAGGATTTCCAACTGCCTACCCACCTCACTCAAAGCAGCCTTCTACCCACCCATAACCCTCTCCAAACTTCTAGCCAATGGAAAAGACACCCAGGATAGCCTTCTCAAATCAGGCATTTATAAACTGAAATGCGAGGATTGCAACAGCGTTTATGTCGGTCAGACCGGCAGGAATATCAAGTTACGAGTCAAGGAACACGCTAGGTGTCACAAAAATCAGAATAACAACTCTCTCTTCGCCAAGCATTTACTAGAATTCAACCACAGCAGTGACTTTGTCCCAGAAATATTACACACACTCCCAAAAGGATTAAAAATGGACGCTCTCGAGCAATTAGAGATTAGAAGGCACTTGGTGAACCCCAACACGACACTTTGTAATGAGCAATTATTCCCATACCCCTCCCCACTCCTCTCCGAGAAATTAGCCTGGAAATGGTCAAAACAATCCATCAACGCACCTGCGAGCCCCCACCCCCCTCAAATCCTTCCAACCCTCCCCGCCCCCACTCTGTCGTGAGGGTATATATGCTTGCTCTGTCTGTTTTACAAATTTGTACCTGATGATGCCGCAAGTCGGTGAAACGCGTCGTGCCGTATAATAAAATCTGTGGAAAAGTACGAGTCTTTCTTTCTATTTCAATAATGGATAAGGCAACAATGCCTGATCTGGAAAAAAACACTTAGTAGCAAGTATTTTTCCAGCTTGTGTGTATAAGTGAAAGTTATATTTGTAAGACCCCTGGCCCATTAGATGCAGCCTGATTTTAGGGCACATTTTGGAGTAAAAAAAGTACATCGTGTGTGATGTGCAATATGGTGTATTTCAGTGAATTCCATTGAAAAAGTACTGATTTTTTAAACAAATTATAATAGCATATACCTATTTCTATTAATTATTATGGTTTTCAATTGAAAGTTGGCATTCTACCTATATAAGTACATACAGCCACCATATTGTGACTATTCGTGTTTAATGCCTAAAATCTTTGTTTGCAGGTTCTTGCAAAATATCCTGTTATCCAGCATGTACTATTTGGTTCATTACTTCCCTTCAAACCATCATTGAGATCACCTCCTTCCATGCAAGGAGTAGGACCAATGAGAAGGCCTGTAATGGGACCCCCCGGAGCTCTGAGGAGCCAAGCATGTCCACCACTTGTAGCCAGAGTCAGTCCCATGCCTTCATCATTGCCATCAAGTACAACTCTCCATGAAAGACCACCAGAGGAGACACAAGCTGATAAAATGCCCAATTAATAGATTGCATACCTCTATAATACAAGCCACATGCTATATTTTGTCTGAGATAAATTGTCAACCCTCAGGGACATTAGTGTAAGTCCAAAAGTGGTATATAATATCATATACCTAGCAAGTATTTCATAGTCATCGACTTCCATTTTTAACTAAGTACTTTGTTTTCAGATTATTAAAGCTTTTAATTACCTGGTGGAATTCACATTTGTTTGCATTTGCCATTAAACCTTTTTATCCTGAAATTTAAATTATACGGTGTAAAGTTTTTCATTTTCTGCTGTCAGAAATTGTGTTTAATTAATATTAATATCAATTTACCTATTTTAAAACATTTATCAAAGATTTGTGGCGGCTTCTTTATGGCTGCGGCTACTGTCATAGCACTATCTTTGAACATCCTCCAGTAAAATGTTATAAATTAACAGTTGTGGCCTCTTTGAGGTAATAATATTCATAAGCCCCAGGGGCTGTGCAAGTAGATCTTGCTGAAATTCCAAATGATAATGTCACGAATGTTAATTTTACCTTGGATATAAATTGTTTTATTTCATTTGAAACTGGCAATTCGAATTTTTAAAAATTTCATGCTTTTCACAGTTCATCTTTGGGTCTATCTGCTTAGTTCTATTTAAGCTTAATCATGCAGTCTTGATTCAAATTCTTCAATTTGTTAATGACTTTTCCCCTGCTCTTCCTGTTGCAGCTGCTGAATGAAACCTGCGTTAATTATTGTTTGAAAAATTCATATTTTAGTGATTATATACTTAAACATTTTCATGTTCGCATATTCAACATGAAATTTAATTGTTCATGATTGTCATTCCTTGGCTGTGTTATTTTTGTCGAACTAAAATTAATTTAGTCATTCTTACACCATTCTAATAAGATTTGGTTTTAAATTAAAAGAATCAGAATGATCTCTAACTCATTCCTCTTTTTTGAGGTTGCTTGTATATATTTCAGCTCTTGTTATAATTTATTAATTCAGAGAGGCCTAAATAATTTTCTTTAATGTCATAATATGCCTCTTACTCAAATGTTTTATTTGCATATAGTTCTTATTGTATCTTTCTTCCTCGACCCAATGTTGTAATTGGCAGTGTTAATAAATGTTGCTTGTCAATAGTGAATTATTACCAATTTTATCCATCATTCGTTGTATTTCTTTAACCGCAGTAATTTGATGTATTGCATTATTTGCTTTTCGATGACACATCTAATTTTAGATTTAGGAAGTTAATTATCAAATGAAAATAATTATCTGTTAAAGTTAAGTTGTTCTTGTAATTTTTAGGAAACTTCTGAAATTTTTATATACAGTTTAGCTAATGCAATTGCGCATGAAGGAAATTAAGAAGTATACGCTGACCTGATTATTTGAGTGGATTTTTTTTAGTAAATCTTCAATTTATGTCTCCCTTATCAGACCTGAGAATCAGGGGCTGCAATGGATGCACGTCACTGAATTTTTAATGGACAAATAAATATCCTCCATCAAGAAGAATTAAAATACAGATACATAATTTTGAGAAATTTCTAGAGACTCCATAAAGAGATACAGAAAGACCTAGGATTTCAGGTTTGTTCCAATGAGAAATTTCTTTGAAGTGAATGAGTCATGTAAGATGAGATCATTTGAGATAAATCATTCATTCAGAAATATGCTGTCTTGGATTGGCACATAACATTCAACAATGAATTTTTTTTACATGATTTCATGTCCATTTCACATTACCAATATTATTTTTTTAATTTTACTTGCATCCCCATTTCCATATGAGTCAAATACCATTGAATTTCCACTGAATTTTCTTTGTTAAGGCTGTCATTTTTATCAATAAAAATTAAACTTGTGAATGACAATTAAGATTGAAAAATTGTTTTGGCATTCTTTGATTTCTTTATTTTCATTGAACTGTTGGCATAGTTAGTACGGACTTGGAGGGTTTGCTGGTATTGATTTGTAATAAACTAATGATATTTGGTTGATTACTTAGGCGATAGTTTCGAATATTTAAATTTGGTTAGATCCACCTTATTTCACTGTCGTCTACTCCTTGATTAATTTTATGGACACAATAGTGTTTTTTTGGCTTTATATGGGTATTTAAAATAAAGCTTCATGTGTCCTTCACAGACATTTTTCAATTCTTCTATTCAGGAGACATTAAATTTTAATTCCATCTTATGTAAAATTTTAGTAATAATTTTTAATTTTTTTGAAAAATGCCTTTGAAGTCAGGAATGGCTAATATTTTCCAAAGTGTGCATTAACATGAATATATTGACTTAGTTCATTGCATACACATTATTTTTATTGATAAAAGTAAATTGTAGAGATATGCTGATGGACACTCCTTTTTACCTAAATAACTCTGCTTCCACTGATCTTCCTAACAAATTAAACTCCCTTACTTCACCAAAAGAATTGTCACCAATTGCTTAATTGTTGTCTCAGATAGGTATGTACATCCATCAACACTAGAATCAGATTATCACCTCCATTTAAATTGATACTTGAATCTTTTATATTTCTCCTCAACTTTATATCCATTATGCAGTTATTGGTATAATTTCTTATTGGCATTTTAAATTTAGTTCACTATTTCATGAAAATCTTGCTCTCTTAGACATGTGAGAATAATAGATTGAAATAGGAAGTTGCATATGCATTATGCATTAGCAAATCATGCCATAATTTAAATTTAATAACCAATATGTTACAATTTCTAGAGCTGACAAAATGTCTGTGTTGGTCTTTGGGAAATTAGTGTGAAGTGGTAATTGTGGTATTATTGTGCCATTGATTTATGCCTCAAATTGCCACTCTTGTCTGAATCTCATGTTGTAACAGCTTGTCAATTATTGGCTAATTAGGAATGTGATTTCATGGAAAATATGGCAGGATCAATTCATTAATTATTCATTGATCAAGAACCATTTATTATTCAATTCCTTGGTTAAAAAGTCTGCTCTGCAAACTTGTCCTTAAATTGCATTTTGATTGATTAATTTGTCTATAAAACTGTGACTTCCGTTGTATTTTAATCCCAGAAGAGAGTAAATTATGGTATGTTAAATACGGTTAAATAAATACTAAAGATCTGAACTGATTAATCTTATCTTTTTCAGAATTTACTTGAAAATTGTTTCACAATCAAGAACTAGTCTCAAGTCATGTATTGATGCAGTACATATTAGGAGAGATGGTACATTGTTTCAGAAGTAAAGATGCGCTTTGTTGCTTGGACAATAATGAAATATGGGAAAAGATCCATTTAATTGTGGCAATGTTTCCCACTAAGTGTAATTTTATTCCTTTGATGAGCACACAAGCAGTTGATTGAAAAATAAGTCAAATGAGAAAGAATTAACTAAATGAAGAATTTGTTTTAAGGAAGTCTTTGATGAGGGAGCCAATAAATTGCAGGTATGATTCACAAACTTGGTAATAACCATGCCCAGTCACTCCCTCCCCTGCCATGTACCCATATGGTGGCTTGCAGGGTAAGATGTAGTTGTAGCCCCTGTTAAAGGCAGCACCTCTTGATCAACTAATTACAATGTAACATTTTCCACTCATTGCTAGGTTTAATAAAAACTAGCTTGAAAAACATGAGGGTCAAATCCACATGGAAAGATTTGCATGGTTAATTTCACCACGGGTCTCTCTGTAGCAAAGAATAACTAACTTACATTAGAACATTTGTAGTATTCCATATAAGTATATGTATGAATAACCCATAGTTTGATGATGTGGTAACTATTATTATTAAGTATTGTGCCATTACACACTGTATTGAAGGTACTTAATTATCAGAGCCTCTCATGGATTAAATTTTTTTGTGGTTTCAAAAAGTTAACTATACCAGCTCCAGTATTACTAACATGACATAGCATTGCCCAAATCTTGGTGTGTATGCTCATAATTTTATAGATAAGAAAAAGAATTTAGTGTATTTTAATGTCAGATATGATGGTGGGTCATTTAAAAGTGACACATGGACATTTAGGTAATATTTTAGCCATTGTTTTTTGGTTGGTAAGAATAGGAAAATAGTCTGTGACAATATGTATTGGGGACTGAATTCCTGGGGAGTAAGTTGTACAGATGGAGAGGGTGTGCAAGTTAATTGTCTTGGAAAAGTTTGGGCACTTGGAAATTTTGGAGGATTTTTTATTTAAAAGTGTCTCTGGTCGTTCTTGGTTAAGAAGAGAGCTCTGCAAATTGGTGAGATATTTATAAAGGGAGTTGGGATTGTCACAGATGTGGTGACCATGGATGGAGAGTATGGAAGACAGTTTAGTGTGTGATGGGCAGCATATGGCAGAGGGGGGGTAGTGTTGTGTACAAGTGAGTTTTATGTGGACAGAGATGTGGAATGATTGATAAATAACTTCCTTACTTATGGAGATCCTCTGCTACCCAAAAATCTACACCAATACCTTGCAATAGACTCAATTGTTAAAAATGTCATGTATTCACCATTCCTACCCTTCATTCACAACTCACCAGGTCTCTTCCACCCCACTCGACTCCCTCATGCACATCCCATGACATAATTTACCAACTGAACTGCAGGCTATGCCTCTCCTATGTCGGACAATGCAGCGCACACCTCAGCATCTGTATAAATAATCACCATGCAAACCTTCGTCCACATCAGCTTCTCTACCAGATCCAAAAATGCCTCCTTCCACAATATTTATTCCATTGACTGTTTTCACATCTTAATTATCGCCTCGTTTTCCATCTCAATTATTGCCTCAGACACACCATTGCAGCTCAAAACCCTGAGTTGGCATGCATTTGGCTCCTAGGAGCATGCCCAGGCCCAGTTCTGGTTAAGGAAGGCTTTGGATGGTGTGGATGTGTGCATGTATATGGTGAACTGATTTTAGGTGTATGTGCATTCTAATAATATATAAATCTGAAAATTAATTTGTTTGTTCGGGGACCAAATGCCAAAATGGAAAAGAGTAAGGGCTTTTAATTTTTTTGCATAAATAATAAAATAATTTCAGAAAGTAACAAGGTGTGGTTTGGATTTACTTTTCTGGAAATTTTTTGCAATCAAAGAAAACAATTTTTTTAGAAAAAATACTATTTTTGCACAGATGGTAGCACATGTTTCACTCAGAATTAAGGGTTCATTTCATTCACTTCAATAAGGAGCAACACTTAAACTCTAGAATCCTTTACCTAGCTATTATATGATTTGCAAACGTACATTACAATTTACACCAACGGCTGGGAAGACACTTTGTACATTGTAAACAGCTACTGCAAAATCCAATTACTCAGATTATTTCTTTAAGTAACTTTCAAAGTTCATTGGTTCATTTTTCAACATTCAGTGTTGCTTATACCTGGAAAAATCTATCTACCTGGTACCAACAAACCACTGCAAAGGTGTGTGGCTGGAGATGATGATGAACCAGGCATCCAGCATCAAAATTAAGTTTTTATTAACTTTTAGTTATATTCGATTTTTGTAAAATGATGCAAATAGTGTAGATCGTGTTAACTGCAGGTAGATGCACTATGGTATCTAAGTAAGTGTAGAGCTCTAGAGCTCTGCCTGCTTTGATTTCTCCCAACAGTCCTCTATCCTCCTTACCATACCTAGTACTTTCTCGCTTCTTTCCTTTCAATCCACTTTGCCTGTTCCATCCATTTCCACACTTGCATTTCAAGAGCCTTCAATCCATACCTATCATCCTACTTCAATGACCATGTTTATGCAGTGTACAAAACCCATTCCATATTAATACTTTGATGAGCCATGTCTTAACATCCTTCCTCTACTTCCTTGAAATCAATTCCTTCCTCCTTGTGAATACTTCTTTGCTCAATGCAAATTTTCTCCTTAGGTTCCCACTACATTGACCATTTTTCTCCAAAAAGCTTCTGGGTCAGGTAAACTGTTACTCCTGCTCTAGTTTATGAACTCCTAATTTAATCTTACTTACTTTTTCTCTTTCTCGAAAACTGCATAGCCTTTGTTTGGTTTATATTTGTTCTCATCCCATACCTATCGCACTGATTTTCCAATGCACTCTTGAAATCCCAAGGCTGACTTGCAAACTTTGTAAAGCTTGAGCATCAGTCAACATAACTTATATTAATGAATTATCCACCAACTCTCATTCCTATCTCCAGTTTCTCCCTATTTATGTTACTAATCCTTGCACATATAGGTTGAAAATTAAGGGTGATAATCGACATTCCTGTCTTGCCTATGTTCTTAACACTGCCTCTCCTGGCTCTTCATCCTGCATTTGGAACTGAGCAGTTTGACACTTGTGCAGGTTATGGCTTAGTTGTCTATCCTAAATCTACTTCTCTCTTGTTTAATACATTCATTAATTCTACCATTTTTATTCTGTGCAACCCCCTTTCAAAATCTACGAAACAAAAATAAATTTTCATTGTATGTACTTTGATCCTTTCTATTAGTAGCCTCATTACTGCTGTAGCGTCATGCATACTTCTCCCCTTTTCGGATGTGATCTTGCTCCTTGAGTATTGAATGCATTGTACTCGCACAGGTTCATAATTGTTGTTTCCCTAATTACTCTTCTCCCAACATTCTCATCACAGCATGCCATTCTTTTCCCAGAAAACCAATATTCTTGGTATTCCTGCCCTGCGAGGTTTTCGGAGATTTGAATAGTACCACATTGCAAGGGCTATACTCTATAGTATTAATGCACCATTATAATTGAGATTCTGAGTAAGGAAACTTCTGAATTCACTCTAAATGTCGACTAAAAATATCTTTACAATAGTTGAAATTTGTGATCACCAGGAACGCAGAAAAAAATGTGGAAGAAAGGAGGAGTTGAGAAGGGGAGAGAGGTCATTCAGGGTAATAAAATAGTAGATTTTACTCCTTGGTGTAGCAATTCCAGTTCAGCCTCTGCTCGTTCATTTGGAGTAAATCTTTTCTCAATTTACCCATATACTTAACTACATTGATGATTTCAACTGTTATATATTGCTCATATAATTCTTAATTTACAAACAAAATCATTCCTTGCTCATTGCCCAGATCAAATTATAACCATGCTTATAAATAACGAGGTTGACTGTACTTGAAACTCTCCAATTGAAGTTTGTGTTTTCAGAAACTATTTTTATATTTCTGCAGTCATTTGATGTCATCAAATTTCTATGAAAAATGGATATTATAAATGATTTTTACTTTTTTTAGATATAACTGCAATCTTTGTTTATACTGGGTGATTGTGGTATCAACTGAAAGTAATTCTAATAAGCTCTCATTGATATTTTAGCGTACAAAAAGACACTTTGTCATAAAGAAGTTATTAAGGAAGTATGGGAGGTGTTACAGTTAAAAAGTGGCTGCCCAGTATTATGCGGTTACACATTACACCAAAAGCCACAATAAAGGCTCAGGAAAAGAGGTTTAAACACACTGCACGTTAACAGAAATATAGAGAGGAATCCTGTGATCAGGAAAAAATGTTTTAATTTGCTTGTTTTTTTAGTTTTTGCTGTGGACTTTTTCTTAGGCAGGCAGCTTCAGTGAATTGCTTTAGTGAATCAGGTTTTCAGAGAATGAGGTTAAATGCTTGCAGCAAAATTTCATGTGCTTCTAATAATTTTAGATTAATAAATAAAGAGAAATATCGATTAATAGAGACCAAAGAACTTGAAATTAATATACATAATTGATTTAATATCCATTCTTATAATAAGAATGAAACTTAATGATTTATTGGATTATTTATTAACTCAGCCTGACACTTTTGTGTCCTAAATTTTGATATGAAATGGTTATTACGTTGACATTGACTGTTGCATTTAGAATCTACGGGCACAGATATCAATAGATGCGTGTCAAACAGAATATTTATTGTCTTCCTAAGTAGATACACGATTAATTTCAAAGTCTGTCCCAAAAGTAGAATGACTTATTTTTTCCTGGATAGACGGGCGGTGGTTTCCCTGGCTGAATTCGAGGAAGGGGAGTCTCAGGAAAGGCTGGAGGCCTTCCTTGAAGGCCGGTGGCAGTTGGCTCCCAGCCTCTGCGGAGTGCTGATCGTTCGTTTGCGAAACCTCTATAACGCGACCCTCCGTCTTGAACCGGTTATTGGAACAGCGCTACGCCATCAAATTTTGCGTGAAGCTGGGAAAAACCTGGAAAGAGACTCATGGCATGCTCAAGACAGCTAATGGTGATAACGCCATGGGGAAGGGGTATTTTTGAGTGGCACCAGTTTCGGATAAACTTGGCATCCCTAGAAGTGATGTTCATCGACTTGTGACCGAAAACATGGGCATGAGAAAGGTGTGTGCGAAGTTTGTGCCGCGAGTGCTCTCGGACCAACTAAAGGAAACTCGCACGCGGATCTGCCAAGAGCTTCTCGACCATGTGAGTAAGGATCCAAATTTTTTCCCTCCCTCTTCCCCGCCTCAAATCTTTGCTGAAAGAGCGTCACCCCTGGCTCGATGGAAGCGTTACAACAGACCGTGACGAGGCAGCTTAAGCAGCATTCCGGGCGCCGCCTTTTAGGAAGGCGTACGAGGCGTGGAAAATCCGCTGGCAGCGATGTGTGGACGCACAAGGTTGCTTACTTCGAAGACTTTTGATTGAATGTATCAATTCTGGCAAACATTATTTTTGAATCGACTCGGTCCTTATACTTTTAGGACAGACCTTGTAGTATATTAATCCCACATAGGGGGCATCCGTTGATACTTATGAACAAATTTTGATCCCCCTCATGTTGACCCGATTTTTTTTCGCAATATCCGTTTTCCCGTTTCTATCACCCGGTACTGCAGATCCGATGTCGTATATTTTCTCTCCTTCTTCGTAAGGTCCATCAATCAAAAGGGTGTGCGAGCCTTGCGGCTGGTTTTTCACCGTGTGCGAATATCGGTCCGGGCAAAATTTAGCTCGTTTTGGAGAGTTAAGTTAATAACTGCTCTCATCAATATTTGGAATTAGCGCCCTTCGGCATCGCGCTGTCATTGCCAATGTGCCTTTAGAAGGAAAGAAAGAAGACATCACAATATTTTGGACATGGGGATTATTATTAGCCTTGATCGATTTGGTCATGGAGTAGTAAAACTTCTGTTGCTCTCTATGAGGGGATAGCGTCTCATCCTCCCCCCCGTCCGAAGTTTCATTTGCCCGCGCTTTAAAGTTCCGTCTACTTCTTGGATTGGCATTTCAGGTAAATTCTGCTCGAGCCTGAATTATAAATGGCAAACATTTTTTTTTATTTGGTCAGAGGCTAGTTTACAAACGGAAGTAAATCTTCATAGAATTGCAAGCGTGATTGGAAAATCTGGGATGATCATCATTGTTTTTTTTTCAGAGAAGTTCCAAGGGAATTTAACGACACTAAGATTGACTTTCCCCTCTCCTCAGTGAACGATCGAGCGATATCTCATAGTGAACTGAAATGTTAGTCAAAATATCGAGTGTTCATTAGGATCATAGCTTGAAAACGATCGTAATCAGATGTAGAAGTCGATCATTGAATTATTTCGTTGAAAGTGGAAAGTACAAAATGTGTGTATGAATGAATATTTAGCAGATATTGTAACGAATAACATAATGTTTTTCTTTCCACATGCACCTGCGTGCTGCCATTCAGGGGTGCGGGAGAAATGCAAAAAATTCATTCTCTGTAATCATTACCTCCCTGAAGCTACTAGTATATGGGATCCTCACGAAGTTGGATTGATTGCCGAATTGAATCGCGTGCAGCAGAGTAAGATAGGAGCTAGATTTGTTAAACGTTGCTATGGTAAACTTAGTAGCGTATCCAAAATATTAGAGCTGCTAGGCTGGGAATCACTCACGGAGCGAAGGTTAACTTACAGATTGAAGCTCTTGCATAAATTGGAAGGGAGTCTCTTTAGCAGTGATGTTGAAAATGTATTATTACCCCCATCATACTACGGTTGGAGAGATCATGCTAATAACATTAGAGAGATTAAGTGTAGAACAGTTAGATTCAAGATGTCATTTTTTTCCACGGACGATATGGGATCATTATGACATTATCCGACCGCGGTAGTGTCATGTTCCGGTAAAAATTATTCTGGTGTGTATTCATCCCTCGACAAACACCCTAGCGGTGGCTGGCAGGGTACTGAAATTAATAAAAAAGATGTTATTTTGCTAAGTTTTCGAGGTTTAAATGGTTGAGCTAACAAATTAAATTATGGTTTATCTGAATTGTACGAGAGCACCAAAAATCTGTGCGGCGTTGGTGGCCTAGTGTATTTCTCCCACTACTGGCGAACATGTTTCATGTACCATTTTCATATTATGACGACTTGTTTTCTTAATGATCATGTCCTGCAAAACTTACACATTATTCCGGACACAATGGATTACATTATGGCGCGATTATACGGAATAGTGACGCTGCTAATGAGGATGCATGGGTAATTCGATTGTTGTCTAGCGCGTCCTTAGGTAGAGAGAAAACAGTACGGAGAAATATATTTGTTTCACAATGCACAAACATCTGGTTTGTGGATCAAATATGTGTCATGGTAAATGAATGAGATTGAATTAAACGCAGAACACGTCCTGAACTTGCTTTACCTTCGTATTTGTTTTGGTTTTCTTTCGTGTTTTGAGCCCAGAGTACGAACTCGTAACCTTACGCTGAAACTGTGATCGTATATTTCAAGTCTACGATGAAGCAAAACAATGGGTCCACTTTTATTGTCGGTGGAGCATTCTCGCATCATATCATTCAAACAACCATCCTAAGCAAAACTTGGACAATAATTACAGCTACACTACTAATGGGGAGGAGACAAAAACACAGATTATGCGCAGTACCCCTCATTGTTAGTAGTGAATTTGCAGTGGGGAGTTATATATGCATTTAAGGCTCTGATTTGGTCAAACAAGGCAGATAGGAAGGTGGTCGTGTTGTGCCAGTCAATCTCACGTGCTTTGTTCCATTGTGTCCCCTGCGAAAGTGCGACACTTTTATTCATCAAAATAAATTTCCAGTGGTATGACAAAGTCATGTTTAGATTGTTTAATAAAATATTTTTTTTCTCTTTTGTGGGCACCCAGCCATAGTTTGACCTCGGTTATTATGTGGCTATTGAACGTAGTGAATCCAGTGATCTTGAGATTTATCATATCCATTGTTATTTGAAGTTTAAGGAGCCTGTACTCATTTCTGAGTTGAGGGAGCACATTGACTGTTGCTTACCAGAGTCGCATATTGATCTGCAACCTTGTCGATCGGAGAAAAGTTAAAAAAAAGTACATTTCTACGGAAGATTAACCTGTTAACAAATATCGTATATCTGCGAGTAAACTAAATATTAATAGCTAATCAATTAATTTGGTTGTTAACGCAGATAGTTTTAGTTTTATGGATCATTTAGCAGTAGAGCATGGGAATATAGATGAATATTTAAAAAGTTTTATGTTAAACATTAGCCTCTTAATATCTTACCTCTACACCCACGTTTTCTGCGCCTTCGAAGTCCTCCCTAGGAAAGATGAATCCTCAGAACTCCCACATTATTGAATTCTTTATCTCATTGCCTATAGGATTACAAAATATGTAGTTAAATCAATCTATGGTGTGCGTGGACTAGTTAGGAAAGGACGGAGCGGTAAAACCATTTCAAACGTTCTAACTATTCCAAAAACTGCAAGTGCAAGGTGTATGTTTAATTGAAGAGCCGGAAGTTCAGACCTGTTTTTGAAAGATATAACATCATGAATTGCTTGAATCGGAGATAACATTGAGTTTGGTGACGTTGCCTTGGTCCAAGAAATTCTCGTCTATAGGTCGCCATTTCGATTCCCCGCGGCTGAAATTTCAGTGGTGCTTATTGAGGTGTACACTTGTGCAATGTAGAACGAACTACAAGAGAATTACTCGGCCAATTGGGTGGAACTTTAAAGTGTGGTCACTTGGGCGTCATTAGCCAATGCCTTCCCTAATGTCTCTCCACCCATACCCTTCTCTTTAATCCTCAATCTTCCGTCAATTACCCACCTTCTCCTTAATGGCGAAAATTATCACAACAGATGGACACCGCCCAAATAAATTGCTCTTCGGAAATAATGGGGATTTTGACTTTGATTACGTTTTAAGATACATCTACCATCAATGTTAGTGCATGCTCCAAGTTAAAATTATATAATTCATCTAACCTGAGTCAACGATTAAATAATGGGGACATATTTTCGTTGCCGAAAAGGCGATCTTTAGCTACGATATTAAGTGATCTACTTTATCATATTGATCACTTTGAATTGCAATCTGCATGGGGCATTCTATAAAATATGTTCTCTGATATCAAATGATAAGGGGGAAATGTGAAAATAATTAATAGGAACCACGAAATATTTTTATTTCGCACTGTAGCAAATGAGCGCCCGAGAATATTGCCGGTTACTAATATGTGAATTGAGAACTACGAAGAGATTTAGATTAGAACGCGATATTAGGCCACGAGAGATGGTTTTGTTATGCAATGACAAATTTTGTCAACACCGATAAGCTATGGTTACTATCAAGCTGAACAGGAGCTGAGCTCGACCTCCCCGATTTTGTAAGAATTACGTAGGTTCGCCGAAGGTGCCCAGGTAGGCTCTGGTGAAACATAAAATGCATATATAACAGGGATTGTAACTGGAACATGGTTACCGAGAAATTCCCAGAATTCTCGCCCTAGGAACATAGGATACCTTGTTCCTGACCAGGATAACGGCATCGAGGTAACAGTACAAAGTTATCTCGATCTTGGTACGTACCGAATTGCCGATCTTACGCTTCAAACGATTTGTGCTGTCATAACAAAAATATCATTTTAGTATTTTCCTAGATATATATCACTTTCAGTGACCATCAGCTCAATACTCTTCCCAATCAATGATGTTGTCCCTCTATGTCCCAACGATGTGATCACACTCTATATTTTATCAACATACGAACAATTACAGTAATTGTGCATATGTATATATTTTAATAGGGGTTTGTAACGGTACCTAGGTGTTGAGGAATACCAAATGCTGATACGTTTAGTATCAGTCTCGAGGTACTTAAGATTATTGCCCGATGAACTGGTACCTACTAGTTCGTAGTAGTAGTTTTAAGGGGAGGCGACCGACAGCTAAGGTCATTTGCGCCATAGGGGATGGACAGGAAAGGATGAAGGGTGGAGAGAAACCCGGCGTCGGCATTAGCCTACTCTTTACGAAAGGCGCCAAGGGGTCCGCAGTTTAACGTCCCATCCGACGGACGGCGTACTAGTTCGTTCTGATACCTAGTTCTCTTATTCTGTTAACAAAACTACATACTTGGTACATAATATTATTCATAGAGAGGAATTACCTATTACCAATTCTGCAACTCATATTGTATGTTCACATGGATTCATCTGCATTTTTGCACACCATCGAAGCAGCAATCCCTCTGTACTCCTGCTCTGTGTGAAATGCATAACACTAAAAAAAAAAAAAAAAAAACATTATACCCTTTTATAGTGGAATATTGTGAGTAGTTTTTGGCCAAAGAAAGTAATTACCCAAATTCCAAGAGCCTCTTTTAGTAAAAAAAATGGGTGTTGATTTAAGGCTCAACGCAGTTAAAAGTGGTTGATGTGACATCATGCGGTTTCTGTCCCTGGAAATTATTACCTGAGGTTTCTGAAGGCTGAGTTTGCGGTTTTTTCTTTTTTGCAGGGAAGCCTGAATTACCCATTCCAAACGAAATATGGCTAAGGGTTAACGCGATGTCTGTCAGCAGTACAACTTGCGTGTAAGCATGCTATTACAGACGGTACACATCTAAAAATATAGTTGTCTACTCCATGGTCCTGCAAACGGAATCGTATTTGGTCTTTCATTGTCAAAGCATGAGAAGGTCTAATCTGAGATTTAGTCGTTTGCCCAATCGATTGGTTTCTTTACAGCCAATCTCCCAATCATTCTTTACCACAGAAAATGCCATTTTCTGCACATGATTATATATTTATAAAATATGAAATGAAGATTCGTATTTTCTAAATATGAAATCGTATCTTGAATTACGGCAGTTATTTTATGTCTCACTCACAAAGACTGACTGATTATATCGAAGGTGTTTACTACAGTACGAAATGTCATAGACTTGTGATATCCTAACTTTAGGCTTGACGACTGAATCCGTATCGCTAAGGTTTTCATTTCGGCCCTCCAGATGCTTGGCAATAGTTCTTTGGATTTCCGTGAAACAGAATTTTTAATTATGATAATCTAATTACAAGGGTTCTCTTAACAATTGGAGAGTCCGGCTCGTGATAAGAGAAGTTGGCGGACATTGGTCATGAACTATAACGTTAAGATTTTTTTCACATATAGAATACAGAAGGACGTAATTGTCCATGAATTATTCCCCTAAGGTCACTTTTAAGTAATTTTAGAAAACTTATTACGTCTTCGGTGCACTATTGCAAGTCTATGACCCCAAAAAGGTCGTCAGTATTTATAAGACGCGTTAATTTCATATTATGAACCTAAATAATATAAATACTTGGCCAAATCTGTATAATAACATTAATTGGATTTGTAAAAGCTTTTTCCATTACCTCCGTGTCGAAAAACTTCTTCAAGACAAAGCCTTAAATAGCTTCCTTCGTTATTCTCTGAAGCTTTTTTTGGGCAGAATTAAGTTTAAACCGTTTAGATATTGGCAACCTCTATTTTCGTGCCTGCTTGTAAAAATTGTTAGAAATATTAGTGATACGAAGACAAAATCGTATGCGTACTCGTGCAAAAAAATATAATGATTGGCTGAAACTCTCGGCTCAAAGATTTTCCCCCAAAGGATTATCAGCAGTCGAGTTTGATTCGGGTCACTTTTTATTTATTTATTTATATTGCATTATTCCGAAAACAGCACTTAGACCTTTACATCGGACTTTGAACATTGATATAAAAATTTGACAATTACATACACCCAGGCCCTAGGTGGAGGAAAAACCACCTAGGCGGGACCTCTGAGTAGACAGACGAGGACGTTACCCCGCCGCCACCGGGGTCGGCGATTATTTATTTTATTTACTTGTTATCGTTCGTCCCATCAGTCAGAAACCACCGAAGTGTAAAAAAAGAGACGAGAATCCTAACGATGCCGTCGGAGACCATGCAGTTCGTCTTCCAAACGTCCACGGATGAACCGTCCAAAAGCGATCCCGTGGCATTGTGTCTCTCCTGGGTGGTCCTCACTTAATCCGACGCAGCACAACGCAACCACACCCTTTTCAACACGGACCGAGTGCTTCCAACTTTCTACCTGCACCTCCCGCTCAGCTTTACATCACTTAGCCTTGACTCTGGCCCGCGTTCTACTGCCATACAAAGTATGTTTAGTTATGTCACTTGAGCGATGTCTACGCTGCCACATAGCATTCTAAAATACGTGCATCAAAAGGGAAAAGTCATGGAAAGCTGACCGGGTAGGATGTACCTGCGCATATTCCACGGACGTATGATCTGGCACTTCATGGCCATGTCCATGCTTCAAATTCATAAGAACGAAATCGAATTAACCACAGAAATGTATCCAGCTGGCTCAATAGAAGGTTGCGGGTTCGAACCCTGTCAAAGGTTTATGTCAAATGTTTTATCGTATGAGTGATTTTTTAATGCCTTAAGAGTCATATGGTAAAAAATCGTTTTCGTCATACGAGCAATTTAATCCTAAGTGATGATACGAAGATTAATGCATTGAACTTGGAAAACTGCATGTTTTATACACGAAAGTCAATGTCCCCCAAGACTCCAGTGTATAGACTTTACATATATCTGCTACACAAAAAACAGGAGACAATTATTTAAAATACATTCGGTGATACCGTTGCAGAATTCATTTACAATGAGTCTTATTTTAATTGTGACAAAAATCTCTTAACGGTTGTAAAATATGTATTACCTCGGGGACTTGCTTTTAATTTTCTCCTAGGGCATAGATTTGCTCTCATTCGAGGATGAAGTGATTCGGCGATTCTCTCCTTACTTCATTTTCTCTCTTAGTCTTACATTAATCTAATGTTCCTACCTTGCTTGTATTCACCTAAAAGTCTGGAAAATATGTAGGAGTGTTTGACCTCAACGTTCGTTATCAATCAATTAATATTGTCTTGTATTGTTAGGCAATCTAAGTGTATTTTAATTTGCATTCATTGTTTGTCACCTTAGTTAGTGCTGCCACTTTATTGAGCGAGAGTCCAGCTGAAGTGAACATTATTAAAACTAGTCTTAAATGCAGTCACGATAATCGCCATTAATTTAATTGGTAAATTACAAAACTAGTAACATGAAGAAAATAGACCTTTCCATTGATTTTGATGAGCTGTTACTTGGTAGCATTTGAAAAATCTCTTCCATTGAACTGAAAATGCGCCTGAATTTATTGATATAAAACTATTGAGCTATTTAAACATAGAACATCTAGGATTATGACGTTTTCAGGGGTCGTTCGTATTGATTGGCAGAACTCATGAGAGGAATTGAAAGTTTTTAGAAAGTGACGTAGGTCCAAAAAAGAGCCCAGAAACGATATTGTGAGTGGAAAGGAATGGGATAAGATTGAAATTGCGATATAATAACTATTTATTTTTATTTTAAATTGTAAGGGGTTTTCACTTGTTTAACTATTACCTTTTCTCGACGTCGCATGTGGCGTTGAACAAATTTGGTAATTTGGTGACTCATTTCCTTTTGCAATACAGGTATAATGGGAACCTTATTGCCACCTAAAACCTGTCTAAATGCAGTTTCTTATAGTTGTAAAGATAAAAATTTCCCGATATACTTGTAAATGGCGGCCGTCTGAGCTAAACAAAGAAAATTTCGTTTTTACTAAATTTACACTTCTTACAGGTATAAGGGGCTTTTCTAAATTATTTTGTACTGATTTTCGTTACATTTTTAATGAGTTGACATTAATTTTCTCCTAAAAAGTATAACTTCATAAAATTCTTTTTTATATGAGAAAAAATTTCAGTCCGACGTGGCGAAATTAAGAAATCAGCCATTTTTAAAGATACTCATATCCTAAATGCAGTTTCCTCTCGGCGGAGGCAAAGTAAAAAAATGCCTGGTTTGCAGTTATTTTAGGAAACTAACTCGCTTTTGCTACTTTTTCCGTACTGCCTTGTTCTTTCAGCTCTTTCGTCACGTTCATGTATTGTTTAACACACTTTCTTCTGTTTCGAAGACTTGTAATATATTCCTCGTATTGCAAATATCTTCGAACACATTCATCCACGACTCTATCGGTCTACAACTTCCTTCCTCTCTAACCACTTTCTCTGCTATCTTTCAGTGGTTGAACGTTACTGGTGTATTCAATTCACATACTTTCATAATCCACTCAACTCTCCTCCCTATTATACCTAAATTTCACCTCCACTCATTATTTTGAAAAGAGTACAGCTTTACAAACTGTATTTACGAATGCATTTAGATAATGAGCAACTACTTTTCACTTAAGCCTCCTCCAAATGGAAATGAAATGGTCACGCTCGACGCAAAGATAAGTCTCACCAGGGGTGATTTTAACTTTGGCGGTGCCTTTTTCCTATGGCTCACCAAACACAAACGTACTATTGGATTTTGTACTTTAGCACACCTACTCTTAAGTATATTCTTCTCATACTGTTCCTCTTGGTGACCTGAGTCTGTCATGGCACAGTTGAAGAGTGACATTAGCCTATAACGCATTCATCTGAACAATGACATCCTGTGACTGTGCCGTCTTTTTCAGTTCATACAGTCCATTTTTCATCCTTCCACGCTCTCACTAACTTTGAATCTCATCCTTCTGCAAAGCACATCCAAATTATTTAAATATTCCACATACTAAGAAATTTTGTGGAAATGATGAAGGGTTGATTGTTGTGTAGGTTATCAGGTTGTGTCTTGTTAGCCGAGGGCTAGAAATGTCGCGAGAGTCAACCTTCGCTCTTCCAAAACCTACCTTAAACGGTAGGTTACAAAAAAATGATAAAAAACTACTATGGAAGTAGCAGGCAATATCTAATGTGGAAGCAGAAAGGCTGAGCGTTATGGCTAATAAGTGAACTTTTTAAGCATATCAAATTTCTAAAGACTCGCCGTACCAAAGTTGAAGGTGTGGTTTTGGGTTGGAAATACAAAAAAAAAACATCAGCTCCCCCACAAAAATTTCATCTGCTAGCTGCAAGCAGATGTCTGCTGGGGGCGTGCGCATACAGCTCTATTCCCAAGGTT
Source organism: Hetaerina americana (assembly GCF_022747635.1). Lineage (NCBI taxonomy): Eukaryota > Metazoa > Arthropoda > Insecta > Odonata > Calopterygidae > Hetaerina > Hetaerina americana. The sequence goes on from NW_027287261.1 coordinate 408,900, forward strand.
AAAACCCGGTCACGCTGTAAAATCAAACAATGCCGCTGGCCCTGGGGAATAGATGGCCGTTTTTTCTCCTATTGATAATACCCAAACGGTCTATTTTTCCTTTTGTGGTACTTCCGACTATTTTCCTCTTGAAATCCACCCCATGGATGTCTACCGTAAAGGGTATCCGAGAAGGCATTGTGTGTGGGGGAATGAATTCGAGGTGGTCGACCTGAACACCCGATATAGTCCGCGATGATATTCGTTTTATTTGTATCAAACGTGCCCAGTAAAAACTAATATTTTAGTGTAACTGTAAAATAAGTATAATTTTTCCCATTGACCTCTGTTTTGGAGGCCGTAGTAGTTCAGATTACGCTTTGCTACAGACCGGAGAACCTTGGTTCGATTCCAGGGGAATCCCCTGGGTAAACCTCACCTTGAACCAAACTATATGATTTTTTTGGATACACAGAAAACCACAGGCGGCACATGGGAAGGAGCTGGACCCTCTCTCCTCATGCACGTGAATTTCAAACTCCATTGTTAGGTGAACTCTACCCACCACATATCAAACCAAGTTTCTTGTTGATTACTGTAGTTTTGTTTCGGGCCGTTGTTTGAATACATCATTTAAAATGTGGTTACATCATACCTATGTACTAATACATGATGTAGCTGAAGGATTTCGTTAAGTTCGCCTAAATTTTCGTGTTTACTTATGGATCGATCAAAGAATGAAACCAATTTTCTCAATTGAATATCTAGAAGTGCGACTTTCAAAACTAGAGGACCATTATTTGAAGAGTTCATTAATGCACTAAACTTAAAGAGACCATAATAATTTACCCACATTATAGGTTAAACGGTGAGTGCAGAGTTCACCTCCTGCTAAGCTCTACGGCACATGAAATTACAACTTCCGGATAAGGGCGGCGCCAGTTCCCTGTGGTTTCCGAGAATATGTTGTTATCCGGGAAATCACACAGCTTGGACTTGGTCCAGAGTCACTTGAATTTGAACATGGCCCTCCGGTCAGAAACCGGACACTAGTTACATGATTAGCACGGCTCTAATTAGTATTAGAATGTTAAAATAAAATAATTCACCTCATTGCTCGATCTTTAATTCATGTCGCATCCAAGAATAAGTTTCGAGGAAGTATCCAAGTGTGAAACGAGTACGCGTAAATTTTGTAGCAATTATTCTTGGAGGTGGTCATCAAAATTGATCGATCTACGGACTATTACTTTGAGAATGAGGCCCACACATCCCAGCTTCGTCAGTCACAAGCATATATATCACAGCGAATTGAGTGTTATCACACTAAATTGCCGAAGCGTAAAAATAAAAGATCGAATGTAGAACGTATATTTGAAAATGCCAAGACAGATATCGCCAAACGAGCGGAACACAGGCTCTTGGGAGAGATATCAGACAGCGAGGTTTTTCTGAAAGGTTTCATTATCTACAGAAAAAAACAGAACTAAGAGTCTCAGTGTATTCATTGCAGTCAACTCACAACTCGCTAGCTCCCGTTAGAAATGCGATGACAATGATTTGGAAATTTTTCGGTGTAACGTGAAAGATTATAATCCCAGAAGCTAATTCATACGTTCATTTTACAAACGCTCTACAGCATAGAGGTTCTCTCAAGGCTGGATGACCAAATATCAACACTATTCACCAAGCATAGAAACAGTATTATATTGTAGTCGTCGACGGCTTTAATCTGCCGGCAATTAGTTCTAAATCGTAAAAGTAATAGTAAAACCGTAAAAATCACGATTAATGTTTTTTAAATGCTCAATATACATGTAGATACCAAGTAATCGTTAGAACTAGTGGTTTAGATGCAAATTCAAGGTAATAGCATACTCGGCATTCTTGCGACTAATATGCCAGAGATCATCATGGACATGGACATGACTGAGGGCATTAGTGATCCCTGAGGTATATTGACTGTAACTGTTTTTTACAGGGTGCGTTCCAAAAGTAATGTTTTTATTTTTTAAAAGTAATTTATTGAAAAGATTTGTAAAAACACTTAAAATTCTTCAAATTAATGTCCTTGGGCCTCTACACATTTTTTCCAGCGACTCTGTCATGACCGGTACGCGCCCTGGAAGGCGTCTTCGGGGACCTCACGCAAGGTCTTCTGTATATAAAATTTGACGGGGTAGAGATTTATTACTTAAACACTCACACGCGTTACAAGGGACCAAGATGGTACAACAAACAGTAAGGGCAGGGCTAAGGAGAAAGAACACTCTACTCAAATTAAAAAAAATAGTTTAACGAGAAACGACGAAAATCTAATAAACACATTAGAAGAGAAACTCAGAATGTCGCGTAAAAACTGAAAATATTATGCGGAAATCTCACAAACCTTTAAAAGTAAAATCTCGTGTGAATATTTAGAGGATAATCCTAAATCATTTTGGTCCTACGGTTATTTTTTAAGTGAGGTGCTTTTGGTCTTAAAAATATATTCGCTAGAAAACGTTTTTGACGGTTTTAGTTTGCCACTAACCTACTTCACTTTTCTACATAATCACTGTTAACTTCTAAGCACTTTTCGCAACGCTGCATCAGCTTCTTTAATCCATCGGCGTAGAAGTTCGCCGCCTGGGAATTTAAACAGTTGACAACAGCGGTCTTGAGTTCCTCGTCGTCTTTCAAACCGTTGTCCACCAAGCCAACGTTTTAAGTGTAATAAGAGGAAATAGTAGTTATGTGCAAGGCCTGGACTGTCGATAGGGGAAAAAACGGTCGTCCGCTCAACTTCTTTGCTCTTTGTGTTGGTCGTTAAACATTTTCGTACCCACCTTGAACACAATTTGTGATATCCGAGCCTTCCCATAGTAGTCGCATAAATGCGTCCAACAAGAGGAGATTTATCAGTCAGGGCACTAATGGTCAATGGTCGATCAGATCGCAGTTCTTGGTCCACTTGTTGAACGATTTCATTGGTCGGGAAACTGGCCCTGCCACTCCACTCCTCATCATATGCATTTGTGCAGCCATTTTTGAAGTCTCGACTCCATTGTCTAACATTTCCTTCACCCATTACTGTAGGTCTATAAACTAGGCACTAATATCGATGAATTTGGGCAGCTCTTGATCTTTTGGCACACATAAAACGAATCACAGCGTGCACTTCGTATCCGGCGGGAGCAAATATTTTCGCGGACATTGTTATCTGCATCCACCGAATGAAAAACGGCTTCTGATTCAAAACAATGACTTCAGTGGCTTCTGAAACAATCAATAGATGGCGCTGCTTGCGTGCAACATTGTTCTGAACCGTCAATATTTAAATATAAGAAAACAGCTCTCACTTTTCAAATACCTCGTACAATACAACGTTCAACTGTACATTCTTCAACGCGGAAAATGAAAAAATTACTTCATATAGCAATAAGAAGGCCAATATTCTAAACAAATTTTTTCAGAGAGTCTGAAAAATGATGAAGATATCGCACCTTACTTAAAAACAGTTTTCTATAGATCGACAGAAGAAGGTTCAATATGACTAGAAGCTGATCCTCCTCCAAAATAGCGGGGATAGGAAAGATCCCTGTAATTACAGACCGAAACGTTTGATATCGATATTCTGGAAAATCTAAGAACACGTAATAATTGTTAGCTATATAATGGGTTTCTTGACAGTAAGTACATACCATCCCGTAACTAGCCCGATTTTAGGAAAAGCATACTTTGCGATACACATTTGGTTCGTTTTATTTGTGATATCCTGAAATCGGAGACGGTAATTCTCAAGTGGATACTGTATTTTTAGATTTAAAGAAAGTCTTCGACAAGGTCCCTCGCAAGAAATTGATATACAAATGAAGGCGTTTTGTTATTAATGAGAAGATGACCAACTGGATTGTGGACTTCTTATCTAACTGTAAGCAAAACGTTGTCGTCGATGGGTAGAGTTTACTATAGTTGGATATAATTTCAGGAGTGCCTCAGGGAAATATTATAGGCCATTACTCTTCTTGATCAACATAAGCGAACTAACTGCCTAGGTCAGCAGAAATATTAGATTATTGGCAGACAACCCCGTGGTTTACAGAGAAATACCTACACCGGGTAATTACTGCTAATCTCTAACTATTTTGACGAGATATCAATGTGTGTTGTTAGAAATGGGGGCTTGAGTTGAATATCGGAAAACGTATAGCACTGGGTTGTTTAAATAGAGGAAAAGATAAACAAGGCATAACTAATGAAATAAATGGCATAGAGTTTTCGGAATATTTCAGAGCAGGGCAAACACTTAAGTGGTTAAATGACATAAACCATTTCATGGGTACACCCATCAGAAGAATACGATGGTTAGCCTAAAAGCAAGTAGACGAGTTCTAAGAAAATGTAATGAAAAAGTAGGAGAGTAAGAGCTTTGATTAGGCAACATTTGAAATGCGCGGCAAGTATCTTGGATCCACGGGAGAAAACTTTCATTCAGAAATTAAATATAACGCAGAGAAAATGTACTAATTTTGTTGGAAATTACTACGAGAGACGAGTAGGCCTGACGGGTATGTAGTAGGATATAGGTTGGGAGCACCTTGATTCTCGAAGAGAGCAGACAGGACGTAAGACTTACAGAAGGGTATAGAACCCCTCAGTTTTCTTGAGACACGGGCAATAAATATGGCGTCAAATTATATCGGTAGATTCGACCACTGATATTAATTAAGAGACACCGTCACAGATAGGTAAAAGTACTCATTTTCTCCTTACGCAATACGTAGTCATAGCAAAATAGATGACAAACGCCTGAATATATTAAATTAAAATACTAAAATTTAATGATTTAGTCGAATAAAACAATAATTACATGATGCATGGAGGCATGTGCAAAACTATATTTTTTATATTACATATATACCATAAAACCATAAACACAGTAATCAACCCGGAGGTCGATTTGGTAGGTGATGGTGGAGTTCACCCAGTACTAAGCCCGACTGCGTGTGAAATTCACACATCAGGGTAGGGGGGGTTCCTTTCCCTGTACCGGTTATGGTTTCCCAGGAAGACCTGGTACCCGAAAAATCACTTAGCTTGGGTGGAGCTGCAGGTGTCCAGAATGCCTTGCCCGGTAATCGAACCCGGGCCCCTCCGGTCAGCGTATTTTGTTCGTTAGCTAATATATATTCAAATTCATGTACGAACCAGTATTTCTGCATGGATGGCTGATGCCGTAATACGCCACACGCACTTGCGGCGGATTGCGAGGTATTGTTTAGGTGTTGGTAAAATAAGGAATTTTTTCATGTCTTATGTCAGTGGTTCCGAGATATGCCAAAATCAATTTGAAAATATTCATTATCGTAATTAGAAAAATTTTAATAAAATGAACACTTCTTATTTTCACCTTTGCGTGACTGGTAAACCAGAGATGGCACGCGAGCGTGTAGGGCTGCCTACTCTCCCCAGAGGCTTCCTGTATTCGAGAGTAAGGGACTCAAGATTACGTTCTGGAATTCTAATAGAATTAAATTCTGGTAAGTGGAGAATTCCATTCTATTCTGACATCTCTTACTCTTAAATTTACTCATCATGGCAAATATATTATGGCTCCATATTACTCGTATATCTGCGTGTGGGTCGCGGTAGTCCAAGGGTAGAGCGTTGGACTACTTACCGGAGGGCCTGGGTTCCATTCCCGGGCAAGCCTCTCTGGACACCTGCAGTTCCACCCAAGCTATGTGATTTGGGGTGTCAGATCTTCCTGGGAAACCATAACTGGCACATGGAAAGGAACCGGGCCCCCTACCCTGTGTGAATTTCACACGCCGTGGGGCTTAGTACTGGGTGAACTCTACCATCACCTACCAAACCGACCTTCGGGTTGAGAACTTTGTAATGGTTTATCATGTCTGCATATTTCACCGATGTCTAGCTGTTTACGAGTTTTTCGATTCGATTTCGTTGGTGTGTTTCTAGCTGTTTCCGTATATACTGTGACAATATATCATAGGAGTAATGTTATTTTGACATGCAAAACATTCGAACGTTTTTCATTTTTGATCTCTTTAAAAATTCATGACTTTGTCATTCTTAGATAACTTGACACTGTTCTCTCTCTCCTCTCAAATAATAGCGATGGAGACTATTTAATTCCATTCCGTAAGAGTTAACTATTTTCTCAACTCATTCTCGAAGGATGGTGGAATTCAATTTTTGTCAGTCTAATTCAAGATTGAAGATTTGCCAAGTTCATTCTGAACATGAAATGCTATTTAATTTATGATTTGTCAGCAGTATGATAAGAGGTGAACCTTAAAAATGAAGCTTTAATTTTCCATTTAAGGTAATATCCAGGATTTCCTTCAAAATCTACTCACATATTTCCCGGTGTTAATTCTATTTTGATTAATTCCAAAGAAACTGCGGGAGATGCCGCAACAGTAACTTTTAACGGAGTCATCACTCTGGCAATAAATTGTCAATATTTGCCATTTTATTTCCGTTAAAACTATCATAGGCATGTGCTTTCTAGGCCTGTGTATCGTTTCCCTTTCTAAGGGAAATTTTTTTGTAAGGGTTATCTATTGTTTCGGGTAAAAGAAGTTTTTACAAAGAGGAGGGAATTGATGATAGGGACTTCTCTGGCAAAGACGTAAAGAAGATATTATTTAATTTACGTGCACCTTACCGCACCAATAAATTTACGTGTACTGTAGAGTTTTATGGTCCTAAAAATTCGTTGTTGAGGAAAGAGTACAAGCGTTGCTGCAGACTTATATAGTGAGAATGGTGTAGAAGTTAAGCTCGAAGAGGAGGGAAGCAGTCTAAGAAGTGCCATTTAATATGAAGTGACCTTTATGGTGCACCGCTTTTTTAGATATCCGCGATGATGTGCAATAGTTTGGAGGGACCATTCAAACAACATGCCTCTAATCGGTCGACCACGTTTAACGAGCAATGGCATGATATAGTCCTCGATCCGGAGTATTCAAAGGGGCCACAATTTTCCAAATAGTTCTCGCAGGTAATATGTATTAACATGATCGGCCATTAGTTTTCGTATTTCGCTTGGGTCTTCACTCCAGCTCCAGCAGTTCGAAACAGAGACACAGCACCACCCATCGAACAGCTGACCCTGGCACTCGTCAGCTAGCCGACTATTTGACCTGCCAAGAGGGACCAATGCCCGAAATATTTGCCTGCATTTGCCTTCGACTTGGATTATGGATGTTTCATTTGCATTTAAAATCGAGCTGTGCCGACATAAAATAGTGTCGACCGGGGCACCGTCGAAGGAAATGCTCGAATTTCCGCGACCAGCCCCCTCTCCCTTTGGCACTGACTCTTCCATGCGAGGCGAAGCTGGTTGCCCAAGATTACGGCGGATAGGGATCTCTCTCTCTCCCTCTCCCCATCGTGGCCATCTGCCCACTCGACTGCGGCCACCGGAAAGGAGGTCTGGAAATCAAAATGAGCCACCCCGGAATGAAGAGCCTTCCGAGATCAGCTGCGCGAGACAAGATCATTCTTTCCTCGCTGACCAGCGAGAAAGTTAGGCGTAGAAGACGGCTATACTGTGAGCAGCACGCGTTCCAGTTTCTTGAAGGAGCCCTTTTATCCGTAATTCTTATAACTTTACATGGACACTCTTGGTTACCACGGCCATGCGCAAGGAAACAGTACTCGTTCAAGCCATATTTCCTGTTACAATTTACATTCGCATTTGGGTGTTCTTATCGCTCTTATCATCGCATAAATTTATACTTGCGTGGAATAGCGGAGTGTTTTTCTTTCTTAAGTATCATGAAGGAGTTCCACAGAGTTACGCCATCCTCCGTTTCATACGCTCCAATCACTCATTATTTTTTACGACATAATTTTTCATGCTTATTCCAAAATCATTCGTGTCCTGTATCAGGTGGTTCGGTGACTATTCTTCCGGGCCGACACGATAACAGTACGTCTTCGGATTCACATGGTGACTGACTCCCGGTAATCATTCGGGTAATTAATCACAATTGCATTTCTTTCGATGTCAGCCGTAGAATGCATGACTCCTTGTCATCTTCCAGTCGTTAAGGTGAAGGTCCACGTCATATTATCACTTTTATCCCCTTGGTAAGTCATGGTTCACAAGGACACCGCCCGCTACCAGAACTGAGTGATGCGAACTACTGCCAACTGGTCAGATTTTCAGAGGGACACATCACTTCGGACTTGAGGCGTAATAATGCTCCCTGCCAGCCATTTTGAAATACCCTCGAGTTTGGCCTTGCCCCGAAGAAAAGAATTTAGTAACAGGTTTACTGGAGAACCAGATGATTACAGAATAGAAAAAAATATATAAAATAAGAGCATTTGCGATTGCTATTGGCTGTCGTCGTCATAATTAGAGAGTAAAAGTCACTTATTCGAATCATGTATCTGGGTTCCACGGTGTTATGTAAACAGAAAGAGTAAGAGCATTTGCAATTGCTATTGGCTGTCGTCGTCATAATTAGAGAATAAAAGTTACTTATTCGAATCATGTGTCTGGGTTCTACGGTGTTATGTAAACAGAAAGAGTATTGAGTTAACCAGCCCGTCCCGCAATCCCGCATGTAGAGCCACATATTCTTTCGGTAATATGCCCTCGCTTGATAAACACAGTAATCAACCCGAAGGTCGGTAGAGTTGGTGATGGTAGAGATCACCCAGTACTAAGCCCTATACGGCGTGTGAAATTCACACATCACGGTAGGGGGGCCAGTTCCTTTCCCTGTGCCGGTTATGGTTTCCCAGGAAGATCTAGTACCCGACAAATCACATAGCTGCAGGTGTCCAGAGTGCCTTGCCCGGGAATCGAACCCGGGACCCTCCGGTCAGCAGTCCATCGCTCTAGCCACCGGACTACCTCGACCCACCCTTCGCTTGATATAATTTACAAATTTTAGTAATCGTATTGGAATGTGCAAATAGTTAATCATGTCCATGCATATTATCCTTGGCATATTTTCTTCACATAAGTATTCCAATGAAACTCTTTAAAGTCAAGTTTTAAATAATGTAAATGCTGACATTTTAATTTTTCTAGTCGGTAAAGATTTTGGTTCTTGTTATTCTTCCACTTGAATTTCCTAGAAATTGATGTTCTATGAGCACCCCAGATCTGTCAGTACGCATATGATTTCTATTCAAATGATCTCGTTTCCCCTCTTACCATCTACGTACGTAAAATGAGCACGGAATCTTTGAAAATTCATTTCCCTATTTTCATTTGTTCAGTAAGACGTGATTCGATCACTTTGCTCTGTCTGTAGTTGTAATGTTTGGCATGACTTATCCATAGTGATAATTTAATTATAAAATCAAGAATATCTTCATTAAATCTGTTTTTTACAGGTTATCGTGGAGGGCTATCGTCAATACTGACCGCCAGGTTACACAAATTTTTCATTTGAAAGAAGCTAAAGAGTATTTTATCAATTCAGCGGCAGTATTTGTCACGGTGAACTTGTGCGGTATGTTAGTAAATACCATATTTTTATCTATGTATACCTTTGCATGAAAAACTGAAAGACATGAAAATGACAAAAATGCGTTAACAATATAATTTTTATTTAAAATTCTTACCGGAAAACGATAAGCTTTCTCGCACGCCTGCTTCGAAAGCTCAGTCATTTGCGAAGCGAATCAGGATGAAGTGTTTTCTGACGAGAGAAATCACTTCACTGATAGCAGCGACATGTTTGAATGAAAGATATAAGATTTAAATGTGTTGATACGCGATTTTGCACAATAACATTCTATACCATGAGATTGTGAGGAATAGGAGAAAAACCATCGCAATTCCACTTTTTACTCTCCGGAATATGGCCACATTTTTTTCTGCTGAGCCTCACGATGAGGAAATCCCAACAAGTGAAGCCAGAAGTAGTATTATATACCAAGAGATGTTTCGACGGTCACTCAGAAGGAATTCTCCCACAAGAGAGCAATGTAAATCAATCGCTTTTAATTCCTCTGAAAAACAAGGAAGTTAACTATGTCGATGGAAATTGACGGAAACATCAATTTGATGTAGGCTATTTCAGATGATTGCAGAGAATACCAGTCTCCAGTGTAATACCAAAGTTTTGTTATTAATTGAATAAAATTTTTCCTGGTTGATCGAAAAATGAATATTATCTATGGATTAAATTATTGTATTTTTACGTTGATGACGCACCTTTTGGTGGTCCTTCATTCCACTGGGATACCTGCAAACCAGTCCTTGTCACCAGGTTTCTCTGAGGGATACTCACAGCCTCACTCACGTTCCTTTGGCTTTTTATTTTGATGAAGGTGCCAATTTATGATTCAACCTGTAATGAAACGGAAAGGACAGCCATTTAAGCGGATTTCGTAGCCAAAGGGAGATTCTTTTAGTTTCTTCCATCATCGTGCGGATTCATTCCTTCACCACTTAGCCCGATCGGGTATTCAAATACCCTTCTCGTTGAAATGATAAGTTCACGTCCGTGGCCATAGATGGATTACGGATTGAATGCAAACGTATATCTCGATTACTTTATGAGGATGTAATGGCGCTCGCAGCAAAGCCAGAAAAGGAGAGTAGAACCTTCCTTTTTGCAGATGAGGTGAGGTGAGGCCTCCTCCTTATGGAGACCCGCACTCGTCTTGGGAATAATTACATGCTTGCTTCCCTTCCTCATGTAAAAAGTCACGCAACGTCTCTGGGGTATTATTTACTCAATTTTCACCTGCCTCGACGGAAACTTCGAATTCCGTATTGCTGGAGAGAACATTTTCCCGAGGTCTTCTTCCGATAGCAGCCTATTGAATTGAAATTCAAAGTGCAGAACGCGTAGCTTTTCTTTATTTTTCTGCGCTGGAGGAAGAAAACTAGAGACTGAAATGAGACCGTGAATGTGGGACCTTGCCACCCTAGTCCCATTTTCGACCGCTTTACCAACTTTTCTTCTTTCTTACCAACTTAGGGGCGTAATCAAATTTCGCCGGCGAAATTCACTTTTGTGCACAAATGACGGATGAGAATATTTTAAGCTCCACGTTAAATTCTTTTGCTTTGATCACGGGAAAACCTCGGGGAGGAGGGGATCTACAATCATCACTTTCAGTTGTTGTTCACTCCTTTTGAATTCTGCTATAAAATACGTGTTCATTTGGTGAAGGAAACATATTTATTTGTTCCGGAGGAAAGGCACATTGAAGGAACCCGCCAAATGAGCATGTTTAAGTGATCGCTTGTCCAAAATTCCAACATGAAGTTTTGCAAAGGAACTGAGAAGCAGATAAAGATGTGTTCGCGAGGTGTTCAGTTTGCTAATGGTATACTCTACGAGAGAGAGAGAATAATAAATGTATGCACGGTTCAGTTCGGCCGCGGGCTGTGAATTCATTTATTTCAACTTGGGGAACGAATCTGTTTACGTGCACGGAATAAGAAATGCACTAAACTTGATCACAGAAAAATAACCGTGTCGGCATGTATATGTTTGTGTATGTATGTAAGTATGTATGTATGTGTATGTACGCATGTATGTATTTATTAAATATATATATATATATATATAAAATATAATATATATATACATACATATATATATGTGTGTGTGTATGTATATTCGTATCTACATCTACATAATACCCCAAAAACCGCTGCAAGAGTGTGTGGCGGGGGTGTTAGGACACCACCCGTAAAACAGAATAAAATCACATGCAAAACAAACAAAAGCATGCCAATTCACACCCACATATTCATATAAATTCACACAAAACCCATTTTAACTTAAACACATGCAAATACATATACTGGCAATAAACATGCACATGCACCTACGACTGTACCAGTATGCAGCGTTTAATCTTGTCCTCGCTTGTAAATCGAATGTCTATACAATTTCTATTATGACTTCTATTCCTTGCTATTATGATTCCTGATTGTCCAAGGAAAGAACGAAGATTTATATATATATATATATATATATATATATATATATATATATATATATATATCTACTGCAGTCTTATCTCCCTTATCTTTCTGGTCTAACCTAGCCAAATAGTTAGGGGACATACTAATTACCTTTGTGTATGTACGTATGGATATATGTGTATCTATTGTTTTGGTTTCCAACTATGCTAAATAGTAATTGAAAGGCCATCTCTTAAAACATAAATAAGTATGAAATTAGAATTGGCGTATTTACAGAAAATGCATGAATATAATTACTGTCCATTAGGTCAACATTAGAACATTAGTAATCAAGTCAGCATCAAAATGCTAGTGCAGTTTAATTACTTCCTTATCATTTTTATGCAGATTGAGAATCACTGAGAATACGCAGGGTTTAAAAACAGCAGTTAATATTTCATAATGGCAGCTGTTTTTCTTATGCTTTGTTAATAGCGTTTGAACTCAATTCAATTTATCTTAGGACAGTAGATCTTTTCAATTTTAGATTCGTTTGATAGATGAGGCCAGTTGGTATGTTTTATTCCAGTGTGTCTCAGCCTTATCTAAATTACGTATACATTATTTCCGACGTGGCCTCGCTAATCATGACTGCGTTCCTTGAATGCCCAAACATCTTTTGATACGGTGCAAGTTTCGCCGTATACAGAGCCGTGAGGGTTTGAATGCGGTAAGCGAACGCCTACTGCATGCAGATGTGGTGAGTAGGGTGCAGCTATTAGATGGTGGACTTCCTGGCAACCGTTGGGCGTATCCGCAAAGTTGGAAGTTATGTGATTCAACTCATAATCGGAAGCCATCTCAGGGATGGAATTTATTAGAATGAGAGAGAATGCAAAGAAATTGTGTAATTCGATAAATTCTTATTTATAAATATAAATTTTCCGACACTAAAAGGTGAAGATAAATTGATCATTTAAGTTTCATCTCTTTGAACAATAAATTATGGTGTGCGAATAAGGCAACTAGTGTGTTTTTTTAGCTAGTTGAAATTTACGAGGGTCATCCGGAAAGTAGTACCCGTTCGTGCCGCATGAAGTGCTGACGACGCGAGTAGCCGCTGGACGAGGTCAGATAGCTTCAGTGGCTTGTCTGCCTTCTCTGAGCCAAGTTGCGTGACGCTAGCATTGCCTGTGTTGTTTCTGTGATTGTTTACAATGTTTAAAAAAATTGAGAACGCCGCCAGTTGTGAAGTGAGGGCAGTGATTAAATTCCTCAATGCAAGAAACGTTCGCCCATGTGATATTCATCGCCAATTAAAGGAGGTGTATGGAGACAATGTAATGGACGAGTCGTCTGTTCGGCGGTGGTGTCGCAACTTCAACATGGGGAGGGGGAACACACACGACGATGAGCGTTCGGGGAGACCGTCTGTCATTACAGACCAACTGGTGAGCTCAGTTGACGAATTCGTGAGGAACGATCGGCGCGTCACAATTGATGACATCTGTGAGCATTTTCCCAATGTTTCTCGAACAATTGTTCATGAAATTGTTAAACACCATCTGCATTATGCAAAAATTTGTGCAAGATGGGTCCCTCGCGTATCTCAATGAGCTGGCGGCGAAGGACTATGCAGCAGGAATACAGAAACTTGTCACACGTTATGACAAATGCCTTAATTTGCTTGGAGATTATGTTGAGAAGTAGTTTAAAGTATCCTCTTTCAAATAAAATGTTTTATGTTTGTTAATATTTACTTTTGTGTCTTTATTTCACGAACGGGTACTACTTTCCGGATGACCCTCGTATATTAATTTCATTTTTTCTCGCAATGCATCGCCATGAGCGGGCGAAGGCTGCATTTCTGCTAGCAACGAGTTATTAGCATTTTCAGTTAGATGTAACTAATGGCTTAATCGATAATTCTATTTAAAAAATATAATTTAAACAAACACAAGTCAACACTAATAGCAGAGTAAGCCACTGTTCTTCTTTTGCGCAGGGGAAACATCCTCTAAATTTCGTTATCTTCTCTATGAATCTTCATCGCTGGGAAATAAATGCATTTCTAAAAGAAATTGAAATCGAATGAACGAATTTATTATGTAACGTAATCGCAGGAAAATGATTTTTGCCTCCATATTATTTTACAACACCTAAAAAATAGACTGTGAAATTATTCATATTCATATATTTTTCCACTGAGACCACCTCCCTATTGTCTCAGTGACTAATCATTACGATGTAAATATAAAATAAACGTACCTACGGTCGTGAAGCAATGATAACGAGATAGCCGAGTGAGTAAACTTGTGTTTACGTCTATCTCGTTTTCACTAATCATTACCGTTCCACACATATTTAAGTACTTTTTCTCTTCAAATAGGTATCTTTTTCCTTTAAAAATTTCAGTGCCCATCGTTTGTAGTAAAACAATCGTGTTTCCCCCGAGTTGGAAGTGGTTTTCAGGGATGTGTGGTCGTTAAAATAATTTTCTCCAATCGGGATTCACCGTCACGTGAATGGGACAATTAAAACATAGGTATGGAGTCCAATCTTTCACGTAGGTGGGACATCGCCAGTGACAGCAAGAGAAAAAGGAAGGATGAAAAAAAAGAATTGCAGCTCTACAGAGTTAGTATGACAGGTTTCCATATTACATAATAAAATAAGCGGAGAAAGATACTTACAGGAAGCACCGACATTAATGGTATAAACTTATTGAACATATTTTAAAGAAGTGGATCCAATCAGCACCCGAAAGGGAAACAAATAATTGTAAACATAAATGCATAAAAATGTAATTCATGAGGTAGATGATGGGAGGAGTGAAAAAAAGAACGCGTGTAAGCATGCTAAAATAAGTGGAAAGCCGAGTTAGGCTAAGGTTAGCTAGGATTTCTTTCTGACTCGATGGACTCCTTAGACTTGGGGCTCATACTGCAGAACTGTCATAAAAATAACATTAAATTATAAAAATGATAACATGTGATATTATTACAAATTAAAAACACGAGGAATAAATACCATGACGATTTCCGGTTGACATTTTTTTTAAATTCCACACGCGCACACATTCCTAAACCTCCCCTTCTCTTTGGATGTCTCTATATCCCTCCCCAACGATTATATCTAGGAATACGGCAGCGGAGGAAAATAGAGAGAGGCAGATTAAGTATTGGCTAACGCCTGACAGGGAACTCATAGCTATCATCCCATGAACTGAGACGATCGGTGTTCGGTATTTACAGTGTTCTCCGCACCTAACCCAAACTGGGACCAAAACCCACGCAGAACAATTCTCCTGCTGCCCGGGAATCGAATTTGCCTCAGAGATCGTGAAGATCAAAAGAGTATCGTTCCGCAATGAATTGAAGAGGCCGTTTGAATTTGTTAATACATTTTTGGGCAAAATGTTCGGGGCATGTTTATTTTGCTTTTGAAACTGTACTCCGAAATATCGAGCTTGAAGTTCATTGACTTACACTGATGAGGGTCAAAGTTTGACTCTTGTAGGTAACCATTATTTCTTTGTCAGCACGACCCTCGTTCAACGTCACGTGGAGGTTACATCAAGGACATACGTATAACCATCCATTGGATAGGTCTTGAAAGCTGAAAGCCCTAAGGCATCTTTCATCAAGATGCCTTGGGCTACTGCTGACGTCGGATTCCCTTCTTCCATTCCATTATACCCCTTTGTAAGCCCTTTTTAAGCCCATTGTCCATTCACATAACACCTAATACTAATCGTCATTAATTATACACATCGGCCAAAGGTGAAAATTACCACATCATTCATACGCTTCCCGTGGTAACCGTACTACTGCTCACAGCTTACCGTATATTCCGATTTTTCCTAGAGAGGTAACAATTAAAAAAATTTTACATACATACTATCGACAGAAACTATTATTCTCTTGTCTAAATACAACCGGGAGAATCTTATTCCCTTCTGTTGGCACCTCAGTTCTAACGGCTGCTGTCCACTTTAAAGTGGGACTAGGGGACTATCGCATATAAACTCCATTCGAAAAATTATTATTAGTCTATTCCCTTTTAATATTTACCAGAATGCGAAAGAAGCCGGTCGCACGAGAGGTCACTCTCTATTCGAGTCACCTAATTTCTATTTGCGCTCCGAACGCGAATTTTAAGCTCCCCTTGTGCAAATGCGCTCGTGGATTAAGGTCAGCGTAGGCTCACTCAAACAATAGGCTAGATTAGAGTAACTTCGAACGTTCTAATGTTTTAAGTAATCTCCTCCTCACATTTCATTAATGGAGATTCGTTCATTCCCTCCCTCGTGGATCATGAACACTACTTTACTTGGAACTTAGAACAGGTCAGGGATTTACTTGGGAGCTTAAGTCCAATGCTAATGAATGGTCATAATTTTAATCAACCTTCGCATAGAGGACTTTTCATGGGGTTAAAACAGTCCATAACTTAGATTCCGAACTATTTTTGAATGACGGGGAAACGTTCCCTTTCCAATGGATTTTCGATATGAGTCCTTGGGTTCACTCCTAAATTTCGTGCGAGAAAGTTCTTCCGTCAAGATCGCATGGGATTACGGCTTAATTGATTGATAACTCATCTCGAACTCGGATTTCACATTTTCTCCGCAGTAGATGCCCGATTCCATTTCGTAATGGAACTCTCTCGGACCCAGTGCCTGCGTATGTTTCCTTTGTCCATTTCGTCGGACGGAGAAGGGGCGCGTAGATGTAGCATTGAGAGTTAAAAATATCATGCGGGGCCGTAAAGCTGTTCATTCCCTTAATGGGGGAATCATCAGCATCATCTACCAAGGATGGAGTTTATTTCCCGATAAACCTTTTTCTACACTTTCCCCCATAGTTGACTCATTTCCTCAATTCATTGTAATTCCACCATTTGCAGAGTTATCTAATATCATTGCCGTTTCTCTCCTTCCTACTCCTTCGCCTTCCACTGTTCTTCTCACCAACTCAGACTTGCGAGGGAGTCCCTTCTCAATTGGTGTTTCATCCAGTATAACTTAAGCATTATAGAGATACGGATCAAATTAGTTCTGTATTTTATCAAAATTCATTAATTGATAAGATCATTAACCACTTTTATTCCAACGCTTTGGATTCATCAACCCATGGAAATTGGTGGTTTCGTTGGTGAATTCGACTCAAGAAATCATGTTAACGATTAATTATCTCTTTTGCGAATCATATGTTTTGGGCTGAGCCCAAATTTCATAATGGTTGTTATGCTTCATTGTATTTTCATCCAGGGAAGAGTGGTCCCTGATGGTGCACCTTAAGCCGTTGAAATGAAACATTTAAGATTTTATAGTCCAATTCGACACTACATGAGATTTGATTTGGTATAGTTTCCTACCATAGAAGAGTAATGAATTTCCTAAAAACTTTGTTTTCATTGCCGAGCTCTTAACCCTTAAGTAAGTAATAGTTATTTTAATAGTTAGTTGTTCATCGACTGTAAAATTTCCTTATAACGAAAGCGCTCCCTTGTACAAATGAATCAATTCGAATATCAGGTCGGTGCGGGTTGTTTCGGTGGGTAACGCTCTCTCTGGATAACCTCAAGGTCGAGAGTTAGAACCCACCCTCCGGAATGTGTTGTGCTTCATCGCTAAAGATTTTTCTTGAGTTGAATGTAAGGCACGAAATGACCTTAGTTTTGGGAGAACCTTAAAAAAAAAACCAATTAGTACTATTGCTGAATTTCAGAGAATGATATGGTTACCTCAATTATGCCTCCGAATAGATTTCAGTTAACTTGCAAGTCATATGTCATGAAGTAATTTCATTCGGAAAATTAATTTGCACTGGAAAATGTTGAGTTTAGAGATGTGGAAGTTTGACGAATGGATGTGAAATTGCGAGGACACGTTCTTCATTCGCCCCTCGGACAACTGGGAGTCCGTTCCATCTTCTATAGGAAGTCCGTTCTCTCATCTCTAACCCCCTTCTCAGTCGCTTCTGGGCTATGTGCCCGGCGGTTAATTTACAGACCGTGGGTTGGAATGCCTTTTGTCAATTACCCAATTCACACTGGATTACATTGTGCACGGTCTTTCGCCAACAGCAGAATGTTAGCGACCACGTATTACTGGTATTTTAGTGTTCTCTCCGGAGACCGAGCTGTGAGGTCTCTTGTTTATAACTACCGCACGGCGTTAATACTGCGTTGCCATGGTAGTGATTAAGGGAACTTAGGTTTACTGTGCGGTGTAAGGAATCGCCCATGAACCGCGTGAATTTAATGGAGTGGGGAGAGAAAGGGGAGGTCCACGATCGAAGCTACGTTGTTCCATGAGTGGAGAAGGGTGGACCAAATTATTACGAACGCACATCCCATGCGATACATTTGAACTACCGATAATGAAAGGATGCACGATTGCGGTTACGATAAGGAAAAGGAGCGTCTTAAACTCTTTTAATTCACGGCTCGGGATTTGATTGAACGCCTTTAGTATCCCTTATGCCTCCTTTCGGAAGTTTCTTGTCGACAGTGATGGGATTCACTGTCCAATCATAAATTACGTAGCGTGCGGGGGAGGGGTCAAACTCTTCCACCCTCATGGAGAGAGGAGATTTAATATCGGCCAAAATTTCGTTTCGCGGTTTGTTGACGATCCACAATGAAGGCTGTCGTTTTTTACGATATCCCCAATGATGATGCTGGTATGCCGCGTGATGTTTTGGGCTGCAAGGATGAGTGACCTCGAGGGTCATGCGCCAGTGCAGGAGCTCCACGGTATCCGCTTAGTAAAACGAAGTGTTTTTCCGGGAAAATATTTTGCAACAGTCAGCTCGACGCAATAGGAATGGTGGTCCTCTGGGAAGAGTTTTTTTTAGTTGTCCTTCGTTTTTTCTGCTTGTGTCAGTTCAGATTAAAGTGCAGCCGTATGAGTTTTATGGATACGTACATTTCTTTCCTGTTTCTCTCCAAATAACTATCCCGCTACATCATCTCGTCCGGGGCCCAGTATAACTTTCCGACACTCCTCTGCTACCGCGAGAATCCCCGAAACGCAAGATTTCGAATCAACCGAAAAAGACCCGAGGGATACGCATCATTCCCGCATATACTACCTTGATCAAAAATTTCCCGGAATTTATTCAGAAAATTAAAAATACAAGTTTATTCATCTAAATCTATATTGTCCCCTTCAAAGTAATCCCCATCGACTGCAACACACTTATGCCAGCGCTTGATCCAATCCTCGAAACATTTTTTATATTCGGTTTTCGGTATGTCCATCAGTGCTCCCTGCGATTTTTACATTACTTCCTCTCGGCTGCTAAAACGCGTTCCCCGTAATGGTTTTTTAACTCGATTGAACAGAAAGAAGTCACAGGGAGCCAAATCAGGTGAATTCGGTGGCTGTTGGATGGTATTTGTTGCATTTTTCGTCAAAAAATTACGAATAATGATAGCACTGTGCGACGGTGCGTTATCATGGTGCAAAATCCACGAGTTTTCTGCCCACATTTCTGGTCTCTTTCGGCGAATTGCTTCACGCAAACGTCTCATAACGCCCAAATAATACTCTTTGTTTACTGTCTGGCCATCTGGCAAAAATTCATGATGCACTACACCGTTGTAATCCATGAAAACCGTCAGCATTGCCTTCTTTTTTGACTGAAAACGACGTGGTTTTTTTGGTCTCGGCTCATTTGGTGAACGCCATTCACTTGCCTGATGTCTGGATTGCGTGTCGTACTCATAAACCCACGTCTCGTCTCCAGTAATGATCCTTTTGATGAATGTGGGATCGGATTCAGCCTCGCAAATCATGTCTTTTGCGACGTCAACACGGTCTCTTTTTTGCATGAAATTGAGGTCTTTTGGCACCAACTTTGCTGCTACACGATGGAAACCCAAATCATTAACCACAATGTCTTGGGCGGATCCATAGGCAATGTTCAAGTCCTCCGCTATTTCTCTGATGGTTAATTTGCGGTTATTGACCAACATTTCTTTTACTTTATCAATTTTTTTCACCGACTTTCGATGCCGATGGTCTGTCACTGCGTTCATCATCTTCGATTGACTCACGACCACTTCTGAACCGCTCGTGCCACTGGTAAACGACCGTTTTTTTTAGAGAATCGTTGCCGAAACACTTTTCCAACATTTCCAACGTCCGTGCGCCACTAAATCCGTTTTTTACGCAAAATTTAATGCAAGTTGTTGTTGCAAATTTAAATCCATTTCTGAAATTGTAAAAAATCGCCAACACACACAGAGATAGATGTACTCTTGGCTACGTAACTTTTGCAAATGTCAAGTTATGACACTAAGATTTAAAGGGAATATCAACAACAGATGTACCAATTTAACAAAAAAAACAGAACTCAAATCGGAACGATGGGAGCGCCACACGGTGGTTATTCCGGGAACTTTTTGATCAAGGTAGTATACGTTCGCAGTAGTAGATGCGTCTGTGCTTATTTACGAGGTGACGTTATCAGATCCTCTCGGGCGCGCACAATCAAACATCTGCGTGCCTGGATTCGTGAGCGGATGTTCTTCCTTGGTCGTACGGGCGACCGAGGAGAGCATTCGGTAATCAATGCAAGTGAGGGTGGCGACCGACACAGCTCTCACCCTCCCCAATCCTACTCCAATCCTCCCCCACCGTGCCCGCACAAGGATGGACGTGCTTCAATGCAACAAAACGTATCGGAAGGTTTCTTCCGGCGGGGTGGGGGGGGAGAGGTGTACGGGCTCTCCCCTCTTCCTTTGGCTCTCCCCACCTCCTATCTCCCCCCCCCCCTCCCAATTCATTCCTCTCCCATTCACGCGCGCTTGTTCCGACGGCCGCACTGGCATATAGCGTGGAGTCGGAGGGCCTCCCTTTCCGTGGTTCTCCTTCGTGGTGCGTCGCTAGGGCGAACGACGATTGACTGCGGGTTCGTGTGTGTTGGGATGGGGATTGCAGTGGTGTGAGTAGAGGGTGTGGGAGAGGGGACGCGGGGGGAAGGGAGGAAAGTTGATGGTGGATGGGGAGGGGCGAGAGGAATGGTGGGTTGTGGGATGGGAGAGGAAAAAAAGTGGTGGGGAAGAGGAAGAGGAGGGGGAGTTAAGGGTTCCCACAGCCACGCTTCCCTCCCTCGCTGCTCGAGAGAGCCCACCCTAGAGTCTCTCGCCGCCCCCTCCCCTCCCCCTCTCCGCCCCAACCCTCTCTCTCTCTCTCACTCACTCTATACCTCTCCTCTCCCTTCTTCTTTTCACTCGTCCCTTCCAAGCCGGCCTCTGCTGACGCAGGACATATTCCCTGCGAGCACTCCCGACGAGTGCGTTTCCGCCGCACACCGCCTCGGATCTTTGTCGACTGCTTGTGGTGTTGTTACACTGTTGCTACGTTACCGCCGACGACGCCCATGAGGTCCGCCGCCCCGCGGCGATAGCGTCGCCCGCCTTTCGCCTCTCCGTTGCCCGCGCCCCCGATCCGCCGCTGGTCCGGGCTCGCGCGCTCTGCCCGTCCGCCCCGCCGCCTCCGCGTCTTCAGATGCGGGCCCTCCGGAGGCAGGGGTTTAATGCGACGTCGTTCGGCTCTCCGCCGCCTCCTCTGAAGCCGCTCGACTCGAGCTCTTCCGGGGGTTCACCCGAAGAAGACCGTCGGGAGTCATGCGGGAACGTGCCTTCGGTGAATCGCTAAGGTATGTGAGCCCCTCCCACCACCCCCTTCATTCCTCTCACCTCTCTGCCTCTCTCTCAAACCTCTCGAGCACGGGCCTTGGCCCTTGGGGCCTTCCGCCCTTCGCCGCCTGCCCACCCCCCCTCCCTCAACGACCCCCGGTGGGCCCACCACCCTTTCGCCCTCTTTTTCTTTTCGCTCCCCGCAGCGCCCGTATTTCCTAGGGCTCACCCTTGCGCAGCACGGGGCCCCTATATATATATATATCTTTCGCCCGCTTTCTCGCCCCTTTGTATTTCGTCTGTGGTAAATGGGAAGTCGTTAAGACCGGCCTCATAAAATGCACTGAGCCACCCCTCGTTCTTCTGCTCTATCTCTCTTTCTCCGGGTCATCGGCGTCGTCGACTGTCGGTGTCGACTATTGTGGTGGTCGGTAATGTGTGAAAGGGTTTTCTCCCCACACCCGCCAACGCCGAGTTTCGGATAAACCGGAAGAAAAGGTTCGATCGAAGAAGATGACAAACTCTTTATAGTGGTCCTCCACCACTTACGACCTTAAGTATTTTCTCACGGACCAGTGACTTAAACGATGTGCGTAACTTATTCCTTCCGCGTGTTGTTGTTCAACGGGTACAAGGCTCGTTTCAGTGCAACGCATCAGCATTGCCCCCCCTTCTTCCTTCGTGGGATTCCGAGAATTTTATGCCCCCGGGGGGGGAGGTAAAAGGGGGGGGGTGGAGAAAAGGTGGAAGAGTTTGAGGGGCTTGGGGATTCTCGGCTTGCGTCGATCTCGTCGGGAGGACCGACAAAATAGGCGTGTTCGAATCCTGACCGCGACTCATCCACGTCCATCGTTCACGTCGCGAGTTCGTGTGAGACGTGTTCCTCTGGGGGCCGACGTGATTGGAGCGTGATACTACGACTGCTTTTTATTCCTCTGTGTTTACTATTTTGTTTCTTTCCGCGGTGTTTACTACCATTGTTTCCAGATAATTTTTATTGTGACCCGCTCTGCCGAGCGTTTACTCCCGTTTCAGCGAGCGTACTGAATCGTGTTTATCCTTCGCCGAGTTCGTTTCTCCCATCCATTGTAAGATTGTCGCAGTATGAAAATGCAAAGGCGGTAATGGCAATGTTTGCCACTGGTGTGAAACACGAGTTTTCTTTCAGCTGCCATCATCGCGGTTGTGAACAGGCGAGCAGCTGTTTCCGAAGTGTCGCGCGCACTAAATTTTTGAAGTCGCCTTACGTTCGCATCGCTGGCGACATGTGTTGTGTCCTCGGAGAGAGATGGCCGTATGAAAAAGATCATCCCCGAGTGGAGCTCAGGCCAACCGCGCTAGAACCCTTTTTTACTGCGTCTCTTCTTTTAGTTTAAAACGTGATCGGAATAGGGCAGGTGGAAGCTGTTGAGGTAGATCCAGTTTAGACAACAATAAGCCTAAATAGGAAGAGAATCTTCTTATTCCTCTTTATTTTCCCCATCATACTGACCAATGCTTCCCCCCCCCCCGCTTCCTTCTCACTGCCACACTCGTAGGATGAATCCATCCCCCCTGACCCTTAGGCATTGCGTGTTGTACTGAAAATATATGTAAATTTGAATGACCGCTTCGGACTCAAAACTCATTCGACGACCCCTCCGCTATAATTTATATTCATGTTTCCGCGCTCATCGGCTTTTATCCCGTATACGGATGGGGTTGAATAATTGGTGGGATAATATATTTTTTTCGGGGCGCTTCTATGATCAAAATAGTCATGCTGCGTGTGCGTGTGCCCATACGAAATTTTATAAAGCTTTTTCGGTTACGCGGACATACCGACGATAATATTTTAACACTCGTTGCTGCTTTTGGCTGTGAACCGAACGGAAAATGACGGAATTCACGTAGCTGGTGATTTTTATTTATTTATTTATTTATGTGCCCTGCAAGCCATCGCTAGGGTAGGGAGGGAATTGTTATGTTGAAAATTTGTTCGTAAGGGTGGGTACATTTGGAGTACCTAATCCTTTGGGAACCAAATAATACAACTTCGGGCATAATATATGAACGAAAGAGCTTGCGAGATCATATCTCTGACCACAACGAAAGATTCAGAATTTTTATCAATATTAAGATTTCAGTGTCCTTCCATCTTCAACTTCACGTCGTACCGAATTAATGAACTCTTAAAGAATTTACCCCTAGGCAGCCCGAAAATATAATCCGATATGGGATTGGAGCACATGGTCTTATTG
Organism: Hetaerina americana; assembly: GCF_022747635.1. Classification (NCBI taxonomy): domain Eukaryota; kingdom Metazoa; phylum Arthropoda; class Insecta; order Odonata; family Calopterygidae; genus Hetaerina; species Hetaerina americana. The sequence continues at coordinate 432,678 of NW_027287261.1, forward strand.
CTTGCTGGTAGGCGCACCTCTCACGAGTCTGATGACCATGTGGGCAAAGGAAGAGGTCAGAAAAGCTTATTGTTAAATTGGCACATAGGATGAACTTTATTCGCGACAAGTGATATTGGTGTTGCAAAGGACGTGACAGCATGCTATGCATATTTACCTCCATAAATTCCACTGATCTTTCGAAGTAAAGTACGCAGCGCTAGGATCGAAAAACAGGAATTCGGAAATCCAACTCTGCGGACATCTGACTTGTTGCTTCGAGCCTTCTTAGTTTTCATCGGGGAAAGGATTGCTTTTTTTTCAACCCCCTCCACGACATTCTCCCATTCAGTTTCTTTCGCATCGCCCTTGTTTCCACTCGCGTGATTTAAACAGCCGAGTAACATGGGAACCGTGGCGCGCGCGCACAGACACAAAAGCAGGTCGTCTTGTCCGAGCAAATAGACAGACCCCCGACCTCATTTCGACTCGGTTTGGCCACTCACGGGTAATATATGGTAAGTCTACGCCTACGTGTCCGGTTAAATCGCTTCAGATAGATGTGGCAGCGGCAGCAGCTAGCCGACCGACCCCTTCCACTCAACTTCGGCCCGGCCCGATCCTCACTCCCTTGACGTTAAGGCCTTATTATGCCGCGATCGTATCTGCACCCGCGTTCCCTTCCCGGCGCAACCCCACTCCCTCGCCTCCTCCACCCCCGCACGTTTTGCCCCCTTCCCTCCGCCGAACATCCCTCGTCATGTCCACCCGCGAGTGGGAGAGGAGGGCCTTGCCCGAACAGTGCGTTTCGTTCATTCCTCGAGCTCGTCTCTCACTCACTCCCTTGAGCCAACCAAGCTACGCGCGCCTCCGGATGGTCTCGGCAAAACTTATTGGCACCGTCTTCGCCCGTTTCCTTTGCTTGCCGAGGATTCGTCTTCGGACGTGACTCGAATACCATAGGCGAAGAGGGAGAGAGCGAAAGAGAGAGAGATGGATATAGAGGGGCTTGTCTCGTGATATCATCTCACACAAGTCACTCGCAAAATGTTTGAGCACGACCTTATAGTCGGTGTGCGTTTGATCGGTGCGATATATGCTTTTTTCCTTCTTACTCTCTCACTCCTTCCTCCTCCCCTCCTGCCGCGGTCGATTCGTCGAGGTCAAATCTTCGGTTGTGTAATGATTACAGTATCATATCACCATGCTTGATATGCGTTCGCTTGTTCAGGTCCCCCTTTAAACGAAGTTGTGCTATCTGACGCCGCGCTTTTATTTCGAGTCGTAGACCTGCGACCCTCCAACCAATTCGAGAAGGGTGAGGAAATTCTGAGGATTGGCCGTGGATTTTACACCCGGTGGCAGGATGAACCCTCCTGGAATTTTAAATCTCTTTGTCACTTCTGCCAATAAAGGTGAGGATTCAGCCGTTAAAGCATTCCCAAATTGTTTTTCCAATGGACACTGAATTTCAACGAGGCAATCTCGTGCTCGATTGTTAAGGGAGCCCTCGAAAGAAAAATTCTGAGGGAGGAAAAATATCGAAGATTCTTCCGGAAGACGGAAAATAAATTTAAAGAGCTTGGTGGAAGATGATAATTTTTATGGTATCTGGCAGGGACCGTACAGCGTCTTAACTTATAAGGTATAACAACTGCAATCATGGTCAAAGGGATACCGAAGCCGTCGCTTCTCCTGTGCATCATGCAAGAGGAACGCGGTTAACAGTTATCTAGCTCTACGTGCAACCTGAGGACTTAAACATCACTTAAAAAAATGTCCTTACCAGCTGATCTTTCCCGGTTGCCGTACTAGAGAACGATATGAGAATACTAGGGTTTTGGTATCCTTGAGGTTGGACATTATAATTTTATTATCCTTATCCTGTCTTCTGTTTCGTCAGTTGGTAAATTGGTAAGTATTCCCTCTCCAATTTTTAGCTAAATAATCGTGGATCGTTTTTCTCTTGAAATGATATCTTCTTTTTTACTCAAGAAAGGTATTTTTTTCAATTGACAATCACCATGGGTTGTCCATTTTCATGGATTGATGGTCCTATTAAATTTCCTGTTCGAAAGTTTTTATTAGCTGGATTAAGTTTTCTTGGTATGAAGAGTAAAAGTTTCACAGGCATTAATATCATTATTATACGTCTTCCTTAGACACGAAAGCTTGAATTAGGAAATAATTGATTAATGTCTTACCTTAATATGATGTTTGTTATTGATTTATTACTTTTTGCAACTATAATATCACATTAAATGCAACGCTCCCATCTTCCTTAAAATCAAAGGCTCTCTTTATGAGTCTTTTCGAGCTAGTGCGAGGAGTAAAATAAACTTTGTCATAAAGGAATAATACAAGATGGTGTAAAATATCTTGTTCCAACATCAATATTAAATAATATTTAAAAGTTAATATTTTTTTATCGGATGCAATTCCATAAGAAAACATAACTTGGGTTTGGATTTCATTTTCTTACACATTGTCTTAAAAATTAATCCAAGTTTATCCTGATAGTGTGAACAAAGTCGACGAAGCATTCACATTTGAATATATTTTTCCTGCAACGGAATCAATGGATGTTTTAAGCACTGTGTATTTTTGAATGGAATGTAGTGGTATTTTTACGGGCAACTGTAGTCTCATATAGACACGGACGAACCTCCTCATAGTTTGGTTTTTGAGCTTGTCAAACTTGTGCGTCGTTTCACTGCGTATTCCGGATTCAGTTGTAAGGCTTCCAATGGGTCATTGTGGCGTTCTAACCGATAGCGCGGCCCAGGTTCGAGTCTCTTCGAAGGCGGATGTGCGATTTGGCTCCCAGAGCCTGCTCCGTAAAGGAGGGCAGGCCGGAGTGGCTTATAGCTCCGCTCTGTTCTCTCAAATGGCCTTTCAGCGCTTGAAGGGCATAAAGAGTTATCATGCGCGTAGGGACCATATATGAAGCCACTTAGTCATCTCTCTCTCTCTCTCGGATGAATGTGTGGCACCATATGTATCGCCGGACTAGAATGCCGAGCTTCTGCTGGTTCCAAGCTTTCTGTCTCTGGCGTAATCGACGCCAATTCATTCATCAAAGCGTCATCGGTCTGGGAGAAGCATTCTAAGAAATATATTTCTTATTTTCCTATTCCAAACAATGACATGTAGGAGAAAGCAAGGATATATTATTTTCAAGTGAATGACATAAATTATTCGCCTGAAAGCATGTTTGACAAATTAAGGAAATGGTCGATAAGAAACATCTTCGCGGTCAACAAAAAGAATAGCACTGTTTGACCCTTCATGACTGCAACTGTAACGGATGTTTTTTTGCTTCGTTTAAATCATCGGCTCCCGTACTATGATACTGAAATGTTTAATTGAAATTTTTTCTTTAAGAAGCAACGGCTCACTGAGAATACCTTCGTAAGAACAATACTACATATAATAAGCTCAAGAAAGAGTAGAAATAATTACTTTTTTGAGAGCTTTACGTCGATACTTTCGCTGGCAATAGATAAACATGGATCCAAGGATCTTTATTAATGGATTTTCCGATGTGAAATTCATCTTCAGCGGGACATTTTTTATTTATGATCCCCATGCTGATCCAGACTTAGCAGCCATAATTCTTTGGGCGGTCGGCAATATGCGTATACTAGTAGCAAAGGATATAGGGCAATGCGTACACGTGAAAGTTGTTAAATCTCTAATTTGATGTCCTCAGGCTACTAGAAAATAGAATCGAGTTTTCAGTGATATTTCCTTTTATGTTCCAATGTACGTAAACTTCATCCATAGGGGGATCTATTTATTTATGATTCTCCTGCACACGTGGACATCTCAGTCATAATTCTTCAGAGTTGGTTAGATTCAGATACTTATAACATAGGCAATGGACAATACTCATATCGTGCAGCTCCCTTCGGTCCTTAAATTCTGGAAACTGGAATGGAAGAATTTATTTTACTATTATGATAACTATTGGATATTCGGGAGGGAGAGCTTTCTATTTTTCGCCCTTTAAACATTTGTGCGATTTTCGTGAATAAATCTCCTTTTCAAAGAACTAATAGAATTGTTTAAGTTTAAAAAATGTAAAATTATTCCGCTGGCCCGTTAGTAGACTGGCTTGAAAAGAGTCATCCACCTTAGGCCTTTTTTAGCATCGAAATATCAAGCAGCACTTTATGTGTGTAATAAATTTTGAACTGAAAAAGAATTGGTGATCCATCTTCCATTTCGTGCTTTCGTATCTCTTTGGGAGCAGCATTTAAAAGATCCTTTTAATGGCTGTCATCGATGACGCAATTTAATTCTCGGCACGGACGATATTTGACTTTATAATTCATAGAAATTGGACCGAAACCGAAACAATGGGTCAGGTGATAGCTTAAAAGGGGGAGTTAAGAGACGTCCTCGTTTGTAATACATATCCGTGTTTCGGCGGACCGTTGCCAGTCCTCTTTGTAAATATCGCTCCGAGTGCCCTCCCTGTCAAATTATCCTCGGGGGAATGTTGTGTGCATGGCGTCTGCCGAAGACGGCGCCTGAGATGTGCTAATTTTCGACTGTCGCCGTCGTTCGATCCCAATCAAAATCATCATTCCGGACGGGTTCGAGAAAATAAATCGTCTTCCACGAATACAATGGATTCTCGTTAATAAAATATTGACACGTTTTCTCCTCTCCTCGCGTCAGCGTTCGATCTAATCGAGTACCGCGCGGGCAAATAGGACAATTGTACTTGATGGAGTCCTAATTAAAATGCGAAAGGTGCCCCGCGTGTGGAGCTCGCCTGAAGTTCCGGTCCTCAACTCTCGAGCCCCAAACGTCTCTGCTGCCTCTCGTCTTCCCCCCATCACCACACATGCACACTGTGGGCTCTAGGCTCTATTGGCCAGGGTTACCACCACTCGGGAACTCGTCGTTTTGTCGCAGAGATGCGAAGCATCGGATTCTCAAGGTGTGTAACCCTAGTTTTTTTATTTCATTCTGAAATCAAATTATCCTTGTTTTTCGTCGTGGGGAGTGGTGGAAGGACGGTGTTTCAATTACGACCGAAATTCCCGCATGTACGTGTATATGTCCCGCCCGCCCAACAACCCTTATCTAGATCACCAACGAACACAGTATTAACTCGCTGTCAATCACTTGACATGTGGAAGGTTTTTCTAGATAGAAAGACGACTCAGTTGCGCTTTACCGAAATGGGAGGTGTAAATTAATGGAAATTTAATATTTCACGGTATAAAAATTACCGTCTTGATCAATCTGAAGTCCTACAATCTATGCTATTTTGGTTGGTTATTCCGTAATATGTGCTAAATCGTGTCCCTGTTTGTCTTAAATATTTGTATAAATACTTTAAAAAGTTGGCAAAGAATAATTATTTCGTTAAAACTTTTCTGTCCTATTATCTAAAAATAATACTCCTTAGCTCAGTTTTATTGCTTTGAACGCCAAGAGAAAGCTCCTCATGTCCTGTGATAAAAGAAGAGTTTAAGGAATATTTGTGTGACTAAATGATCCGTAAGCCCTCAGTGATGTCATTTCATTTATGTATTCCTCAGCCATGTCCGTGACTGTTCGGTTGAGAGCCATACGATTTGATTTGAATTTTACTGCCGGTTGTAAATACGAACTGAGCCAGTACCATGCCCTTATCCGGGTTTTCATCGTTTTCAATTAATGAAATAATCAAATACAGTATGCAAACATTTTTAAATCGGGCGATACGAACGGGGAAACACATTGGTGCAGGATCGTGGATCTAATGTGAGCGGTGACTCGTCTCACGTTGATTCCATTGGGAAATAACCTAGCAAAATCGATATTCGACAATTTTATGTCGAAATTTTTCGTTGTGTACGCTTTTTTTATTTAATTCTCCAAGGGTAATTTTATGGGTACTGTCAAATTACTGGTCGTGGGTGGTAGATAGTGGCACAATATCAATTACGAATACAGAAAAACTGAATTTCATAGCTCACCTTAGCACATGTATTTCCGTCAAGGTGTTACGGGAAAGAATAGACTTCATTCATAGAGTCCTTGCACATAATACAAGTATATCTCTAGTGAAAATGTTCACAACTAGTGACGTGAATTTCTTTAGAAAAAATATATTTGACGGCAATTGAAATGTGTGGTTGTTGAAATGAAACATTCCACATCAGCTTTCCGGAGTGATGAATATTTCAATTTTGAGTCTCTGAGTTGGAGCATAAATGCTATCTGATTTTATTAGGTCAATTTATGTATTCGCTGATTGGAAACCGAAGAGCCATTAAGTAAAATCTCCTCCAAACGATTATGATCCTTATATCCTATGGAGGAAATTGTACATTCAGAGAATGCCTACAGAATGACGTACGGGATACCATGTCATTCGTGCCTGGTAAATATTTTCGCTAAGACTAATATTTTCACATGTTGCAATCAAAAATTATCATTCAAGTCAGGAATATTTTTTTATGAGTTCACAGCAACATTAATGCGACCTCCATTTAGCTCTGCGGCCTCTGAAATAAAAGGAGACCCGTGACCATTCGACTCGTTCGTCCATGATCATCGGGCGGCGCATTCTTTGGATAGCGCAAGATCGCACATATCCTCTTCAGCTCTCAAACTTGAGCTTCCCTGAATTCCAACTCAGTTTCTACTGCAACTTAACGTTGTATTTGATACAGTTTCTGTTTCAGGAAACTTCAAATGTAAGAAATGACGGGGAATATGGGTTACATTAGGCGCAATGGAGGCATATCTGATCACGGATTTAACGTTTTCACACTAACATTTGGCTCACGAACATATTTTACAGCCACTTGAAGTACTTCTTACGTGTTGGGACAGTTTCGCGTCACATGCTACTTGCGTCATGGTTTCACCACTGTAAGGCATCATCGTGTGGAATTATGGCACACCCTGTGGTCGCGGAAAACGAAAAATGAAAATTAAATTTTGGAAATACATTGTTTTCATTTAATCTGTACGATGGAAAAATTGCTGCAACTTACGGCTCAAATAATGTCATATGTTTCATTTACTCTTAATTAGGAATAAAAAAAATGTGTAAAGATATTTTAGACTTAACACCCTGTGAATGCAGGGAAATGAGGGGTCCTCATGCTTCCAAATGAGAAAAGTTAAAAATTGTTGGAAACTTGTTTAGGGATATAGGTTTTAGGGAAATATATATAAGGAAAAGGGATAGGATTACATATAAAAGACGAATACAGGAGAGATGAGGAAGGTTGAATCAAGCAGATCACAAATGCAAAAATATTTCCTTGACCGGGACTTAAATAAATATTTGTTCGCCATATGGCGGGTTTTCGTGTTTGAGTGTAAATGTATGTACGAACTATATAGGAAATATTCAATTTTGAATTTTTTTCATGCATTGATTATTTTGCATTTGTAATTGCAGTTATTACCGTGCACCATAAATTCTTACGATCCATCAAAACGCGTGCGTGGGTCAGTATTTTTTCAAACTTTAGCGTACCTTGCTTCTCCGTAATGATCCGAGTTTTTGTACCGAAGTTTTTCTTTTATTAATTATGCACACATTATAATCATATTCTCTCCTAGCATATTTGTTCAGTACTTACGTAAAATATTTATTACTGCTTAATGTGACAGACTTAGAAAGAATTTAATGATATGATGCGGCCGCTGTCTCTAATTGTCGATGGAAAAAGATAGCTTTACGTTCGATCGAGAAATTTTGCATTTTTACGTACGAATGGGCAGTTTCGTTGTTGACTCCATAGTTATCATTTGGTGGCGGGATCATCGAGCCGTAGGATTGTTCCGCTACTGACTACGAAGTCCCTGATTCAGCACCTGGTGATATCCCTTGACTTTCTCAGCCAAACTCAAGCTGCATGAATTTCTGGGTACCGCGGGCGAGGGAGAAACCCCCCCCACACCCCTCAATCCAACCCCCACCCGAGTGTGAAATTCACAAGCCTTCACAAGATGGGCTTGTTAGTGAAGAGGTGATTTCTACCCTCATCTATCAAAACCAACCTGCGGGCTGATTGCTGTGGTGGATGCCATCTTTCGTTAACATATTGATGCTACGTCGCGCTTCTCTTCATCCATCTTAATAACCTTGATTTTATTCGTTTCTCTAATATATCTCACCTACCTAAATTATGGAAATGACCTCAGCAGCTGTCCACGCTCCATGATTCTGTATATTTCAGTATTACACCTCCTCTTTTCGGAATTAAATTCGTCGCACGAAAGGGATTACGTATTATAAGAGATAGATGAACAGAGATGTGTCAAATAAATGTATTCCGAAACCGCAATACGCTAATTTTCCATTTCGGAAGATGGTGTGCAATGTTTAAATTGCGTGATTCTCTGTGAGTAAATCATTCACACTTGGGATTGGGTCTCGTTACTCAGTACTCGCTTCATGAGATTCGCTATGGTAGCCCCCAAATACGGTTTTGACTGTAAACACAGTCATGTATCTGTAGCATCAAAATCTAGCTTTCTTTATAATGTGAACTTTTAAACTTCCCGACAAACAAATGTCGACTCATTTTCAGCAAAATTAGAAAATAAAAACGCCTAATAATTTTCTTGGTCCTTTTCGGTGGAGCTTTGCCTCCCATGGATCAAGTATTTCTTTTGAGAAGGGAAATAGATTCGAAAAGCTATGGACATCGCCTAAGATAACCCGAACTCATGCGCACGTTGTTCCATAGGCATTTATCTGATCAGCCGTGACCCACGGAGAACTCTTTGGGCCCGATCTTTTTAACGCCAGAGAAAAAGCATTAAAAACATTGAAGTTTGTCTATTCTGAAATGAAAAAAATAAACACTACAGGTTTCGATTAAATGACTTTGGTCCATTTAAAATTAATTTGGTTATAACCGGCACAGGGAAAGGAACTGGCCCCCCTACCCTGATGTGTGAATTTTTCACACGCCGTATAGGGCTTAGTACTGGGTGATCTCTACCATCACCTACTAAACCGACCTTCGGGTTGATTACTGTGTTTATGGTTTTTTTTTATTAGTGCAAAGATGAAACCATATCGGAAAGAAAAATTGTTGTTAAATATTTCGGGTGCAATATTGGTGGGCTATATTTCTCAAGGAATGTTTTATTTTTCCATTTTATTAAATGGGTAAACTTGAGATACTGAGACGGAATTATTCACGCGCACGTCTGGAGTTCTTAAAGCAGGCATGGTGGCTTCTTCATTCATGTAATTTCTTATCGGAAGGCGTTTAAAGTGTGTTTTTAATGCATTAGCGTGGGAGCTACCTAAGCTGCCCTCAGAGGTGCGTGCTCACCTCCACTCGTGTTTTCCCTGCTGGCTCCCTTGTGATACTATTTACAACTTCTATTTCCCTTGTTTCATTGTTTTCTTTTTCCTTGTTCCTTCACTTGTGGCACTCCTTACAGCTTCTACTTAGGTTTTTTCTCGTATGCTCACCATTTTCCATCCCAGTGCTCGCCTCATTTGTCACGGATAATTTAGCAATTTAGGATATGAATCAAGCTTTGGAAAACTTTTTCTTTCGCATATAAGTAAACTTTCACGTCTTTTTCCGAAAGGACCACACCAAATTGACTGTTATCGACTGTCCTTGTCACTAAACGCTCGCGTAATGCCGTCAAGAAGAGATCTTCAAAACAGCTTTTTTTTTCTTAATTAAGGCCGGGAGTCCAGCGCTCTTGTGTCACCACTAAGCAAGCCTCCATTCCGTCAGCGGAAAAAAATGTCGCGTAATTTGCGCAATTAATCGCGCGATAATGCCACTTGCTGCAAACGGGATCGTGACGAGCGACCATTGCAGAACATTAAGGTCGATGGGAATGGCATAAACGCCTCCTTCTTGGACAATTGCGAGCACAATCTGTGGAATGAAGAAAACCTCGTCGCCATGACTTGGTTGGACGAAAAATCCTTGTGCCGAATTTAACGATTAAACATTATTAAGGAAAGAGTGGGATGAAGGAGGACTTGTAAAGGATAGCAAGTGGAGTGAATGAAACGTCGCGAAGGAAAGAGGAAATTGTCGCAGCTCGGAACGAGGGAAGATGGAATACGCTGCAAGCGTAGATTTCGGTTGTATGCACACCATCGACTAATTTTATATCGTACCTTCCGGTCTAGGTAATCATCGTTGGAAAAGACGTAATATAAATATTGGACTTAAACTATTTACCCTTTGGAATGCGAAGTAGTCACGATAACTAACTATTTCGGTCGACAGGAGGATGCGAAGTAGGCGGAAATATCGGGGGATTTCCCTGTGGACGGCTGTACTAGATAAAGAGGATATGGAGTTGGATAAAATGAGAGAAGTAAGCTGTTTAGTTATTATTTTTGCCGAGTTTTTTTCAATGCATTAGCCGAGATGCTTTTTTTATTTTTCTCCCATTCTCTAAAGGATCTTGGAGTGGAATAACTCCATGCCATGAGTCAAGTGCACGAGGATTAACGGATGGTGTCATGCGCAAAATAGTACATAATACGCATTAAGTTCTTAAGAGCAAACTCCACTGAGGTTTAGTATAAAAACCGTACTTGTTCGTAGTGAATACTGAGTAATTCGAGTACTCTATGCTTCCATAAATTTATGAATATTTATTCCTTAATTTCTGAATTGCAAAGCAATCAAGTTTCAACACATAAAATTCTATTTTACATAATGCCAGAAGAGCCTGTTTACAGAAGCGGGTCGATTCCGTTACGACCAGTCCCACCTACTCGATAACGGACCGGTGTCCTAAAGGCAATGCAGAGTGGAGTCTCAGTTCAATTGCTTTGGTGTGCTCTTCAATTTAATCGGTGGGTTGAGTGGACACGTAATGTTTTTATGGCACGCATTTAATCGGAGAGTTTGTGGAGATTCGCCATTCCCCCCTTTCTCGGTACTGTGTATTTGGAGAGGATTTTTTAAATTCATCACGACGAGCTGCTGCTTTCCACACCCAACTAAAGGGAATGAAGAAAGAGAGAAAATACGTCGACTGAGTTCTTAATGCCTTGCGGATGCAAGGAAAGTTGTGGTACAACGCTCGTTGCATATTCGAATGCGTGCAGAGGAGGCACGGAAGCCATGACCGGAGATCGGTAGTGCTCCTATCATTTTCCAAACGTGGAGAACCATTATTTTTTATGAATTATTTCATCCCTCTAAGAGACATCTACCGTGTATAAATTATTTTACAATAACCTAATTGGATCAAAGTTCACGTCATATGAATGTCGATAGAATGAAATCAAGACAATGGAGAATAAAACCGAGTAGACATCCCTGTGAATAAATTGTATGAAGACCAGAATTTTCTTACCTGTAGCAGCGGTTTTCCGGCATTCAAGGATGACAGTGATATTGAATGACTTGTTAACATAATCAAAATGACGAAATCATTGATTTATATCGAGTATGATCGATCGATCTTCCGAGTCACGTAGGATACTTAGGAAAATTATGCAGTATTCTTTCGGCACCTGAAGTATGCTACCATTATAATGAGGAAGTAAGCAGTGGCTGACAGGGAAAATGCCTTATTAGTCAGTGATGGTGCGTCTCTGTCGCTAAGTTGACGAAGTATCCATTTAACATAGTTTTGTTACGAAAGTTAATGAATAATAAAAAATTGTTGAATCTGACCTATAGATGATAAGTGCGTTTCTATAGACTGATTCTCCTCAATAGGCAACACTATCCCTAGTCGTCGTCATTGAAAGTTTCTAGGCATCTGACGTTCTATATCTATCTCATATTACTGTTAAATTCCATCGATGTGATGAAAATATAAACTGTCGTGGAAATACAAAACGGAATGTAATCATTTGTAATGATAATTTTACAATATTTTCGTTAATATCTGTATATGCCAATGTTGTTCATCCGGAGCGATATTTGTGAAAAAAGTCACTTTCTTAAGGAACTTTCGTAGATATATGACTGTGAAAGTTTGTTTTGTTGTTTTAACCATCTTGAAAAGCATCGTGACCGGCCTTGTAGCTTCGCTTTGCGGGTTGAGATGGGGCCACGAAGCGGGTGGAGACATTCATGACGACGTCGCTGATTTCATGCGCCTCCATCATTTCCTTCCACTCGAATTCGATGATGTCGTTATCTCTAATGGACTATTGTTTCGCTTCGATTTGTGACCATCGGTGAATTTTTGGTGTCTACCCACATGTCTCCTAGCCCACAGACGGACGGATGTCAGTCCAACGCGGTGTGAATCTTCACCTTGAAATTTCCTAATCAGATTTTGATGATTTGTGGTCTCAACCTTGTGCGTAAGTAATATAAAGTAATGCTATTGATAATGTAAGACTCGCAGTTTTTCGTCCTCCCGAGAAAATTCATCGTATTTTGTCAAGTCGCGACGGTAGGTTTTCTCATGCACAGTTCGTCATATTCCAAGCGACCCTCAAAACGGATGTGTGGCAGGAGGGGTGGAATGACCAAACCGAAAGCACAATATTCAACCCTTACGTTTCTCATTTTGAAGGATGACGGCGGAACTCGATTGGTACATACGCGCATCAGTCTTGCTGCGTGTCAAATTTAAATGATAAGGGTATTTGAGCATGTTCCGCTCCCTGTCGCTGTCTGCGATATCCCAGAGTACCCGATATTCAGAAAATCATGGTGTCTGAATACGTAAGCCACGGGTGTCCAAGTGTTCAGATTTGGACCCGGAACCTTTCTGTCAGCAGTTGAACGGTTTTACCCCACCACTCCCAGGGGAGGAGGGTGGGTGATGGGATAACAAAAGTCAAAATAATAAGTTAAACATTACACGAGTATCATTTTAACCCAGTGTTGGGGTAATTGACGATATTATGCATGTAATCTAAACTTATCATTAATAGTTTACCTCCCTTAATTTTTCATTCCGAGCAGTTGATTAGTTACCCAATAAATAGCACTTTTCCTCTAGATAAAAAAATTATTACCGGTCAAGTCACGATGTATTACATAATTTTCAGGCACAAGAGTGAATACAATTGGTCTTTTTCACGTTTTTATCCGAGACACGCAAGGATGTCCGGTGAAGAACATAGCACTGCCAGAAATCAGATATTTGTCTGTCTGTAAACTTTGGTTAAACTTTAAATTCCACATTTTTCTCAATCTAATACCAAGCATTTCATCCTGTCCATCCTTTCCACCTGCCACACCCTCTCCCTTTCGCTTCTCCCCCACTTTCTTTCCTCCCGGATAGTATGCACGTATACTTGTAAGATGGAACTAGCACTTCTGTATCCTGAAGATAATGTAGTATCTCGACAAACGGTCTATAATAAACTTTAATCCAGTGAAAGAGCGCTATTACTTGGTCATCAATATGCTCCATTGCCACCGTATCAAGCCTGAAGAAACGCGATTCTTCCGAACAGTTTACTGTCAACAGTAATTAGTGCACCAAATTAACCGTAATAATCATAGATTGTTATTGAAACTATGGTTGGAATTAAATAATATTTTCGAAAAAATATTTTAATGTCGGATTAATTTACGAACTGGAAATTTATCACTAGGTGAAAGCTGAATCAGTGCGTAGTATTGATCATCAGCGATTGACATCGCTGGCCAGCAAGAAATCTCTCTGGGACTTGCGAACCAAAAATAATATACTCAGACGTTATTCACGCAAAAAAAATCGTAAAAAACATGATGTTTTTGAATACACATATGATTAAATACAGTAATATTGATGGTTATATATTTTATTTTTGAAATATTTTCTCTCAAAATATGTTACGAGTCAAAAGAATGTCAATGTGTAAAGGACTGTTAGGTTTTATGTCGTTTGCAATGGCTGTTTTTCTTTTTAATAACGTTATTGCTTGGTAATACTCATTATGGTCATTTATTTTCCCAGTGTTCTTAAAAAAATTGCGATTAGTATTATTATACTATTTGCTTTACGAAAATTCTTTCTTCAAAGTTCCCCGCAATTAAATTTTTGGAAAACTGGAAAGTGAATATCGCCCTGTTCGTCTGCGCTGACATCATTCGAAATGAGCAATTTTTCTAATTCTCTTGACGCCTTCTCTGCGAGTCACTTCATCATGGTCACTGTATTTTATGCTCCTTGGTGACTGATATCCTCTTCGGAAGTGCACTTCACTTCCTTATTATCGTTTTAGGGCATACAAATTTCATTATTCATGATTAATTGATTTTTTTTATTTTAAGGGTCATCATATCCGTATCCATAGGAAAGTTTAGAGTGGTTTTTATGTGCCAGTTTGAACTAAAAACCTCGTAAAGTCAGTCGCTTGTGAGAGCTAAACACATTTCTTTCGCATTAATTAGCTAAATTGTGAGAATTTCCGAAATGTTTCGATAAAGCACATTCCCATGGATTTAATTTTTCATTAACCTTAATTTAGTCCTTAGGTGAAGCAGTCATATTTCCTTGTGGCTTAATTTTAAACTTTATTCAGGTAATAAATTTCGTTATCAAATTTTAATTGATAAATGGGATTATTATTTTGGAATTTTCCTAGAAAAAATGCTATTAATTATTTATTATCTTCGGAGTAATGGCGCTAGTTGAAAAAATTCACTTAATATTCCTTTGATGCGAAGGCCACTCGGAGAGGATTATTTATAGGAGTCAGGCATGTTTCAGTTGACCTTGTGGAAAATGGTCTATCATAATTCTGTTTTGTATGATGTTCACGGTGATATTAAGAAGGTTACTATCCGAGTATAAATGCTTTTGTCGGAGGAAAATAAAAATGGGGATTTACACATATTTCATATTCTCCTTAGCTTTTCCCTGAAATAAGAAACATTTTAAAAACTTTATCGACAGTTACTTCTGAATAAAAAGTGCGCTTCTGTTATATCAACAGGGACTATTGTGTCGAATTAAAATTTAAGTAATTCTTCAAAATTTACGTAAAGGCTTGGCTTTCGTTGACAGTCGTACAGTTTTTGGCCTGACGTTCTATTCCTATTACCGAAGAAAGGGAATGGAAGGAAGAGTGTAATTTTTGCACTTATTCTCATTTCATTCTTTTCTTCTTCCTCTTCTTATTGTTAGTAGAAATTCACGTTTCAGTTAGCTCGCTCGAAGCCGATTGGCGGGAGGGAAAACTATGCGAAACAGATACAATATGAAATGGGTGAAATAATGTATGAAAAATTGTGATGAAATTCTAAAAGGTATCATATGGGTCTCATATCTTTCTTGGTGTTGTCGGTTGGTGTAACCTGCTCATGGGAGGTAGAACCTGAATTATCTCTCGTTAACGGAGTGAAACTCGTGTGACTTTCTTAAGAGATTTGTTCTGCCCGATATTCTTCCCGTTTTTAGTGATTCTCGCCCTAGATATGCTCATTTAGCCCTTTATTTTTAATTGTTGATGTTGATGAAAATCCTGACGTTCCTTTGTGAGCTTTCTTTAATTTCCTCCTTGAGCTATGTTGGCCCTCCTACTCTTCCAGGGAAGGAAGAGTTCCCCTACGCTCCATGAGCTGGTCCGGTCTCACAAGCACGAACGTGTACCGTTCGCCATTATGTCTCTTGTGGCCAGGTCACATATGTTTATACGACATTCAGCCCCACGTTAGGATTAAATACCATTCCCTTTAAGTAGGTTTTACGTGAAAGAGTCCACTGTTTAGCTCCGATCGCATGTGCTACATACGCATGGTGATACGAGTTCGAATCAGTGCGAGTCGATGTAAGTCATGGTCGATCATAGTTGAAGCTTTTCGTGACGCAGGACCTCTCCAACATTCCGAGAAAATTTGTATCGAAGAGATTTCTAATGACCGCGATGATAAAATAGTCGTAGGCCACAATACGGAAACTTTTCTGTGGAAAATATCTTGAACTATCTCAAGTCTATCTAAAACATTTTAAAACTGTTATGGTCTGCTAAAATGTGACAAAGTCTGAAATTTTCTGACAAATATTTCCATTTTGAGAATCAAAAATATTAGTCCAAATTAAAGTCATAGACGATCTACGAAGTGGATATATTTCCTATTATATGCATAAATTCGTTGACTTTATGATTGACTTCGCCCAAGAATTGTTTTAAAAACATTACTATTATCTTGCAGATAGAACTAATTTCTTGTTAAAACGAAACGAAATATTTTGCCAAGTGGTCAATATTTGTACATATATAAATATTTTGAAATTTGTGCAGTCATGGTTAACCACAGAACACGACCTATTTTTCGTGGATGCTCTATTTGAATGAAGGATAACGTAGGGACTCTGGGTCACTTGTTCCAAATGAACGAAGTAATAAGCTTTTCGTTGTTGAACAATGATAAAAAATATTTCTAAAGAACAAAGTCTTTAGCTATTCCCGTTTCCAATTTAGAAACATTGATACGTTGTGCTAACCAGTGCTGATTGAATTACCTGGATGGTCTATGTAAAGGAGCTAGAGCGTTACCTGAGGAAAGCAGTTAGCTGAGCAAAGCATTAGATGTGTGTCATCTTGCAGCGGGAACGCGTTAATCCACAGTTTCTGACGAAGCTAATTTATTAGCGATTGCTGCCCCCTGGACAGAGCGTGTATCATCCTGAAAATTCTTGAAAATGATAAACTTAGATCATTATTTTACCACTCAAAAGACACTAAGAAGATTCTTCTTTATTTTGGGAATATGAAACGTTCCATCAAAGTTAAGCGCGAATCAATTCGTCATTACCCGTGTTTGTTGATGGTTACTAACAAAGTTTTGTTGACAACTCGCAACAATAGCAGTGGCGATATATCGCAATACGAGCAACTCATACTAAATATACTGTCACGTGCAAATGGTGTAAACCTAAATGGTAAAACCTACCACCCATTCGATGCTGGGCGCATATTATATGCAAAATCTTCTAGTACCAAGGGGACCTGGGATAAGCACGAACTTCGGGGGACCCCAAAAAGAACGCGTGGAATAATCAATTTATAAATGACACCTCACCCGCTCAATAGCTCATTGCTATTCGCTGTACGCATTCTATAGCACATGCCTTAATAGGCACCCACTGGAAATGAGGGGCGTTTAGTCAGCCCATGCTAGAGATGGCCGACGTCAGTGTCCGCGAAAAAGAACCAAGGATGAAAGTTGACTACCGAGCACGGAAGATGAGGAGTTTAAGTTTCACACTTACTGGTGACGTCAAGGATATGATCAACTTTGCCTGGCGGTTGGTGACAATTACCTTCCAATTGCGGCAAAACCTGATTTACATCGATGCTGGGTTCTCGAGAGCTCCGTTTAAAGTTGAAACGGTTTGTGTGGAAACCGGAAATTCCACTGCCATAATTCCGTCGAATAAATTGTGGTTAAATTAGATGCAACACGTTATTTGATATTCGGCGTCATTAATAAAAATAAGTGCCTAATTAGATGAATTAAGGCGAACACTATAATTAACGTTAATTGAGTTACTCCCAGACTGTTTCATCTAGTTGGACACCGTTTTCACTGGCATTACAGTCAGTATTTTCAGATATGAACTCATTCATTGGCGTTGTTCAGCCAGGTGGAGCGTGCAACGCGGGATTAACCCGAAAATCCTGGTGTAATCTGTACATCACCAGGGAAGTCTCCGTTACAAAGATTTATAAGCCATATTCCTCGAAATGAGATGGGATGGTGATATTTATTTTGAAATATTTCTCGTCTTTAAGGTTCCAGGGTGTAGGTTGTGGTAATTTCCTTGTAGGGAAGGCTTCCGTGTTGATGATCACTTCGGACCTGAAGTTGCTGACGGAAACGCCTTTGAAACCGTCTTCCAGCTTGATGGAACAACGAGGGAATAAAACCCTGTGTCATATGCGCATCGCCAAGAAAGCCTTCAGTGTTATGTTCATAAAAAAGTGAAAGAGCTCCGATGACAGTATTGAAAAACTTGTCTTAAAACGTCCAGAGTTAAACTAGCAAATCAAAGATCCGGATTCGAGTCCCGATCAAGGGTGATTTTTTTACCCTGTGAAATTTTTGTAATTCGTTAAGTCTCCAAGTTAATTCTAATTTCACTTCACATGTTTAGGGTCGAACTTAAGTACTACCCCAGGAATTATTTCCCTCTCTTACTGGACAAAAATGAAGCAATATAAATAAATGAAGCAATATAAATGGGACTGATGTAACATTAGCCATTGTCATAATGCCAAAACGGCGTAATTTCGGACGGCGCTAGACGAAAAACCGAAGAAACTCTTCTATGTGTTTATTATGGGAAGCCTGCGACTATATAGTATATGGTTCTTCAGTGTCCGTCAGTGTCTTGTCTTGGAAGAGGGTAATATGAAAACGCATGACCCTGCGCAGACGAACAGCCTAGTCTCGGAGATGAAATCCAGGCTCTAGAAAACTTTTTTTAACCGGCCTCTAAGACTGAGTGCCTGCACTCAAAACGGGGAGGCTTCCATAATATTGACACTCCTGGCGGACTAAGTTCTCATTTGCAGGCCTAGTCGACCGGCTCGTGCCTACCCGGGTGCTAGCTATTTCTCGGTTTCCACGTGCTATACATAACGTACGCAGATGCGTAGCAATATTGGGCCGCGTGGCCCTGGTTTGAGTGCTGAGGGTAAGGGGATGGCGGGGGGGAAAGACCAGGGGTCCCGCCCCTGCTTGGGCCAGCTGCTCCCATCTTGGCCGGTTCCGCTTCCGTGAGTGCCGGCCATCAAAACCCCGTCGTCTGTCCGCACCCCTTCCCCATCCCCCCGCTTCCCATGCACACCCCCGCATGAAAACCTCCCCCCGATGTTTTCAACCCCACCCCCCGCGAAGACCACGTCATCGTGCGAATGCACTCCCTCTCTGGGGCGGAAGATACAGGAAGCACGCAACGGCGATGGTTCGAGCGGATGGACGCCGGCGAACATGGCACGCGGGGACCATCCATAAAAAGACGTCGTGAGCCATGGCGGTGGGGGGTCAGGGGAGGAGGAGTGGCCCTAGGGTGGATCCATGAAACTCAATCAATCAGTCAGGGAATCGATTAGGGGACGGTTCCATTAATTTTCTCCTCCTCCGACCCGTTGCATCTTTTTTTCTTCGGAAAGGGGGGGGGGTAGGGGATTGGGTAGTCAGCACTAAAGAGAGAGAGAGAGAGATGGAGCAGCCTTATGTGTTGGCGAGGGGTGGAAACACGTCGGGGGCGGCATCGCCCCTCGCTCTTTTGCATCCGCATGGGGGCGGGACTTGACTCGAGTGCCGCGTGGCAATGTGGGCTGAGATGACGGGAGGATGTGGCCGTCAGATACGAATATGTGTGTGTCCTGGTGAGATGACGAAATCGGCGGTTTTACATTTTCTCAGGTCATTAATATTTTCGCCGAGTAATTAACCCCGAATGTCACCGCTTCTGACATCCGTTGGACGGGTCAGTGATTAAATGGGCGCTCTTATTCGTAGATATTCGCGAGAATATTCGTGGAAAAGTTTAGAAACAAGTACGCATGCGTTCGAAACACATTAATGGGTGTAAATTAGTCTATTAACCAGCTGCCATATGCGTGGCGTCGTCTTTTTGTTACATTTTATTTAAGATTACTGCAAATTTCTAAAAATTATAGGTAACAAGTAATGGCTTCTTGTTAAAAGTAAGGATAGGACGTATCTGGAAGATACGTTAGAAAGTGTTGCCAATATTCCACGACAGACTTTTAAGCTATAAGTAGTTATGGCATGCTGTGATTTGTGAAAATTAATCTTTATGCGAGGCAATAAAATATAATTTTCCATAACGACTTATTCCGTGCAATGTGTTTCGTTGCCTATTAGCCATATGGAGTGCAGTACAAGTTTTATGGCTCTCCGTGGGATATATAGTGAAAAATAGGTGATTTATAGGCACTGAAACGCGTTTTATGGAATAAGCAGCTGTAAAAAATTACAATTTGCAATTTCACCAGAAGTTTAACATGAGATTTGCTCTCATAAGTAGTAACTTACCATATTGAATAAAATGCGGCCGTCAACTATGTTTGTTGGTATTAAATTTGGTTATTTTTAGTGAGAGGGACCTGACCGTAAATTTCATTGGTCCATGTAAGTTTGATTGAGTAATTTTGTTGAGTTAGGAACTAGAAAGAGGAAAGAGTGGAAGGAAACAGTCCTGACAGCAATATCCTCTCAAATATATGAGTAGGAGGGAGATGGAGAGCGTAATTTTAACTTTTGCCAGAGTCTTCGTGTTTTCCTCACGCACACCACGTGACAATCTTACCAACTCGGGCATCGAAACTCTTCTCTCGGAGTGCGAGGTCACATCGCGAATCCCTAGAATAAACGGATTCCTTCGTTTGGCCTATTGTGTTACATTAATGACATTCCTGTGCATTAAAAATGTACCTACTCAGGTGATCAAAATGCAGCTCATCATATTTTACAGAACGATATTCGAAAATTTGTTAACAAAAAGTAAATATGCGTCGTTATTTTCACTTTTCATAGTGTCATCCCCATGCCTAGCACAATTCTATAATCTTTAATGAGAGTTTCGTTCGACCACCCTTAAGTATTCAAAGAGTTCACGTGTATTAGTGTTAAATGAAAGAATCCGTATAATGAACAAATGTTCGATTACTGGTACTGCGAAAAATTGTAGGATTAAACAGCACAAAGATTTTAATAGTTATCGTTGATAATTATTTATAACAACTTCCCTGAAAATTGAGGTCATTCACCGAGTTGGTCGATTCGGGATTAAGCAGGGTTTCGCGTGAAGGAATCATGATGTCGGATTTAGATTTCTAAAGAGTCTTCACAACCTAGCGTCACTTTCACGGGCGATGTGATTCACGTAAATCTCTTTCAACGCAACTGGAGTGGAGGACGGGATATCTCCGAAGGCATCTTCCATCCAGGGTAAACGAACCGGGTAACTTGAGTCTCCGAGGCAACCAACACAGGAGAGCAACATCGCTCCGATTCGATTCACCATATGGAATTCAATCCATTTTAGGCCGCGTAAATGTTCGACGTGATATGATGGTTCATAATTGAAAGTGATTATGGTTTATTGTGGGCGCAGCTATCGAACGACGAACCATCGACGCAAGTAGTAATCCTAGTGCTGGAATCACCTCTTTTAAGCGCCGTGACGAAATCTCCGAAGGGTTAAGATTAGAGGAGCGATGCAGCGGCATCCAAAAATTCACCCTTTCACTTTCACAAAGAGTAAAAAGAAGTTTCGGAATTTGCTTTGTTCTCTCGAAATTGAATGGGCGGGGTCGGTTCCGGGGACGGCAAAGTTTTCGTGGGGGAAGTGGAGGGATGTAGGAGGTTGGTTCAATGGCGGCGATTTCGGGCGAGGAGGGCAGGGTCAATAGTTCTGGCCGCAATCCGACCGGAGTCATTAATGCACCCGCCCGTATGTCTCTCCACTCATTTATCCGAAAACTTTATCCGCCTGTGAAACTCCAGTTACTTTTAGTACCTCCCTCTCTTACTTTTGCCATTTGGACGGGATGCCCTTTGACTTCCTGAATTTTGGTCTTTATTGCACATGAATTATCTATTTGTTCCCTGAAGTAAAAATATTAATGTGTCTTTCCAATCAATTTTATTGAGTGAAAAGATACATTGTTATTTTTTCTTTAGTGATAATGGATTTCCATAAAGTTAAGCCGGAAAACATCGAATATATCTATTTGTTTTTTTTGCCATTTGTCGTTAGGTTTCTAAGAAGGGTTTTTATAAAAATCACCAATTATCAATTAATTTTGGCAGATTAATACTTAAGATATTTCAAGTATGCGTATTAAATAATAATTAATACTTTAAATATCGTACGTGACTGTATTGAATTGTGGTAGGTTTCTTCAAGTGGCACTAAAATTGACACTTTAATCGTTAGAAGTGTTTTTGGGACATAGAACTCTTTTTTTTTGTTAAAACAATTTACATAGTTAATTTTAGAACATGATTATTTGAAGGTTATGGGTTAAGGAAATTGTTAATTAAGGATGCCATGAATTAATCATAAATCCTTCACATGTGAAATAATAGTAAGCACACAGTGATTGAAATTTGCATGAATGTCAATATTTTTTCAATTAATTACCTATCATCTTCCATGGTCCCTTCAAAATTCAATTCTTCACGTCATCTCCTCTTTTCTTTATTTTTATTGGAATGTTCAAAGGATACCGCTCCGCCTCGTCAATCGCATACCCTCATATAATCCGAGAGTGGGGCTGACGCATGAGCTAATGGGATCCCCAACTAAACTGATGGCCAAGTTGGCCAATAACTCGGGTGAAAGACGTTTTTCTTTAGTATCCCATGTATATTTAATTATAGATCTGAATTATTACTACACGGAAGTATATCATCAGGATATATATATATATATATATATATATATATATATATATATATATATATATATATATATATAATTCTTGTGAAACCTAGTCTGTCGATGAAGGGGGCATATATCGTTCGGGCGTCTTGAATCCTCTCAATTCAGAACTGTATTATCCCGAATTGGTCTTCTCCTCATTCATCCCAATCCCCATTTCCTTTCTAATTCTAATTGAGAAACAGATGAGGATAAAGGCACATTGATAAATCTGAAATATGGTTTTGATAGGCGAGGTTAAAGATCATCCCAAACTAAATCTTAAATTTCAATTCAAGATTTCAAGGTTTCTGGGCCGGCAGTTATCTATGTTTAGTATATTCTTATGATTTTCTCAAAATATTCATAACATTTAATGATACCACTAATATTGAGAGGGGTGAAATCAAGTCAAACATAAATGACTTCAAGAAAACCTCGGGTGTTCAAAATTTTTGACAGGAAAAACTAATTTGCCACGGTAATTCGCGATAGAAATGTTTCCTTCGGCACGCGCACATACTGTCTTTTTCTACCGCCTGCTCTTTTACTAAATAATTAATTTTCGATCCAGACTCAATTATACTATTTTAAAACCCTATATTTTATGTATGGATACTGTCTGAATCAATGGAAGAAAACCTGGAAACTTGACAAGGATCGAATATGATTATGGATCATTCTCCTTACTCATGACCGGGAAACAATTTAGTTTTGGCCTTAAAATTTGTGAAAATTATTTCCTTTCTTTGTTTTTTTATCAATTAATCAGGTGCTTTTATGATGTCTTGATAACTTGTTTATCAGCATGAAGATCCTTTTACTTCTCTCTTTTCCACGCACCTTTTATATCGACTAAAACAGAGGGGATATTATTTATTTCAATTACGTCTGCCCATTCAATACATTTATTTGCTCTACTTCCGTTTCGTTGATCAATTTTTCCTTCATGTGTTTCTTACATGTGATGGAAGATAAAATGTGGAGTAGTTTTCTGCAATGGTTCGTTAATAATATTGGAATACAGAGGAAGTGTTTTGTTCTCATGGAAAATGTAGATTGAAAATTTAATTGAAGTTCCATTGTACTCGGTGATTATAAAAAAATATGCACTCATGAGAATATGCGTGGTGGATGGATTCATTCTAAAAGATAACACTCTCGAGTGAAATGCTCCGGAATACAGGAGGCTTCTTCATCGCTCTTTTCCGTCACCGAGAGAATTCTTATAATTTAATACCATATTTATAACTTAGACCACCCGGACGAAGCATGAGGTACTTCACAATGATGTGAAACCGAATTGTGTTTCATTATATGATGTCTTGCATTATTTTTCTTAATGTTGAGCGTAACTTTCGCCCTCTGGCAAACGGGATTTTGCTTACGTGGAAATTGTGCCGAACGGATTGAGTTCGTATAACGTAAAAGGGTGAGAAGATATGTGACGGGATTAAACGCGAAAACTCCCTTTTCACAAATTATTACATGAATCGGCAAATTCACCATCTCCTTTAATTTTAATCCATCCCTCATTTTTATCATTTGATATAAACCTGCGTAAACGCCAGATTATGCGTGGTTGCACGTTGCAAAAAAATTGACCTAAAGGTTAAGACAGCTGAAATGATTTTAAAACCTTTTTTAATGTCTTAATAGGGAAATCTCCATAATTATGGTTGGTAACACTGCCCTAAATTTCAGGTACTAGTCATTCTAAGTGATACCACCATAATTGTGAGCGATACTATAATAACGGTGGAAGTGGTAGTTCAGGGGGTAGAGCACTGGATTACTGTTCGGAGGGTTCGATTCCCGGGCTAGGCACTCTGGGCACTCTCTGCTCCACCCAAGCTGCTTGATTTTTCGGGTACCAGATCTTCCTGGGAAATCATTACCGGCACAGCGAAGAGAACTGGCCCCCCAAACCATCATGTGTGAATTTCACACTCCGTTGCGCTTAGTACTGGGTGAGTTCTACCCTTAACCATCGAGCAAACCTTTGGTTTTATAACTGTGGTTGATATAATTACTATTAGGTTTTCCAAAAATAGTGCCGTTTCGGACTTTTGATGATCTCACCTAGGATTTCCCATTGACGATTTGTGTGTCATTTCATGTTTGTTTGTAGCTATAGGTGTTGTGGAAGTCATCATTCGTTTGTGTCATTTAAGCCACATCAATTAGCAATTCGCAACAGGGAGGAAATTAGTGTAAGGAAAAGAGGTGGAGAGTGATCCGATGCCTGAACTGGCGAAAAAAGGCATCATTTGGCTCAAAGCTTTCCGGTCCCATCTGACTGATGGCATAAGACACCGGCGATGTTTTTCCCCCACAATGCATGAGCAAGGATGGGAAAGCCACTGGAATTTTACGGTTATTTCTTGGAGCCAAACGTGAGGCCTGAGACTTGGGAAGCATGTCCACCAGCCACCGTAATAATGGGATCCCCTTTTTAGACATGAAACAAAACTTCATTGATGCCCAGACATGCTCTCCTATTGGTTTTGCCGCGAGTGCTGGAGACGGCTCTGAGGGAGGGGTGAGGACGTAGTTGAGAACCCGCCTTTCATTGTGTACCGCTTTGCCGTCCGACTTCTGATCTCTTCCCCTTCCTTCGCCAGGTCAAAGAAATGGCGTGCTGCTTCCCTTGCTTCTGTCGGGGTGACAAGGAGGGGTCCCCCTGGCAGCCCTTCTGGAGGAGGCGGCGGAAAAAGGCGGGTCTTGGCCCCTCGGTCAGCGCTCCGCTCCATTTGCTTCTCAAGGTAAGTGTAACGTGTGTCACTCTGACGGTCGCCAGTGTTTGGTCGTCCCTCTTGAGTAGGTATGCGTCCTGGGGTAAGGGCGGGATGGGAGTGCAAACAAGGAGAGAGGGTCGTCATCTCGCCGAACGGATATTGCCACGGAGAAAGGAGGATCACAGGGTTTCCGCGTTCACGGAGTGAGGCAAATTATGGTCTCCGGGTAGGGATGGGGTGTGCTGCCCCTCTGGTTAAAAACGTGCCTCGAAGCACGTGCTGCGGGTTGGGTACTTTGTCCCATGAATACACACATTTTTTCCCCTTTTCAATCTTCTCGGGTTTAGGCCGCTCTAAATTTCCGAGCTGCCTGTTTGCGATGGATGATTGACAGGCCTATTCGCCGAAAGAGGCGCAAAACTTCCCGAGTTTCTTTTCCACCCCAAGAGGTAACTTTAAGGGTGAAGATAATAAGTTCGTTGAACTTTTTACGAAGCCCGAAGTGTTATTATACGGACACGCATTAATATTCAATAATTTTATTATTTATGGGTGTTCCGTCTGAAATATCGACATATATTCTTGTCCTATGACCATCGTAAATGTTTTCTGATTTACGATCGATTTATTATCACGCTCTGGGCGGTAATGACGTTCGGACGAAAAGTTCTCAGGTTTTATACCCAGAACATTCTGAAAAGCCTCTTCCATCCACGATTATTGGACATTACAACTATAAGACATATAATACTTATGAAATAACAGTCATTTCTAAGCCTAAAATTATTATTAATTAATACAAGTCTACTGATCAGAGTTAGGCTTTTGATAGACCTTGAAAACTAATATGTATACAATGTCGCGTTCTTCCAAAGGACTTAATAATGTTTTCCATAACACTAATTACCATAATAACATTTACCCTGGACTAAAGCATTCAGCTCTGCATAATCCCGATCTCTCGTCAAGTCATCTTAAATGCCTACTCTTTATTTCCCTCTACCTTGCGTATCCAACGTTCTCCCATATATCAATATCCTTATTTTGACTACTCCGTCTAACAGGATTTCTCCACCTTACCCAAAACGTCTTCCTTTGTTTTCCCTTATGCTTATTTAATTTCATCCATCAACGCCCGTATTTCCAAATTTTATTACCTTTCCGTATCTCCAAATCCTCCAAATTTCTTCATCTCCCTCTTCAAGGAATTTCGGAACGTACAATGTCGTTTTCCGATTAAGTTTTCGTATTTTTCCTCACGTCTCCACTTAAATTCATTCATCCAATT
Source organism: Hetaerina americana (assembly GCF_022747635.1). Lineage (NCBI taxonomy): Eukaryota > Metazoa > Arthropoda > Insecta > Odonata > Calopterygidae > Hetaerina > Hetaerina americana. The sequence continues at coordinate 459,012 of NW_027287261.1, forward strand.
CCGATTTCAATTATATCCTCTTTGTATGCGCGCTTCGTTCGATAACTCAATTAATTCCTACAAATCGTATTACTTTCCTGTTCAATGTAGGCCACTTTCTAAACAAGTGAAATGTTCCACTATGTATATATATATGTGTATATATATATATATATATATATATATATATATATATATATATATATATATATATATATATATATATATATATACTTTAAAGTCCTGCTCATTCTCACCATCTTGCCTGAATCTCCCTGATTCTATTAATACTCTTCCTGCTTCTATATTTAATATTTTTTCATTTCCTCAGGCAATCCCAATAAGTATGCACGTTATTTCTTTTAAGCTTATTCACCTCCTTCTACAGGTATAGTGCACCTGATCTCCATCTCTATAATTTTATCTTGACCAGTCATGAACATAATTCTTTCAGTTTTAATTAAAGTACAAAAATATCAATATTTTCTCTAAAGCATTGCAAAAGTTTGTATTTACACTACCTAATTCAAATATAGTCTTCCATTTCATAGTAGTAGTAGTTTTGAGGGGAGGCGACCGACAGCTAAGGTCATTTGCGCCATAGGGGATGGATAGGAAAGGATGAAGGGTGGAGAGAAACCCGGCGTCGGCATTAGCCTACTCTTTACGAAAGGCGCCAAGGGGTCCACAGTTTAACGTCCCATCCGACGGACGGCGTACTCACTCAAAGTGCCCTCCACAAAGCACCTCAAGTAGGGATCGAGATACCTCTGAAAAATATTCAACACCGCCGGGATTTGAACCCGCGCCCTCAGGGTGGGAAGCCAGTACGTTAGCCCCCGCACCATCTCGATCCCCTTCCATTTCATTTAAAGTTGTTTTCACTATATTAGAAAGATAAACCTTATTTATGCCTTTTTCTCTCTTCGTGTATATTCACAGAACGAAACGTTCCCTTAAATAATACAGAGGAAAAATGTTTCATGGGAAAAATTCCTCAGAATTGCTGACATTTTTTTTTTTGCCAGTTTCAATGTTTTTCTTGGTTGCTACTCATTAAAATCAAGCACAAAAGACGTTCGTTAAAATTCGAGGGTGTATTATGCCAGAATAACACTCAAACTGGCTCTCCCATTTAGCTTAAGGCCGATTAATATGAGTGCTACAGTTTTTCTCAGGTCATTTTTGATGATTTTCGTTAACGCGAAGTACCAAATAATTATATTTAATTACGGTGGTAGCATTGTTGACTTAATACTGCTCCAATTATTTCGCAACGAATGCAAAAGTTCTCAAATATTCAACGGGGAAATACGGCCACTATGACCGGTGTAATTCGAACCTAGAACTATCGGGCTGTAAAGTTGGAAGATAGTAAGAATGGCAAACACGACTAGGCTGGTAAATGGTGTCAGGAGTAAAGGTTATGCAAATCAACCCATCGTAAGCATACCATATGCAAGTGTGCCGTACCCTGATGGTGAACATGGGGGGACCAAGAAAATATTCCCGAGACCGCATATTTAACGGCACATTCATAAAATGGCAATTTGCTTGCATTTCAGGAGCGGAAACATTCTTTCCCGTTTTTAAAAATACGCGAGAGTGATATTTTACGGTGATTTTAAAAATCGGATGGCTCTTCGGGGAGAGAAATGGAAGAAAGTTAATCCATGGTGCAAAGAAGGTTCCTGTGACAAGTGAAACAATACTGTTTCCTATAGACAGGATATTGAAGCTGTCATTTATGCTCTGTCAGTAATTAAACCAGAATAATTATGAGTTGCATTCGTTGTTTTAAATTATTGATTTGTTCGTCTAATTACTTAAGACACGGTAAGCCTCCCTGAGAAAGTGAGCGTGAATATTTTGAAAGTAGCCAGTTGGAGAACTCATCGCGGGTTTCCTCCTTGCACTAGAGACGTCGTCGCTGGAAAACCACCGCCGCGCCGCCCTTGGTGGAAACGGAAAAGCACGTGTACGCTCTTGTGGGGTGTAATTCGAACCCCGAGTTTGACTCCTGGCAAAATGTCTCGAATTAATCTAATTGCGGATAAGGACCGCTGGTGAACGTTTTGAAGTCGGTACCCTCCAACCGTTTATCGAATCGCAGCGGTGACCTAATGATTCCATATTCTAATAAGCTCTTCGCGAGTACAAGTGTTCTTTATATTACACATAGAACTTAGTCTAGATACATCTCATTTCATATTTTTACACACACACACACACACACACATATATATATATATATATATATATATATATATATATATATATATATATATATATATATGTATATATATACATACACACACATATACATATATATATATATATATATATATATATATATATATATATATATATATATATATATATATATATATATATGTATACACACACACGCATATAGTGCCGACGAGTACTGATTAAGTGTTGCCGTTTTTATAGTTTGTTTTACCTCCCTCAATTCCTTTCCCTCTCTACGAATGGATGCGAGTTCAAAGAGCACCGACTTCTTTTCGACCATATTTCTTGTGGTTATTGTAAGCATCTGGGGGGTTAAGTAAACATCCAACTCCATTCCACATCTGCTCCGTGAATTCATTCCTTTTACGAGTCTCTGGAAGAGATACCGCGTGCTATCCTGTTTGGACTGAGACCTCGGGAAAGATTCCCTCGGCAGAAATTCCCTCTTTCTCTCCCTCTCACTCAAGTCACCCCACCCTCAGGGGAGGTATGTGCATACATGCTTCCAATGTTTTCAATGCAAGCCTTCTTCTAGACAATTCTCTCTCCGCTTTTGGAATTTAAATTGACCGCACCCATTCTCGGGTCCTCCCGAAAAAAAAATCCATGGAACGCGCCCGTCACATCTCCCTCTTCTCTCAGCCCGCGGTTCCGCCCCTTTCCCGCCCAAGCTCAAACCCTTGAATTTCCCACCCGTCCGTTCCTCCTCCCTCTCTCTCTCTCTCCTCTCACTTATTCTCGACTCCTTTCGCTTCCCATTCCTTAATCTTCTCCCCCATTAGCCATTCCCATTCCTCATGCATACTAGAAATGAGTCTTATTCAAAAACCTCTTACGCAAGCGATGCGTAAAAGGTGCAAATGAGAATTCATCAGCTCTTATTCCATTATCTTCAGAGGAGTGAATGATTTTGTTTTTAAAAAATCTAGCGATTTTTTTAAGTGATAGCAAAAGCGAATTGAGGGACGTAAAAAAAGCGACATAAATATGACTTCGGTTAAACTTTTCGGAGATTTTTGGAGACTATTAAATCTTTGGAAAGATTTAATCTTCTTCCGATAAGAATTCTTCTCTTACTTAGTTTTAAAATCCCGGCAAGGTAAAATTAATTCCTTTCTCTTTTGATTTTCTTTCCCCTAATTCAGAACCCGTCTTTCTCATAATCCTACTCAATTTGATGAGTGAACTTCACGAAAGAGGGGAAAGAAAGTCTCTACTCTAATTAAGTTAGAGTTTACTTATCTCCGGCGGCCAATTAGATATTATTACCCAAAATCCTGTGCTCTAGGCTACAGAAGTACCAAAGCAATCATCATGTACTCAAATGCATACATGAACTAATAGTTTTGTAAAATCCTAAAAAAATTTAGACCTTCTTAATTCATTGAGGAGAGTATACAACACCTAAACTCTATCGCAATTTATTCGATCGTTAATTGAATATCGTCGTGCTACTAACTAAATAGTAGTTAGTGCTACGATCAGTATATGAGCCTATTCCAGTGGTCCTTTATGAGATGAAACGCTCCAGCTGGGAATAAATTTTCTCATTCATTTATTCAAAATTCAAAAATAGATTCTCATCTCCTCACGAAAAACTGAAAATCCTTTCTTTAATAGGCTAACTAAATTAAAAATTTCTTCTTTGAATGCATACTTTGTTTTTATGAAGCTATTTTTAAAGTTTTCAATGCATTTGAATGAACCATAATATCCTCTAAAATGGGACAGAATTATATCTAGTAGCTGCGTACATCACCTACAGCTCCTATTTTTCTCTGACTAATTCAATAAAATATCAGTAAATAAATAATAAATCAATATCAATAATAAATAATATGTTTACCTCAGTATGATTATCATAACGCGAATGATTATGAAATTGGTGTGAACGGAAATGCTTAATTCATTCCCTCGATAAAGGTGGAAAAAAGTACGGTAAACATTATAAACTTAACCGTACTTGAGCGTAATCCATGGCTAACGGGTATAAACTGCTAGAGGTGTTCATATAACGGATAGAATATTAATAAAATATAATTTTGTAAATTCGGTGTTCAACTTTATTTTTATTATTTACTTCAGATATAAGTGATTTGTTTGAGTCATGTTGACTCTTGAATCAACCTATCTTTTTTTCATTATTCGTCTCTTTTGCTGGGATTCAATGTGTGGTCAGCACATTTAAAAAGTACAGTTACTGTGCCTGTACTTCATTTCAGCGTGTCTAAACTACCCATAAGTTTTGTGAAGGAAAGACGAATTTAAATTGGGAACATCTCACTCAAGTAAAGTTTTGAAATTTATCCAAATATGTCTGTTAAAAATCCAAGCGCGGTAGATTTAAACTCTTCTAAATATTACTACTCGAGAGTTTCCTATGTGATTCGATTGGTGAAGTAGTTAGGGGATAATTTTGATAATCTACCGCTTAGCTTTTGTTTTATATGGGCATGGGCACACAGACTAACCTAAGCTTCATCTCTTAAGCTTCGCCTAACACGACGCAACGGCATGCCCTATCCTAAAATAAACTCTACTTCAATTCTGCATACTTTCTATCTCCCTTCATTACGTCCCACGTGCCTATTCTTTTTCTCTCCCCCTCTAACCTCACCACTTGTCTATCGTTCTCCCTCTCCTATCACACTCTTCAACATTCCAATGTCAATCAAATCTCACTGCATCCACTTTTCTTGCCACTTTTGAATTTCATCTAATAACCCTCTTCTCCCCCCCCCCCCCGCCATTCTAGTGTTTCGTTAGTTTCCCTTCTCAACCATTTTACTTTTCCATCCTTCACTATACCCAAATCTCAAAAGCCTCCAATCTACGTCTATCATCTGTTAAAATACTCTTGAGGAAGGCAGCGGGAAACCACTTCAATTATTTCTCCCATGGAACACGATGGAAAAATAATATTGTTCCGAAATCAATCTTTTAAAAACTTGTTTCTTCCATTATTCAAAATAAGTCTATATAGGTTTCAAGTCATTAGGCTTGATATGGTGAAAGAATTTCAACATTTAGTATCAAAAGTTTATTTCTCCACTCTCTCACTATAAGTAGAATGCATTGCACAAGTGGAAACGTTTTTGGTAAATGCAATGAGTGTATTTAAAAAGATTAGTCAATTTCAATGATTTGTTGTTATATCTATTCTTATACTTTCTACATTCGTATTTATGAGTGAAATCTATTTATTATTTCAACTCACACGGACATTGACATGTTTTGAGATTCACTCTACTAGTTTCAGTCATTTATCCGATGACATGCATTCACGTACGTGAAAATTCGATTGGTTTTTTAACGTAGGGGTGCGATATCAAAATTGTTCACCTTCTCAGGGAGTGAAATTGATTTCATAATGTGCTGACTACAATCAGTCTAAGCCTTAGTTTTGAAATCGGGAATACCGAAAGTGATGAGATGCTAACGCACTGGAAGCATCAGGGGTTTTAATTAATGTGTTAATGTTTAAGTGATTGTATGATACACACATTTGGTAATTTTATAGCATTAAAAGGAAAAATTAACATCTATTTGTACGTAAATTTATGTTAAAAATAGATAATATTAAAATCTAGTTTTCCCAGATATATGCATGACCCTCGTATGAACTCACTCAAATAAACAATTAAACTTGCGAAAGTGTGCTAATTGTAAATATACAAGCAAAGTTCATGCATTGTTTAATTAATTGATTAATTATGTTTCCGACTCGGCGACTCATATTATGAAGAAGAATATATGTTCTGAAACAAAAACTACCTCCTGTGATTGGTAGTTAAGTGATTTTTCTGTTGCTACTGACACAGCAGCGTAACTATGGCTTATTTCATTTCAAATTGTACTTTGAACTGTAATTTTAACTCTAAACCTCACTTTGAACCGTGAGAACCATATGCAATTTATTTTTGGTGACTCGTACTTCGAAAAATATCTCTACACTGCCTGTTCCTTTCAAGCAAGGCTGATTATTTACTTTAAATGGCCATTGCTGACTGAAGCTATCGTAATCGTAAACGAACCTTTGTTTTTGTTTGCTCACAAAATATTTGCACGTAACAATATCGTAACATAATAATGTCTTACACACCCTAGTACTCACGTTACGTGGTAAAAATAAATTTTTATTTTTGGAAAAGCAATTTTGAAACGGAATCCACGTTATCAATTGGAGAACATGATATCCGGAATCACCAATGAATAATACTTCTGCTAAAATTTATAAGTAAAGTGTAGTTATCAACACTTACGTCAGAGGGCACATATCGGAAGAAGAGGTGAGCTAATTGGGCACATCCTCAGGGATGAAAGTTTAATGAAAACAATAATTGTTGGAATTATAAAGAGAAAAAAATGCAGAGGAAAGACAAGGGCTAATTATGAGCAGGTCTTGGAAAATGTTGGTTTGAGGAACTATTAGGTATTAAAGAAATTAGAGGGGAACAGGATGTAGATGGAGAGCTGCTACAAGCCAATGATAGGATTGATAATCTATGATGATTATTATGATAGCTAGATAGATAGTATTTATAAGCAGCTGTTTATTTAAATATGATTTCATTTTTTCTTGAAAACTTCTCCATGATGACCATATTTCTTTCTTTCGCGTACAGGAAGACGGAGAATCCCGAGATCATATCTTTCTGAAGAAAAACCTCAAGAAACCAAAAACATGCCAGAGGTGTCACAAGCCTATCGTGAAGCAGGGTAGCATCTGTCGAGGTAAGTGCTGTTTAACTGTACAAGTCTGGTAATTGTTGGCAGTTAATATAGAGAGCTATGTTGCCTTTCCAATTTCTCAGCCGAATATTTCCTTACTAGACGACGGTTTTGCTATTTATAGTTATTGGCGGTTTTTGCGTGCTTAGTGTATGCGTGCCTGCTGGGTTCACATATTAGATTGCTTGTTGGTCAGTCAATATAGCGCTGTGTGGTTTATGTCCACTGGCAACCCAGTTGTGTGCAATGACCAGGCGACATTGCGTGATCGGCGCCAGTCAGGCATCCGAAATTGCGGCTCAATATAATCTCAATCGCGTCTTAAAATGCGTCTGCAATGTTCACTTTTTACAATCTGTCGGAACAATCCCTTGATTACTATAAGTTAGTCATATTTCAGAACTGAAATTTATTACCCGATCTACGTCTTCACGTGTTACCAAGTCAATTTATGAATTAGTTTAAACAGAATCAATTCAACCGCATAAAACTTCCCTTCCCAGAAAGTTAGGATGTTATTACTTTATTATAGAAAAAGTGCCGCTTTTCAAAGAATATATAGGTATGCGAGAGGTTACTTCGATTTGCGGAATCTTGTCCACCAAGTGATACAGCTCAACTTGGAGGCCGCACGGAAAAGGGTGACTGGTCTGTGGGTTTTTCCACACAGGAAAGAGTCATCATTGTATCCCTCACATATTAGCATTCCATCGGAATCCCACGAGGAAAATAATACTTCCGAAAGCCCTGAGTCTATTTGGTTTGGAAACTGTAAATTTTATACTTGCATGCTGTGTTTCACCATGCAATCGGTCGTCTTGAGTAGCTTCAGGCATGATGTGGTGGAAGTCGGACATTATGAATAACTGATCGTAGCACTTTTCTACTTGATAATTACTCTATATATTATAGAGTTATCAATTGGAAAAGTGCTGCGATCAGTTATTCATTAATCGGCCGTCGGATGAAAATAACGTCAGTCTTGGGGTAAGTTCTTAGAAAAATATAGAAAAACAAATGGTTTTGGTAGACTTTTTTATATTTTAACATAATATCACTTTTGCTCGATACACTTTTCCCAGCGTTTCACCAATTTTTTAAGCCGTCCAAAATTTAGGATTACTTGGGGTCAAATCTGGTGAATACGGGGGATGTTGTTATAATTCGAACTTAAATTCTATTATTTTCGCAAGCGAAACTGCGCAGGTGTGCACCCGTGCTCTGTCTTGATAGAAGAGAATTCTTTTCTTTGTCAAATTGGAAAGTTTTTTCGTGATTTATTCACTCAACCGGTGCAATAATAGCGCATGATAATCTCAATTATCGTTTGTCCTTTTTGCAAGTAATCGATGTCGGTGATGCACCCCAAAAAATTATGGCTTCACCTTGTCGGCCGACATCACCATCTTCGCCTTCTTCGCAGTCGGATCATCTTTAAAAACCGACTGCTTCAACTGGTCCACTGTCTCTTGATTGTATCAGTGTATCCATGTTTTATCCACAGTGACATGCCTCAACTATTTCGCGAACTTTGATTCATCGATCATTCAAAACCATATTGTGGGTTCTGTCAATCATTTCGTAGGAAATCGCTTCCACTGGACGTCCCATTTGTGGACTTACGGCCACGTTTCAAATCATGAATCAATTGTAAACATTATTTACCAATGAAACTTATTTTTTCCATTTTTCTAAATAAACAAAAGGTTGTTGCTTCAATCGACCATGAAAATGAAACCATATTCTGGATATAGCTGAAACTTAAATAGCAGTGTAGTGAGATGTGAGGCTTACTAAAAGCAGCCCTTTTCCGATATTACGAGCGTCATTTCTTGGATTCTTTAAAGACTTATCGAAGGTCCCACATATTATCTAGAAAACGTGCTCTACAGTAAAATATCAATAGATTAATGCAGTTTAAGTGGCAGAAGAAAAAATTGGGCTGGAAAGTGATGATGATTAGCATTTAGCCCTTCATATACCCGGTAAAACACAACAGGGACGTATGGCAGGGGGTATTAGAACTTAAGCTATTTAGAAAAACTGGTGACTTGATCATTTAACGGGTTTAATTCTGTCTTTTATTTTAATTTCCAGCTCTTTGTGCAGAAAAGAAGTATTTCTATCCAATATTTTGACAAATTGAATTTAGTCTTAAGTTTAATATTAGACTAAAGTTATTCCCCTGGTGTCAGAGGTAAAGATCAACGATTTTGATGTACTGTAGTCTTAAGCCTTACATTTGATCTTTTCGTAATGAGTGGGTCACACCGTGCGTACCAATGGCGTTATAAATTACGCGGTGCGTCTAGTGGAAATAGGTGGTAGGGAGCTAGGCATCAGGTGGTAAGAGATTTCCGGAAAATTGAAATGTTAACTGAGTGAATCGAAATGAGGATGGGAGTGCGTGAGAAAGTTAACGCGGTTGAGGCGGCGATGTGGGGCGAAATTATTTCGGAGAATAGGTAGACAAGAGATAACATAACGAAGGAGAATTAAGTGGGCCATTCTCATTTAAAACATTCCGTTATAATATAAAAGATCTTAGTCTACCCTTACTTTGATAGTCAAGCTCCCTTTCTTATTTCGTTCGTGAGATATAACCACATAATTAAGTAATTTCTTTAGGAATTATCATGGCTCATTATCTCTAATAAAAAATATAAATGCTCAGAAGAATGTTCTCTTCTTAAAGGTAAGGTTCCGCAATATACTAATGAAACGCATGTTTATTCGACGATTTTTATCAAAATATTTAGTAGATTTGTGATAGTGTGTCTAGTGGAAAATTTAATTTCCAGCAACAGGGTTTTGTTTTAGATACTGTCCGTATTTATTTTTGGCAAATATGAAGAGAATTAAAAAAATGAAAAATTGGCAATTTTCCACAAAATAAAATTTATTAATGCGACCGGTTTCAATGTAACTACATCATTTGAAGGACTTTGCACCTGTTTAATTTGTTTTCCCCACCCCCTTCCCTTTCCCCACTTCCATACGGTGTCACCCATGCTGCCTTCCACTTTTCCTCCCTCTTTTCCACTACCCTCCCCTTACTTGCTTTTCAGCATATAGGCTGGATTCCGAGTGATGAGTGTTATCTGACGATGGTTTAGTTACATTGAAACCGGTCGTATTTAAAATTTTATTTTGCGGAAAATTTCCAATTTTTAATTGTTAATTAATTATGATATTCCACCGTATCACGCCTGAAGCGTCTATTTTTAAATATGAAGAGGATAAAATACAATAATTGACATCTGCATGAGTTCTCTTGCTAAGGCTGATCCATTCTAGGATTCATTTGAAATATGTTCGCACTTTTTCAGTAAATGATGGTTGTTTTTGTCCCTATCGCTATCATAATAGCTTCCCACGCCGAAGATCCCTGCTCGAATCCCGGTAGTGGCCGATTTTATGAATGGTGGTCGCATTCCTTCTTCCATAACGAGTGGTGAATCTGCAGTACTCAACTAGTCGGATTTAGTACTTCGTTCATTAGTGTGTGGGTCTTATTTCAGAGTAGATTTATCACTAAGCATGTTTTACAAAAACTTTATTCGTTTGACGTAACTCGCGTGACTGATGAAATGATCACAACCCCACCACACCGATAGGTCGGGTAATAACGACAAAATCAAGAAATTCGACTCGATAGATTCAAGGATTCGCTTTTTCCCTTGCACAATTCACGGTCATAACAATGAGAGAGCGAAGCATCAGGAAATCAATATTTTCTCTCCTTTGCAAACTTCTTCCACCATATTTTAACGACTTGTGTCTAAATAGCCCTGACACGCCCCCCTGCGGTGACTCGCGGCGTTTAGTGTAGATGTGCATTTAGATGAATCCAGCTATCCTTTTCTGTCCTTAATGACCCACTCGGCCTGTCCTCTTCCCTCATAAATTCCACTGCTAATTGAACTGGAGAGTTTCGTGCACTATTCAACCGACTGTTCCGGCCTGACAAGCTCGTCAAACCTACCAATTAGGGCCAAAGGATCTTGAGAAACATGTCGGCCGAACTCTGTTGACAGGAGATCGTGTGGTATTAAAAAATGAGCAAACAAGGGAAGATCCGAATGTTTGATGATTCTTTAAATTCGGTGAACCTACAAAAGGTAAATATTTCATAGCGAAAGTTATAGTTATGTTTCGATTCGGCCCCAAATATACTTTTTCAGAAACGTTACGTGACGCTTAGCACAACCAGATTGGGCAGCACTCTAATGATTACGTGCATTTTTTCCTTCTATCAGGAGTTCGTTCTTCAATGATACCATCTGGGTAATTTTCCTTTTTGTATATTGGGTCAATGACGTCAGAGCCATAGTATTCTTCCAGCATTGAGTTATGTTTATGGTCTGTTGGATTGTGTTGTAAATAGTTCGCCCCTTTTGATGAGTTTCAATCTTTAAATGTGAGAATAAACTGCCACAGCTCATTGACCCCAGGAAAGACTCCTTAAATTTCCGTGATTTTCGTCGCACTTGTGACGTCATCAAGCAGAAAAATGTCACAATATCAATTCAAGGGCCATAAATAAACAAGGAGTGATGTCATCACTTTTAGATAGACCGATTTAGTCAGTCAAATGTCATTCCAAAGTAGGTGGCGTCGTGGAGGCGGGCTGAATCTCTACGCAAATGATCTGCGCTGGCCTACACCCCCTCTCTCTCACGTGAACTTTCATTGACTCGTATTCATTGACCTATTTTATGTTCAGTTTGGGTCCCAGTATACCAATTTATTACAAATCAAAAATTAATCATGTAAGCGGTATCGTTCGTATCAGAGCACACATTTAATGAAGTAGAGAACTTAAGTTATTTGGGTTGTAGTTTGGACAAAAAATATGAGTAATATCATTACCCATAAGAAGAATTGTGTTAGTGAATGAATCATTTACAAAGTTGTGTGAGAAATTATGAGAAGACATCGGGGAGCGTAAGTAAAAATGGAGAGAATCTTTGATGTGGAGCTCAGTATTTGGTAGGGTTTCGGAATATGACACATGGTCTTTTTTATCTCTGTCGTTAATTAATGATAGTTTTTTTCAAATATTGCGATTATTTACGTTTGGTGTTCATTTCAAGTGTGTTGATCGCAAAATGCAGTAAAAATGGTAAACTCCTAGATGATATTTTTGGGATGTTGATGGAAAAAACATGATATTTCTACATACAAGCATATCGAAATGTTTGCATATAATAGAAAATGCATTCTATTCCGAAGAATTATTAGATTAGGTATAGGAAATAGCAGAGAAAAAACGCTGGTACTTGAGGAAAAAAAATGGAGAGTGAAGCTTAGAAAGGGTAGCGTAGGAGGTGCTATGTGAAATTCGAAGAATGAGTAATAAATGGATAGTGTAAATATTAAGGGGTAGTGAAACGTTGATGTTTGAGATAGAAGGGAGAAAAATTAACAAGCCTTAAAGGAGAATGAAATTAAAAAAATTAATATTTAAGTAAATGTTTAATAATAAATAACTGGTATTTTTGTGTGGGATGAGGAAAGTTCTAAGGGAGGTAAATCAAAACATTGAGATAGTGTTAGGCGAAAGGGATTTATGTTAAGTGACGTTCGAAGCACTAAGTTTGTCTGGAGGTAGCAAAATTGAATTATATTTTTAAGGTTCCATCCAGTTCCTATTTATAATTGCTAGACTGCGTATAGTGAAAGGGAAATTTTAATGCTTCTAATGATCATTAAAAACAGCATAATATTAGTTTTAAGTTAATTTACGATTGTCTTGAATTATTTCAGCCGGCTTTCGTGTTGTGTCTTTTTCGGTCTCGCTGACCACCATGAGCTAACTAACTTTCATCGCAATGACTACAATAGTACTCTCTGGACTACAATTTATAGAGATAGAAATCACTGTACAATATATCTACGGAAAGTTTAAATGCTTAGATATGTCTATGGAAACATTTAAAAGTTGATATATGATTTAAGTGCTAAAATACTAACCTTTGTTGATAGAATACAAGTATGTCTGGACTCAGTATACTAGTAAAATGCGAAGCGACTTGTTTCCTATGTCTTTCGAAGGATGCTTTGCGATCAAATCTATAAACGCTTATGATTCTCACGGACAGGATTAAAAAACTACACTTGAGCATAAGCATAATATTAAATAAACGCTATTTCTACGAAATAAGTTTTGATTTTTCGAGCACAAAAAGACTCTTGAACTTTGTTGGGTGTTGCTTTCGTTTTTGTCACTCCACGTGGTTGTTTTCTCAACTTTCTTGGACGTTGATTATGTGGGTTAAGGAAAGAGGCAGTTTCATTTGCATGAACTCTCGCAAATTTACTGGAATAACACGGCGGTGAGATGATGTGCGCCTCGATTTTCGTTTTTCGAATTCATTTGGTAGCACAAGAGCGTCTCGTCCTGCGTTTCTCCCAGCGGTCCTGCATTCTTCGTGTCCCACTTCTTTTTCTCTCGAAAATATAGCCACTTTGGTCACAAGAGCCTGCTAGTTTAGGAGCAGGGTGTTAATCTCTGGATTCCGCCTTGCTAATGAACCACTCCCCTCCCACCCTCCCCCCACACACACACACATACGCATATATATATATGCGTATGTGTGTGTGTATATATATACACACACATATATATGTGTATATGTATATGTATAAATATATATGTGTGTGTATATATATATATATATATATATATATATATATATATATATATATATATATATAATATATATTCTTTTTAAGAGTGGTTGTGGACTTTTCTCTCGGGTCCTGAACTTCCCCCTTCCCACTTAAACCCTCAGTCCCCGTTTCCCCTCGAGTTCGCCCTCTCTTTCCTCTCCTCCATTTCGTGGCCTTATATCTCCGTCCTCAGGCCATTTCTTCTCTCTGCCATCGCTTACTCTCCAACATCTCTTCGTGACAGTCTTTTTATCCCCTTCGAATGTTTAATGATGTTCGCGTCCGGTTGCCTCTAACCCTTTGAATGCGTTGCTCGATTTTCACATCGACATTGCAGAGAGTTCGAAAAGTGTACACGTTTCCATTACAAATCATTTTATATGCTTACGTCAGTGTGGGCTTTAGTTGTATCAAAGGGAGAATGAAGAGATGGATCCGGATTGAGAGAGCGTCACGAATGAGGATATTTTTCATATGATACGAGAGACTGACGGTGTATGGAATTACACGTAATAGATGGAATACAAGGCAAAAGGAGGGTATACAAATATATATGGACTAAAGATTATTAAGATAGAAATTCGTGCTTCGAAATTCACTGAAGATAATAAAAGAAAGTTACCGTTTATTTCTTTTCTTCGTGTTGCCCTTAGCGGTATAATATATGTATGTATAATGTTAATTCGTTATGGCTTAACAGTGTAGGAATTTCATCATGAAATAATAGCTTGCTCATGATTGTGCTGATGTGGAAAAACTAAGCTACCAGTATCATTTCATGGTAATAGCTGCCAGAAGTGGTGAAGAAGCATGTAAACTTGATCTTAAAATAATCTTTATTCCGTAGAGGATGTTTTGAGTAATTTTTAATGGTAAAAATATACTTAGCTTCGAATAAAATTGCTGTAAAATATTTCCTGCCCTTATTATTTCTTGTAAAAACTGAGTGTTCATCTCGAGTTTGTAGCGTTTGAATGTTAAAAGTTATTCGGAATAAATATTCCAGGTTTAGGGAAAATATAAATTCCGTTATAATTAATGGAAAAGGATATTTTCGAAGTTAACGCTCAAAATAAGAGTTTCCCTTCTAGAAAGAGGATCTTCTTAAGAAAAATAGGATGATCTTTTAAATGAACAGGATGATCTTTTAGATGAATAGGTCCACGGCAATGCACCCTTCTTAGAAATTATTGTATGCAAACTCTTATTAGAAAGCATGACATTTAGGGTCGCGAAAATAAATATAATCTCGGAGATGGCAGGCCCATACTTTTATCACCCATTTACCGTAAAGTCATAGAACAGGGTACAGAATCAACGTACTTTTTTGTCGGTCGAAGTTAAAAGCCAAAAGAATAGAGGAGAAAGTAAATAATCTGAAACTATTTGGTTAATTAGTTTGTCATTGCCCAAGGGGAAATTTTAATTTGTCAATGTATAGCTTAAAATTAGAGGAAAGCATTTTTTTCACTAAAAAAATAACTTAAAATCAGAGCTCTAATGGAATTTCATAGAAATCGTTGACTTTTTAACTCATCCTTCGTGAATAACTCAACTTAATCCCAGAGTATTTTTCCGGTTTTGGGTGCTTTGCAATGTTGGGTGAGTTTTTGAATTATCATATCGGGATTTTGTTTAATCTCAAGATGCTATTATACATGTATAAAGCATTTTACATTCAACTAAAATATTTTTAAATTTTTCTTTGTTGAACCATCTTTTTTATGACTTACATTTAAGAAATATTTTAATAAATAAATATCATGGGCTTAAAACAAGATTGACCTCAATTGACATGAAATTTAACGTGCCATTGTGCGCGAAACAAAAGCCCCGTTGAGCATTTGTCACCCTTGAAGCTTGACACGTCTATCGTTAATGAAATACGAGATCGTAAAATACATTAATAGTTTGATTATAATATGACAATTTAATGAAAATTTCAACAACTTTGCTAAATCATTGTTTATTCATTCGTCAAAGGTACCGTTATAGACCGTATCCTACACAATATAGGTAGGATTTTGACTGTCCCTAAAATCTACTACACTATGTCGTGTGCAGCACTGAAGCAGAGAAAAATAAGAAGACGGTAGAGATATTAAGGCTAAGCCGCTAAGCATTAACATATCAAATGTATCCTTTGGTCTCCCATACCCTCTCTCACGCCGTCCAAAATGTGTGTTGTTTTCCTGTCTCTTCTAAGCCGCCCAGCATTCTTTCTTCTGTCATAGCCTTCACATCCCATTGCCCCTTAATATCTCTACCGTCTTCTTATTTTTCTCTGCGAATTTCCCCATAGACATTCCCGCTGTCTTTCTATAGCTTAATAGTTCACTTGTCTTTCTCTCCGTCAGGCTTATTCTTCTCCATCCTTTTCCAAATCCAGATTTAATGAGTCCTTAATCTGCGCTCATCCTTTTTTCCCGCTAAGGCCAGGATTTGGAACCATGCAATCAAATTGCAATCTTTATTTTCTTCTTCACTTTTTTCTGAAAGCCCTTGCTGCGATGGCCATTTTCGTCCTAAATTCCTACCAAATATGTGAACTGCTGCATATGTTTAACTAGGCTTCCGACGTCACGAAATTTAGTACATTTCTATATCGGGGACATGGCAGTTCAGTGGGTAGATTCAGTTTGACTCCCGTTGGGCTATGTTTTGGGTAGCTCTATTCACAACTAGCAAACCAACCTTCGGGGTAATAAATGTGGCGAGTAGATATACTTTGGGGTACATTAGCGCTTCTTAAAAGGGATGCAAAACTCTCACAAAATATTTCGAAATCCTCCATTGAATTAGTGAGGAAAATTTTTGGGTTGTCACTGTGGCTCGAGTCTAATATTAGCGTCGTGGTGGTAAGTACAAAGTTGACGCAATGGGTGAATTACATGTCGGACGAATAATGGCGTTTTTTTTGGACGGGTGGAGAGAACTGATCTTGCCGAAGAAGTTCGTAAGCCTTATATCTTTACTATATAAATCCTTTCACCACGAAGAAGGTCAGTGTAATGAAAGGCACGAAAATTTTCCAAATCACTCCGCTCTTAACATTTTGGTGTTGCATGATTTTTTATTCGATCGATCACAAACCTCTTTGATTAAAAATGCTAGAACTGAGATATTTTTTATAGTAAAAGAAAAACTCAAATCGCCGTATATGTTTCACAATTCTATAATCTGGTGTCAAAATAAACTTTTTTGTTGATTCGGAAACAACGGGGATATGGATGGTGCGGTGGCTAACGTACTGGATTCCCACCCAGAGGGCCCTGGTTCCAATCCCGGTGGCGGCAGATATTTTTCAGTGGTATCCCAATCCCCACTGGAGGTCCTTTGGGGATAGCACTTTGAGTGAGTACGCCGTCCGTCGGATGGCTGCTTAATACTGCGCTAAGCTGCGGACCCCTCGGCGCCTTTCGTTAAGAGTAGGCTATTGCCGACGCTGGGTTTCTCTCCACCCTTCATCCTTTCCTGTCCATCCCTAATGGCGCAAATAACCTCTGCTGTCGGTCGCCTCCCCTAAAACTGCCACTGCTCGAAAACAACTTCTGTATTAGCACGAAACAACTATCGCAAAATTTGCCGTGAAGCTCTCGAGGGCCTCTTTACAGTGAATTACGTATGCGCCTAATTTCTTAGCGGAGGATTTTAGCGTGGTCTGACGCAGAATTCTTTCTCGAATTATGTGCGATTATTTATTATGTTTTCTAGGCCATATATCATAGAACAATGGGAGAATTTGAAGGAGGCATCGGGTGACTATCGTGGTGGAGTTCTATTGATAATTTTATGTGGATAAAATAATCGTATTTTTTTCTCCGAAAATATCTTGGCACAATTTTATTTTTACGCACTTACGTGATGCTAAGGTTACGTTAATTCTTTATGTATCACTGAAAGCGGAGCGGCGACATTCAAAACTATGCCTCACAAGAAAGGAACATAAAGCGTTTTCATTGACACCGTCAGAAAAGGATTTTGTCGGCTTCTGGTGAAATTGGAATCCCCGATAATTCTTTGAAATGGAGCATATTTAATGGTTGCACTTTTTCGTGAAATCCTTTGCGGACCTTGTACTTCTATGACTACATCCCATATCAACGCTCTGACTTTCATCAAAGGTGACTGGGCGTTGCCATGTATTTATGAAACAGGCGTTGTCACTGCATTGAATACATGCACACACAATTACTGCAGTAAGAGCGGTGGCATCCCATTGGGTAGGACTTCAAAATAGTGGCCGGAGGGTCTAAATTATAAACTCGTTTAATGCCTTTGGGAGACCCTATCAAAAATACAAGAGATGCGATTCTCTGGTGACTGGAATTTCGTCGGAAAACGAATAGTGGAACAGGAAAATTAAATGACCCTAAAGTGCGAATGTCACACGTATTGATCAGTTCGGGGTGAGCTTTAGCGTATCGGAAGCAAACTTCGGGTTGAATACTCTGACTAAATACACTTAATATCGGTTAAAAAGAGGACGGAGTTTGATTTTCCCGCGAGGGAGCTAAAAATATTTATTTCGTGCGCTATAAGATATCCTGGAAGCGCTTACTTCTAATATTTAATTCAGTACATGCCATTGCAGTTACATTAATATCATATGAGAGACGAATGAAATATCATTGGGGTGATAGATATCTTAATATAACAATTTTTATTCAAGTTTTTCGTCATGCGGTCTGTAATGTTTTTACGGAACAGTAAGAAATATCTAGCTCTTTCAGTGCATCAGTAAGGACATCTTCCTGAGGTTAGAAGGTAGTCGTCACAACATTACAGATTTGAAATTTATATATCCTGTTTAATTTTTGCTTTCACTTGGTGACGAATCACCGACGGAAGGTTCAGAACATTTCACCGTCTACATCCACAGTAGTTGAACTGCAGTCCATGAACGCGACCTTCAATATCGAATGCGGGAGATTTTTTTGGATTAAAATGCATACACTGTGCTTCAGTGCAGAATTTATTGCGTAGAAAACTTATAAAATTGTAAATATTTTCACATATAATCAAGATGTGGCCATTTATGACTTAAGGTCACAGGCGAAGAGGATAAGTGATAAATGATTATCACTAATCCTATCTAAATGTACGCTAAGTTTGGAGCGTACTTTTTTCGAAATATGGCACCCTTGCATAATTACCACCTTAACGTCACGTGTGTTGCATTTGAATGTGAACTTTCCCCGATGACAAAAAGTTCAATGCGTCTGCTTCATTAAGGACATACTAACAATAATATTTGTGAGTCCGAGACAAACGAAGTAAGAATACCTTTATGTAATTTCGGATA
The DNA here is from genome assembly GCF_022747635.1 of Hetaerina americana. Taxonomy (NCBI): domain Eukaryota; kingdom Metazoa; phylum Arthropoda; class Insecta; order Odonata; family Calopterygidae; genus Hetaerina; species Hetaerina americana. The sequence continues at coordinate 477,955 of NW_027287261.1, forward strand.
GGACAACGGGCATATTGAACCCTGAACCAGTCTGGCACTGCAAACGTGTTTCCTCACATCGTACTAACAACAGAAATTTTCGAACGAACTTACAGTTGGCTTGGTGATATCACCGGTGGTTTTTATGAAATATTATGAACGATTAAGAACTGTCATGAATATTAACTGAAACGTGCGAAGCATATCACATTTATATCGATTAAAAGAATCAGCCAGTTCTTAATTTAAACTTCAATATGAAAACGTCTGAATGACGGATGAGAATAATTATAAATCATCATTTACAAGCTATATTATAAATACCTGGGAGGTTAAATTTATAGCGTGATGTGAAGCTACGACATTCTGACGGCATAGCTCCCGACAAGCTTGTAATATTATCACGTTTGGGTTGCGAGGATCACACGTGAGAATATTATTTATAAAAGTGTCGACAAATGAAGCAAATGGCATGAGAAAAATTATTGACGACGTTCGCGGACTTCCATAATAAATAATGGCATGAATGAATGACTCTTTCGAGTGACAATCGTAAAGTTGTGTGATGCTCTCCAAGCGAGCGAACGCTGTATCTACGAGATGTACTTGGCGTGCGTGCGAGTGATTTGAAACCGTGCCCGAGGTTCTTGAATCTCTCTAAACTTGGAATGACTTCTTTCAATGGGGCATTTTTTTATTATTATTTTTTATTTTCATTCCCTCCCATGCGTATATATGAATGACAGTATCATGAATATGTAATGAAGGAAACATAACTTGTCCAAAAGCGAAATTCTTAGGCCTATGATACCGTACTCAGAATCAAGCCTCATGTATGCATGTATTCAATCTTATGCGAAACGATTTTATTTATCCTGGAATTTAAAGTTAAAAGCTTTGCGAGTAGAATACCGTTCAGAAGCTGTCAATTATAATATTGTGCCGTGTTTTAGTGAGTACGTAAAGCTCATTAACTCCAGGCCAAGTTTTAACCTTTCCCCTCTATCTTATTTTGTTTCAATTACTCAATAAATAGCTCCATTTGATTAGGAGGAGGAAGGTTACGGACGGAATCGTAAATCTGTAAATAGTATAAACTTGGGCCTACATTTCAATAAAACGTTGAATTCATAAAACATTCGAAATTCCATGAAATAAAAACTCCAATTCGAAAATCGGAAGCGAATTAAAAACCGATTCTGATTTAAGATTCCCCATCTTATAAGTAGTTCTTACCTAAAATTAAGATTATCGGCATGACTTTAGACTCAAAAATTTTCTTTTTCATAAAACTATCAAAGTGCTCCGTAAAAATAAGAAGGGAAAAACTAGAACACATTTAGTCGAAGCAATTCATTATTTTTGACTTGGCTTTCTATAAAACCACAGTCATGCACCGAAAGGTTGGTTTGATAGGTGAGGGTATAACTTATCTATTACTAAGCCCAACGGCATGCGAAATTCAAACTTCGTAGAAAGGAGGGTCCAGTTCCTTTCCCTGTACCGCCTATGATTTCCCAGGAAGTTCTGGTACCCGAAAAATCACACAGCTAGGCTGAAACTGATGGTGCCCAGGGGTGTGCCCGGTAATCAAAACTGTTGGCCAGTAGTTAATTTTTTTTAGACATTTTAATAGAGATGATACAATTTCGTTCGTGTAAATCACGTGCATTGTTTATAATTGTATATTTTGGATGAAAATAGCTTCACTTATTTTCGTCCATTGAGTGGAAGGGTAACATTTCCTAGACAAAATGTTAACTAGGTTTTCTGCAGGTTAGCTATTAAAATAACCCATTTTGTGGGCGTGCCTAAATATATGGTGCATACATAAATCCTCCATCGGTAAATTCGGGAGATATATATATATATATATATATATATATATATATACACACACATATAGATATTATATATATATATACACATATAGATATATATATATATACACATATACATATATATGTATATATATATATATATATATATATATATAATGGGGGATTTTAAAAGACTTCGGACACTCTGTCGGAGCAGTTGACCATTTCTCATCAAGCCACTCCTCTTCTCTTCCGGCTGCTCAACACTTCATTTAATAATTGCCCGGGACAAAAGTGACAAATGGTCGTACGCACTAACGGGGCCTGTCCCAGATGGCTTGTTCCCTTTGTCCAGGCCGTAAAAAAAAAGCGAGAAGGTATTGCGGCGGAGTCAAGTGAGGAGGCGTGGAGGAAATTCCACGTGTGCCTCCGCTCCCCTCGATTCCTATGCATGATGCAACTTTTTCCCTCTCGCCAGTAATAGTCCTCCCCCTTCCAGTCATTTCGTTTCCGGTAGTTCAAAGGTGATGGAGTAGTTTTATTCCTTACGCATTATTTCCTACTGCTCTCCGCTGCTTTCGTTTTGACAAAATCGTGGGGGGCGCAATCGATCCTCGAAAGAGAACGAACTGTGTGTTGGGAAGGAAGTTTTCACCGTAGTAAAGTTGCCACGACGCGTATGCCCTCTGCTGCGTCATCGCGTCACACAGAGAGAGAGAGAGAAATACGATGAATGTGATTGCAAATCTAATTTATGTGTGCCTATTTCATATAATCGACTTCCGCCTTACTTACACCATTGCAGAGCAAGACAATGAATTATTTTCTCGATTGCTAAAAAATCTATTTGTTCCATGTGAATGTTTTTGTGAAATCGCTAAACATTGTCTAATTGCCTAATGTCGAATTCTATTCTCTTTTCAGTCTGCAAGTTCTTATGCCACAAGACCTGTGAATCCAATGTAAGTACGTTTTTCTTATTTCTTTAGCCGGCATGAATGACAACCCTGCTGTTTGGGGTTTGAGAAAATAATTTTTGCATGAGTGCGTTTTGTTTTCAATGCATGTGAGGTTTTTAGAGTTTATGTGCCGATTTCCAGGTAAGAGTTGAATCTTACACTTCTCTCGGGTTATCAAATATCAGTGGATAGCTATGAGATCATCACAAGTTGACTGTGTGCGTCTATGTGAGTACTATCGTCTATGTGAGTACTATCGTCTGTGTATGTACTATTTGCCTTCCTAATTTCTGTGTTTTTTTTAGATTTTTAAACAACTTTAAAAAATAGGGTTGAGAAGACTCTTAGCATGACAAGAAGGCATATTATTCTACGTATTTTAAGGTATTCCAGCATACAGCTTTGCCGGTCGATTTGAGTCAGCGTGGGAAATGTGAACTTAGAGACGCTTTTAAAAGTATCCTTTGTCATTCGTACCATTTTGCCCCACCTTCGTTGGTCTTCCGGTGTTATCTGCCCCTCCTCTACAATGACAGCGTGGGAGAGGAGGAGTCGAGAGTCGTGGAGCCGTTTACAAGTCCCAGCCGAAGCATCAATTATTTTCAAGGCCCTGTTTGTTGTATTTTATCGTTTTCTCCATTAGCATGTGAATTCGAGTCTTTGGTCGATGGAAGTGCATAAAACCTGATGTGACAAACTGTCTCACGGGGTTAGAAAGTCCATTTAACCTGTTAGGTTGATTGGAGCGAACGGAAAACTTTCTAAATGTTTCCTAGTTTGGCAAGGTCGGTCTAGCGACCAAATGGGTTCCTTTGGCATGTAACACATGAGATTGTAGACGATTCTATGGGTGATTATTTTTTTATGATCACGTTGTTTCTTAGCCCAGCTGATGTGCCTCTTCGACAAAAATCGCTTAAATAAATCATCATTGAGGGATTATTTGAATACTTAAGTCGATCATTATAGGACCAGAGTTCAGGAATAAATCGAAATATACGTGGGTGAGGTCTAGCATGTATTTTTTACGATTTCGCGACCCATTATCGGCCGTATATATCGCTTGGTGGCGATGTTTTAACTCCAATAGCTCCGTGACGATGTTTTTAACTCTGTTACATCAATTATTGAATTAGTATTGCAACAAAAATATTAATAGGTGCTCTTGAATTCTCTTTAATAACGAAAAACAGTTGACATTTGACTTGCTTCAAGAAATAACCATAAGGGGTAATTAAACGGGGATTAGGAGGAGGCAAGGCAAGGACGCCAACTAAATTGTTTTCCGATGTGCGTAGGCAGTTATTTTAATGTAAATCTCGGATACGCATGTGTAGACGTTCATTTTTTCGATCCATAGCGAATTATTTCATATGTATTTTTCAAATAATACCAGCAAATTAAGGACCAAATTTTCAAAATCTTAACATACGCATAGCTTTATATTATTTTAAGTGGTCTTGCGTATTGTTGACCATATAAAAATGAGCATCTGCATATCCATGAGACTAAAAATTCGATAGATTTACAAGGTTTCTTAGAATGTCACAGTACAAAATTCAGGATAAATTAGAATTTCATTGATAAAATTAAACCTTTAGTAGTTAACCTCTTGGGCTGATAGGTTGGGCTTACCCGGTACTAAGCCCTTCTTGTTTTTGGAATTCACCTTGAGGTTACCTTACGACCAGAGGTTTCTCAAGAAGAGCTGGTACCCTCTAAATCACAGCGCTTGGGTAAAGCCGGGAATTATCATGGACGTCACTCCAATCCGGAGCCTCCGCTTAGTAGCTAGATACTCTATGTCCTAAGGTAACGGGTCGCCAATATTATTAAGGATACTGCTTAAAATTAATTGGAGTTCCACTGCGATGGTTCAGTCTTTAAGAAAGCAATTCAAAGAAATTCGAAGAAGATACGGGAATTTCAGCAGCAGTAACTTTACCGGATGCAAAAGTTGACGAGGGCCCAAATACGAGAAATTGTCACATTGAGAAAAATATCACTCATCTTGACCGGAATGCGAACTCGGGTCCTTCAATTCTCTGGCCGAGTGCTTTAGCCAATCAATTAATTGAGACATATGTAGGCGAATGAATTTTTTCACTGTGAATATTTATTGCATTAATCAGGGGTTGGTGCCGATGCATGTACCTAGATACCGAGAAATACCTATGATTACTCTTACAAGTACCGGTAACTAGTATTACTGCCCTAAGTAAATCCCCTGGTAAATGCTCAATTGAAATTAATTCTTGTAATATATATCTTCGGGGGCATTAGTATTCCAAATTTCATTTTATAATAGACATATTATTATTATTATTAGGTATACTAACATTTGAGGTTGGTTTAAGAGGGACGTATACTGAACAACGATACATTTCTTTGTCTCTCCTTACTAAACAACCCTTGACTCCCGACACTACAATAAACCCTTCTTCAATTCTACATACTTCCTCCTCCATTTATTTCCTCCAGAATTACTCTCTTATTCCTTCGCCTTCCTTACTTGCCTCTTATTCCCTCCTCCCTACATCACGGTCTTCAGCATTCCATCACAAATCAAAATGCTCTGCATCCATCTTTCGTGTCTCCTTTGGATCTCTGCCAACAATCCTTTCTCTTCCCCCACCGCGCCTTCTACACTCAAAGGAGAACTAGGAATGGCAGTCGGGAGAGGGAATATGTATGTACTTCAATTGCAATTATTAAGTCAATAGAAAAGAAAAAAATAATTTGATTTGGTCATCTCGGTAATTATTAAAAATAAAAGTAAGAAATAATCGCCGAATTAAGTCTTGAAAGTAGTTATTTATTTATATACCCTGCTAGCCATCGCCAGGGTGTGAGGGGTGAGTACACACCAGAATAATTTTACCCGAACATGACCCTACCGCGGTCGAACAATGTTATTATGATCCCCGATCGTTCGCGGAAAAAATGAAATCTTAAATTTATCTGTTTTACACTTAATCTCTCTAATTTGATTAGCATTATTATTGGTATTTGCGTTATTACATGCCTAACGAGGTTTCTTGCCCAATGTGCCTGCACGGAAGTACCAACTCATAATCAAATGTAAATAGAGATAATCTAAAGATAATATTTGGTTTCGATTGTCAATCTACCTTGAAATGTTTCCAACTTGCTACAAAACTTGGTCGGTATCTACAAAAATCTGCATTACCGCAAGCGGGGTAGGGCAAGTCACTGCCCCCTATCCGAATGGATGATTTTCGTCCGCATTAGGGCTTAGTGCTCATTGACTCATTGGGCTCTGTTCTCGCCAGGTTACCGACCTTAAGGTTGTTTTTTTTGTATGGATGTTACCACCATAACACTGAGAAAATCTGACCAGAAAATTCCTAATATATATATATATATATATATATATTTTTCCTCGGGGATAAAAATTTCCAAAAAATAATAAAAATACTTTCCGAAGAACATACTTGGTACTTTATATTTCAAGTTCATTTCACAGAACGGTGATTTGCGTGTAGATGGTGAAGTGGCAACTTCATTGATTTTTTACCGACTTGTGTTTCACGAACAAACGAAACAAAGTACACCGAAAGTAATTAATCATTATTTTTGAAGCTGTCATTGGTCATCATCTCGGGAAACTTTACCCGTCTTGCCTCGCTCTTTAAGTTGTTCGTTCATGGGCGAGATTCCGCCAACTCGACACTTCCTCGTATTGCTTATCGGCATTAATTACCGCCGATTTATTTGCATCGCACCTGAATTCTCACTTCAAATCAATATTACGAGGCAAATGTTTCATTTTCGACGGCGAACAACGGTGACATCCGATGAAATCCAACGTAAGCTCCTGCCGGCCAGCTTTGTCCAAACGGATCTGCCCACGCGTGCGCGCGCGAGAGCCATGCAGGCAGGAACCGTGTGGAATGCCGGAACATCCTCCTCTCCCGCGGTCCAACTGGAATCCCTCTTTCTCTCTCTCTCACTCTTAGACCGATCGAGGTGCGCCCCTCGTGCATGGCTTCCAGAATGCCCCACTGAAGTCCCCCGCCCCAGATACCGTTCAGGTGGGCGAGGGATTCCATAGCGACGCCTGTTTACCGTCCATATTTCAACCGCTTGTCTGACGTGTTATCCCCATCTCCATCCCCTTTTCGGTGCTGGGATAACATCTCACCCCGTGGCAGAAGGACGTCATGAGAGCCTCGGGAAGATATCCCTAAAAGGAACGAGAGACTGGCGGACGAAAAATCATTATCGTAAAAGGGGAACACTGATCCGGACACAACGGCGACTATGGACAAAAAACAATTCCAATCAGTGACCCATTAAGCAATGGCTGCTATCAGTATACTGGTGAAGTGCCTTTCCGAAACCTTAAGTACGGTTTTCTGGATCCAAAAAATTCCATTACTTAACTAGTAATGAAAGTAACAATAGGCGAAGGCTCCTTGAAATTAGTTTATCGTGGTCCTTACCTGGATAAGGTAAATGTCTAGTATTCTGGGGATCTGCATCATACTGCCGACGATCCATGTACGACTTGTTATGAGGTTATTATCTTCGTCTGTGTAAATCAGACCCACAAATATGCTTTTTTGGAATGTGACGAATGGTTTTATCGGTATTAACGGAGTAATTTTTTATAAGGGGTTTGATGATGAATAGGGAAGATGAAAGCAAGGTCCATGTCCCTAAGATCACAAGCACTAGCACATAAAGATCGAGAATAGGTAAGACAGACAATTCTGACGTGGAAAAATTGTTCCTAATTAAAGAATAATACTAGTAAATCTGCTCTTTCAGGAATCCCTTTTATCTTATTTTAACGTGCAGATCCAAACTTAAAGTTACGATTAGTATGGTATTTTTTTAAAATGATTCTAATGTTATTCTTAATTCTTATTCGGTATGTGATAAGAAAAGTTTTAGTTTCTGCCTCAGACACTAATGTCTCTTCTTCCTTATCTTCCAAGGAATTCTAATAGACTTACTTGCGTGTCATTTCAATTTTGGCGATACTAGCGAATCTCATGTGAGCTTTCTACAGTTCAATGAATCATAGCTGATACAATGGATCCCAAGTACTTTCAGCATCGTATGTTACTTGTGCGGTAACTTGCCTGAAAGAACTCGCATTCATTTTAAAATGTCATTCGCCTACTTCAATTTGATAAATTGCTATATTTTTCGGACGGAACCCCATATTATTCCAATGTGCGTTACAAATGAAAGGTGAGAGGTTAGAGTTAACGACTATCCGGCCTTCACTTGCCATTTTTTGCGAGAAAAATTTAAAACTATAATGGACACATTTTGAATATTCGTGCTCATTAACTCATAATGATTATTACTTTGAAGAGTTGTAGTTTATTTGATGACTATGAAAAAAAAATTGAAATGGTGTTCATTCGCCTGATCATCATCTATTGTAGTCTTCCAATTTGATGCACGATTTCTAACTAGTTCCTATTCTTCTCACTTTCGAAACAGACGGTTAATCTACAGCCCGGTCCAACACTTGCAGAAGATGTTGGATATCGTCACCCTGATGAACCTTTGGAAGATAACAGCATTCAATTAGTTTTTGGTCTCCATAGCAAAGAATGTAGGGGAAGCCTGCCTTTGAAACTCTCAGGACGACGATGGAGGAAAAAATGCATAAAAAAGCTTCATTCGAAGTGGAATCTCACCTTTCATCGGCCAGATGACTAAAAATAAAAGTAGAAAAATCAATTCTTGAAATGATGCCATGTGTTCCTGGTTGTCCTTCAATTGAAATTGAAATTCTGTTCGTTTTTATCTTATAAAAGGCACACACAAATACAGCAAGAATGCAATAAAGTTATTTGTTGGCTCACGTTTTGAATAGAATCAGTTATATGTGATGCCATATATACGAGTACATATTGTGTGACGATATTTTGGGATACAGTGCCCTTTGAGCGCAGTGTGCATAGCAGTTCTTTAGCTTTATCCTCCTGGTGGCATATATGCCTGGTATTGTAGTTATTTGGCGAGTTGACATTTCTCACGCCATGGTCGTTTTGAAACTTGTCGCCAGATGAGTTCCCCTCTGCTGATTCGCAGTCATTCACTTCTCTTATGGGCATATAATCACTCACACGTGTATGCTTAGAAACGTTCATGCGACGTTTTATCGGCTTTTATTGTTTGCCTCGTTTGTGAATAGATTATTAATCGGCGATCGGTAAAATGGAAACATTTATGCATTAGCATTAAGTCCGTAGATATGATTGGATATTAACAAAGATAGTATCCAAATCCTACCCACTTGGTATTGTGATAATTGAAAAACACTTGGTAATTTTCCAAGCATATTTATTGAATAACTTAACCGGTTTCGTCGTTTTCGACGCATTATCATTATTATTTCGACGCATGAAATGGTCGAAACCGGTTTAAGTATTTCAATGAGTAAAGTGTGGAGAACTAACTGATTGTTTTTCAATCATCATGAGTAAACTGCACAAAGTCAAGGCGCCTGCCATTAATGTTACTTTACGTACATAACCATCTTTGTCTCGTTTTGATTCGAAAACTGCGCTCACTCCAACTCGCTCACTCTCGCCTCCTCATGTTACTCTGAAAATGGCGACGCTCATTCCTTTGATATATGCACGCCAATAAAACGCTTTCTCAGCAATTATCACACGAGCGGACGTCAAAATCCGTTTATATGAGTCAAACAGAGTAGTGCGAGATCGCATTAACATTTTAAAATGAAATGATTCCGGGCTGCGTGCTCGCGACGCGCGCCGCCGCTCAGGAAGATTGAAAGATAGCCCTCCGTAATTACTATCGCGCAGGGAAGGGAATCCCGGATCGTACCGTTTGACGGAGGTGGACGAGGGCACGCCATGTGAAGACCACGTTCGAAGTTAATCGCTCCACTCATTTATTTATGTCACGCTACTTTGTTTTCTTTCATCATCAATTTATTTATATATTAATATACCCTGCAAGCCACCGCTAGGGTGTATGGCAGGGAGGAATATACAAGTACACCAGAATAATTTTTACCCGAACATGACATTGCCGCGGTCGGAAAATGTCATTATGATCCCTTACCGTTCGTGGAAAAAATGACAACTTAAATCTATCTGTTCTGCACTTAATCTCTCTAATTTTATTACCATGATCTCTCCTGCTGTAGTACGATGGGGGTAATTATACATTTTCAACATCACTGCTAAATAGACCTCCTTCCAATTTATGCGAGAGATTCAATCTTTACTTTAACCTTCGCTCCGTGAGTGATTGCCAGCTTAGTTGCTCTAATATTTTGGATACCCTGCTAAGTTTATCATAAAAACGTTTTACAAAGCTAGCTCCTCCACGCTGCACGCGATCCAATTCGGCAATTAATCCAACTTCGTGAGGATCTCATATAATACTTGCAGAATATTCTAAATGAGGCGTAACCAGCGACAGATAAAATTTCTCTTTACTTAGTACTCTTCTAATAAATCCCAATTTTGTGTAAGCTTGTTCACACATTTCCCGTATGTGTTTTACCCAGGAGAGATCATGAGTGTGGGTAACGCCAAGGTATTTAGTATTTAATTGAGTCTACACATTCCATTTTGGCGTTCCCAATGCAGTGGGCATTCGGATGGGAATTGCACTTTTTCCAAAAATTAATGACTACGCACTTTTTTAAGTCTTATTCTGATTGCCAAGTGTCGCACCAGCATTGTATAGCATTAAGATCATCTGAAAAAGCTGCTTTGTCCTCAGGATCAGGGATATCACTGTAAACTACTGCATCATTGGCTAATAAACTTATCTTGCTAGCGACTTCGGAGTCAATGTCGTTAACGTAAAGTAGGAATGGAAGAACCATCATCATCATGGCCGTAATACCTATGTTATTAAATCTAGGTTTTAGGAACGGCCCCTAACAACTACTACATTTCATGCGTCCTTGCACCTGCTAAACATCTATTTTCTCTACATTATTTTCTTTGTAAGTTCATCATAATATCCACTAGCCTTAGTACCGTGCAAAAAGTCCATTCTTCTCATTAATCTTCCCAACTTTCTAAATGCGAGGTGTGTAAAAAAAGTAACGGGAATTTTGTAATTTCCAATAGTGCATAATTCGCCATGAGTTCTTGCCACAAGGTCCGATGACCAATAAAGAGTACCACTTTAAAGTACAAAGCCGTTTGCGTGAAGCAATAAGGAAAAAACTCCCGTATTTGTGGCGAAGCAATTCAAGGCTTTTGCACCAAGATAATGCTTCTTCGCTTCACTTCACTGCTTGTTCGTGAATTTTTGGCAAAAAAAGATCTATGACGATGCCCCAGCCTCCATATTCCCCAAACATGGCCCCGCCTGACTTTTTTCTGTACTAAAAAATAAAGAGAATCTTAAAGGGCCGTCGTTTTACAAGCATAGATGATATTACAAACGCATCGCTGAGAGAACTGAAAGCTATAGCAAGGATGGAGTTCCAGAGGTGTTTCGAGGATTGGGAAAAGCTCTGGCATGAGGGTATAATATCTAACGTGGACTACTTCAAAGGGGATAACATCGATTTGGAGGATTAAATAAACTTCTTTCCAAATAACTCAAATTTCCGTTGTGTATTGAACCCACCTCGTATTCTCCCTCTCTTACTAGTCATCAAGCAACCCCTCTCCTTATTTACTTCACATATCCAATTTTGGTAACTTCTTGTCTTCCCATGCCATAGTTAATACTTCACTGTTAGTCTTCCTATTAGTCCATCTTATTTTTTTCATTTCCCCTCCGTATACATCTTCAAAGCCTCTAAATCAACGTTCTTGCTCTTGCCTCAAAGGCCAGCTTTTCCGAACCATACAAATACACGCCCCAAATTGATGTCTTTTTACTAATCTTTTCTTTGCGTCTTTAATTAGCCTGCCTGTCGTCAGTGCCCTCTTCCTTACAAATGCTCGTCCATCGGCGCAATCATTTCCCTAATGTCCCCCTTTTACTACGCCCACTTCCCTCCAATTTACTGCTCTAATGTGTGAGCTCTTCCACTTGCTCTGATGCGTTCCCTCCTCCTTTAACGTTTGAATTAGCCTTTCTTCTTCTTCTCCTTGAGAATCTCATTACTTGAGTTACTCTGATGGTTTTCTTTGAACATATACCGAATAGTGTGCGGTCTTAAGGCGGACCCAAGATGTCCAATCCGCGGTTGCGACTCCGGCCGTAACAGAAGAGGGAGTCCGTGGAAGGGATATTGTGGTTTTTTGTGCAATTTGCCTGTCCCAACGGGCAGCAGCAGTCCGGTTGCAGTTTGCATTCACCCGACTTTGGCCAAGTGTACAAAGATGCCAGCGGTTCCACTCGGGTGATCGTGGGCATCCTTTTATGGCCAGCTCGTCAAAAACCTAATGGGAGGAAGGACGAACAAATTTACGCGTGGAAAAAAATTAAATTCCACTCCAAATTGATGCAAATTAAAACGGAGCGCCGAGCCTTCCCTAACTATCTCCCGGGGGTCCCAGCCGAACTCGAGCGAGAGAGACTCCATCACGAGCCCACGCGACGGCCTTAAATTGAACTTATCGTGTTTTCTTTTTATTCTGTTTACGGACGCTCACTTGCGCCGAGAAAGGCGGCGGGGAGGGGGGGGGGGAAGGCGACCGCTCTCCGTGAAGGTTATTTACTTGATCCTCCAACCTCGTCCTTCGACGCGATGAAAAATCAGCCCTTAAAGACTCGATAGAGTGTGGAATTCGGAGTTGCGAGGAGTGGCTCATTTCAGCTCAAAGCTAAACGAGAGTCGATAGCTAAGCGGAGCAAATTAGTTCATAGTAAATGATGACCACGTTCCTTTTGGAAAAGGAATCGATCTCCTCAAGTCTTTCTCCTCTCACATCAGATTCGGGGTGTGAAAAATCATCATGGCATCGAAGGCTCCAACCTTTTGAAATATTTTCTGCGAGGGAGAAGAATATAGATATGACCGAACTGCGTTGGCCTTGTTTGTATGCATATTCGCCTTGACGACGCATTAGCAAGCGGTAATTTTGAAGGGAGCCGTTTTCATCCCTCTCATCTGTGATCATTACTCCTACGAGTGCAAACGCCATAAAAAAAAGGAATATTTCCTTAATGTGGTCTTGTGCGTGGTATTTCTCTGGGGCCAAAAATGGGCGGCTATTCAACTGAGTTGAGGCACCGATTTTATTTCATTGTACTGGATCTCCGCTTCGAATTTCATAACTTGTTTGGTACGAATATATTCGATTTTTTATTTTTCTGTTGAAATTCTTGTTATTACGTACTGTAATTATCACGACACAGTCTAATCCACGTTCCAGAAAATTCATTTGGAGAATCTAAATGGTATCAAAGCCGGCTTAAAAATTAGCATTGAATTTGACCGCTATTATTCATTACTACTCGTGCCAGTAACCTATTGCGATAGTTAACCAATATTTTGATGTTGAATTCGCAAGTTTTGATCTCACCTCGGATGAATCCCTGAGGAAAATTAAAGATAAACCCAGCAGGTTAAGCTTCCTTCCCCGTTCCATGTCCAGTTTCTCACGGCTTCGTTGTTTCCAGAAATCATACCGCTGGAATTTTTAGCTCGGGATGCGGAGTCGCGTGGTCAGATCAGCAGTCTCATTCTCCACCCACTCCGGTGATACGCCGCCCAAAATAATTCGCAGTAGTAGTTTTTAGGGGAGGCGACTGACAGCTGAGGTCATTGGCGCCATAGGGGATGGATAGGAAAGGATGAAGGGTGGAGAGAAACCCGGCGTCGGAATAACTTACTCTTAACGAAAGGCGCCAAAGGGTCCGCAGCTTAACGCAGTATTAAGCGGCCATTCGACGGACGGCGTACTTACTCTAAGTGCCTTCCACAAAGCACCTCAAGTAGGGTTTGGGATACCACTAAAAAATATCTGCCTCCGCCGCCGGAATTTCTGTACGCGAACGAACGATATTTGTTGTCTTTTCCTGGGAATTTTTGAAGTGTATCACAGTTTGAACGGGGCCTCGGCAAAAGAACGAGAAGGATATTGTGATATTAAAATAAATTATGCTGAATATAGCATCGACAAATGGAATTCTTCTCTTTGGTGCCAAATTTTATGATTAAATTTAATTCTTCATATTTCCCTCGGCATGTGTGCTTACCTTGATTTTATGATTTTTCAGTCACAAATAATGAAGGAATATTTTTTCTTAGGCCCCAGTGATCAACTTTGATCCTTCGTAAAAGTAGTGTAATACACACTTACTCTGAAAAACATTGCTATGATAAACTTAGTAGCGTATCCTGAATATTATACGAGCTTGGCAGGAAATCACTCATGGAGCGAGGGTGAAATTACAATTTAATCATTTGCATAGTTTCGAAATATGTATCTTTAGCATTGATGTTGAAAATGTATTATTACCCCCATCTTAATACGGTGGGCGAGATCGTGCCAATAAAATTAGAGAGATTACCTGTTGAACTGATAGATTTAAGATGTCATTTTTTCTACGAACGATAACGGATTAAAATAACATTTTCCGACCGCGGTAAGGGTAAAAATATTTGGGTCAAAATTAGTCTGGTGATTATTCAATCCCTGCCACACTCCCTAGTGGTGGCTTGCAGGGTACTAAAAAAAAACGAAAATGTAATTTCCTTTTATAAAAATTGAACATCTTGATTTTGTACCCTTGAAGTCCTTGGTGTAATCATGCTTTCCCTGCTGTATATTAAATGAAAATTCCATCTTTATTTCATTAGCAATAAGCATGCGTTATTGGACTTATTTATTTGATAATGGTACTTTTGTCAAGTTCAGACTTTAGTACTACTGAGAAAAAACTTCTCTCATTTGTTTACTAATCCCAGAATCATTTTAATTCGTGACTAAAAAGTACTGAGTTAGTGGTGACTAATATGAATTTTCCTAATGGGATTTCAGGAAGCATGCGAAACAGCAACCCTAGTGTACTGAATCACTGAGAGAGACAGAAAGAAATATTCGGAATCAACTCATATAAGTATTTGTTTGTTTTGGGCATAAAAGCAAATACGGTGGTGAGTCGGCTTATGATTTCTGTCTCCGAACAGTAAAAAAAAACTCGAACTACAAGTTCTGAAAATTAATCATGAGTTGGTTTCGAACATTCAGATGAACGTTAAACATAGTAATTATTCATTTCTCAGTTGTGTCATTCATGCGTGACATCTCATGTTTTATGGCGTTACCCTAACCATAAAAGATAATATGGTTAATCTTAGCTTCGTGTACTCAAGTCATTACGACGAGAAAGTTTCTGTAGTTAGAATTTTGTTTGTTGCATGTAATTCGTGAAGGCTTCTGTTCTACCAGGTCCTTGGTCCACGATTAGTCACGTTTCTTGGAGACCGTTAGTTTGGAACTCTTTCAAGAAACTAACACACGGCTCGTTTCGAATTTCTTTCCATGTGTTTTCCTAAGAAAAAGGATAGGATTTTGTTTGCATTCACAAGGGTGAAAAACTGCCCGAGCGAAAATCTTATGTTTTCAACATTCTTCGCCCTAGAAGGATCCGCGAAGTTTTTCCAGGGTGTCGCGTCGAGGCAGTTCGGGAGTTAAAATTTTTAATATTCATTTTGTATTGAGTACAGACAAGTTTTTCTTCACCAAAAGTTACTGTGTTGTCAAATCATAAGCCATGGTATGCCAGAAGGTATTGATAAAATTACGGTCTTTCGGTAATTCCTCGCCTATCTCCACGCCTTTTCAATACCATCTTCCTTTTTCTTCTGAAATGGTAATCGCATGATAAAACTTTATCATTCTCAACTTTTATCAATGGGCTTACCCTCTAAATACGAGGCACAAGTGTACATCAAATGGGGATTACTTTGAAGGGGCCAAAATAGATATTCATGAATAAATAAATAATTTTAGAAAAAAACACAAAAGTCGCGATACTTTTTGAATAGACCTCGTAGTGCAACATGCGTTTTAGGGCATTAAATGAAAGAATCAGTTTATCTAACTTTGATTCCTGTCCCTTAGTCTTCCATTGTCTTAGTTCCTGATTCTATACTCAGGTTTTTGCCCCTATTTATCTATTTTTCGTTGAAAGTTTGTTGTACATTGCATATATTTAGATGCGCCAGTGAGAAGTCCGACTTAAATTTTTTGATCATTTGTTGAATAAATAAATATATTTTCGTCACACGATAGGAAGAGGACATTTTTCAAAATTTATATTTTATTTAGTCTTTTGCTACATTGGGAGTTACGTGCAAAACTCGAACGAGTGTTAATTTTCGCCTACTCTTATTACGCCTATCTACTTCTGAATTTCTAGTCACTTAGTTGGTTGATTGACAATCAATTGGGAATAGGCAATTGGACTTGAGAACACATTCACCCAAGATAGAATGGTGTTATGATCGGGACGCTTACTTTTAAAAGCCTCCGTCTTCGATTTTTGTGACATGATTCATCTGGAATTAATTTTTAGTTTGGCATGAGGAAAACACCACCCTTGTTATATTTTAGCCGGTAACTTAAATTAAAACCTGACTAAAAATTTTTTCGATTGCGGATATTTTAAATAATTAAATGAACTGAATGTTAATTTGCACGGATGAATTCTTTTACGTGCGTGATTTTTCCTGAAATGCACACGTAGGAAGTACTCAGCTTCCTAGTCAAATGTGGCTTCTCCTAGTATATGGTTTCACTTGTTGTGCTTACAGTTCGGGGCTTCTTACATGCATATTCATATCTGAAGTTTTGGAAGCAAGGTAGTCAATTTTCCATGCAGCCACAAAAGGACTGCACCGTATCCACTTCAGGTTTCATGCGACAGAATATGCATGTATACCCACTCCCGCTATGAGCGCATGGACGGTGGAAGAACCGTGCTATTGAATCATGTTATCCAATAAACCACGCCGAGACTTCTACTCTTTGCTTCACGTAAAATTTGACACACCAAAAATACAAATGAACTTAGGGTTAATAAATAATCTATGACTGGCATAGTTCAGTATGGTTACGCTCACAATACCTTGTTCTAAGGTTTGGTAAGAAACTATTCCATCTGCGATCGAGATTGGAATGCGTTCATACAATAGATTTTTCGTAGTTGAGCTTACCGTTGTTTTAACACTTTAGTACATTTAAAATTGATTACACGCCTCATTAATGATTAAGATCTTTCGCTGTTTTTCTTCGAGGTGTAATAATTAACGGTCCAAGTAAAATAATATGATAATTTCTCCATTCTCGGGGTTAAGTTGGGTACCTAATTTTCTTTCATGAAAATGCGCTATGGTCGAATTTTGAATTTGAGCATTGCAGTACGACGTAAATGGAATATAGTTGAAGTGGGAGTGCATTATTGACTTCGTTACATCACTGTGCATTATCGCATCCTATAATGTGAAAACAATTTTACTACATACTCGTATATCTGATTGAAGTTTTTCGCAGAGATTAATTTTTGCGACCTTTAATTTTTTACGACCTTTCCAACTGTTTATCGAGATTACATTTATTTTCAAAATACTCAACGTTTCGTCCTGCCTGATGAGAGCACTATCAGGAGCTAACTAATGAGTTCGTTTTATTTTTCTCCATTGTTTGCGTTTCGATACGACGGCCGTTGACTGTTGTCAATCATACTTTGAACCAACCTAAACCAATTATCAACCCGAATGTTGGTTTGATAGGTAAGAGTAGAGCTCACCTAGTACTTAGCCCAACAGCGAGTTGGATTTATGTACCAGGGTAATGAGGGGGTCAGTCCCTTTCCCTGTGCCGCCTATGGTTTCCTAGGAAGATCTGGTACCCGAAAAGTCACACACCGTGAGTGAAGCTGAGGGTGATGTCCAGAGACCTCTACCCACTGGACTACCATGACCCCTCTCGCTCCCTGGACTGCCATTCTTGTAAAAAAAAACAAGCAGTCCGTTATATTTTTGGTATTTATTTATTTATGGTTTGATGCCTTTTCCACACATAGCTGAGACGATAACCATCTTCCCTATTAAAATTAGATGGTCGTTGGGCTATCTCGATTGCTTATATTATTACGTGTTTATTGATATCGGTGATCTCCCATTTATAAAAACTTGGGAGCCGTCATTATGGTGGAATTTGCCTCAAGGCTTTTAAAATGCAAACAGGTGTATTCACTGGTTTAATGATATCGTTAAAGTGTGTTAGTGGTCTTGTATAAAAAAAACAAGTTGACATAATGTATGCATTTTAATTTCACGTCCACGGCGATCATCGATAAAGCTTTGGGTATAAAAAATGAATGTGGATGAATCTGCGATGTCAATGATACGCGTCCAATCTCTTTGCTGAGAACTTAGTTTAAAAAATTAAGATTTCTACCAATGCGATAGAACTCTTCTGCTGCCAATCCATGCTTTCTGGGATTTATTAAAGCTCATTGAGACATCTGAAGGGGTCGGCAATCGAACACGATTTTAATTGATGTGAGGACACACTTCCCAGGTCCTGAAATGATCTACCGTAAATGGAAGTGAAATCCATGTATCAGAATTAATTACATCAATTTAGTCCACAGTGACATGTTTAGGCATTCGTTTGTTCGAGTCCGACGTTATGTCTAGAAATCCAACAAACAAGCTTTGGTTTAAACATTCAAGTGGGTTACCGTAATGATGAGTCTATCTTCCTCGCGATTGATTTACATTATGTACAGGCATGTAAAATGTATGATGTATACTGTAATTTAATGATGTTTCAGTTTCGTTTTTGGGCAAAAACATTCCTCAATTACAGCGATATTGGATAAAGTTCATTCCTCGTTTTCAAATTTGTATGCGTACCAATAGTGAAGTTCACAATAGCTATCAAAGGTTGTTCCTTTCCCTTACACATCACTTAGTTTTTCACTAGAATAAAAATATACTGTAGTGAAACTATTGTTATTACAAGCTTTAAAAAATTCAATATTACCGTGGTTATGTAAAAGTTTGCAATATTAATAATAATTAAAATGGAATACCATACAGTTAATGACAATTGAGTTTACATTTTTAGTGAAGATAGAACAGCTAGGAAACTCTCAAAATTTAAATGGTGTATCACAGAAGCCTTATTGACTTTTATTTATGATTTATATGCCTGAGGGCGCTGGCGTTTTATTGCATTTACAGCTACACGATGCCCCGCAATCCGCCGAATTCAATGTACTGGGGGGGATGTTAGGACACCAACAGTAAAGCAGAATGCAACCACATGAAAAACAAACAATAGTATGCTTATTCTCACCAACACAGATGCCACTGTAAACCGATCATAACATCGTGTTTTCCTAAACAAATGGGGAAACAGGGAGCGAGGGATCAGAAAATTTGGTGGGAATAAATCCTGTTTTCAGCTTCAGTGGTTAAAGTTACGTGTTAGGGTTTAAAACTGTTTGATTGTATACCTAATCTTGCCACAAATCACGCGCAGCATTTTTCCCCCTCTGCTATCACTTCAAGCCAATCTTGGAGATCTAGTGATATATATATATATATATATATATACTACCTTGATCAAAAATTTCCCGGAATTTATTCAGAAAATTAAAAATACAAGTTTATTCATCTAAATCTATATTGTCCCCTTCAAAGTAATCCCCATCGACTGCAACACACTTATGCCAGCGCTTGATCCAATCCTCGAAACATTTTTTATATTCGGTTTTCGGTATGTCCATCAGTGCTTCCTGCGATTTTTCCATTACTTCCTCTCGGCTGCTAAAACGCGTTCCCCGTAATGGTTTTTTTAACTCGATTGAACAGAAAGAAGTCACAGGGAGCCAAATCAGGTGAATTCGGTGGCTGTTGGATGGTATTTGTTGCATTTTTCGTCAAAAAATTACGAATAATGATAGCACTGTGCGACGGTGCGTTATCATGGTGCAAAATCCACGAGTTTTCTGCCCACATTTCTGGTCTCTTTCGGCGAATTGCTTCACGCAAACGTCTCATAACGCCCAAATAATACTCTTTGTTTACTGTCTGGCCTTCTGGCAAAAATTCATGATGCACTACACCGTTGTAATCCATGAAAACCGTCAGCATTGCCTTCTTTTTTGACTGAAAACGACGTGGTTTTTTTGGTCTCGGCTCATTTGGTGAACGCCATTCACTTGCCTGATGTCTGGATTGCGTGTCGTACTCATAAACCCACGTCTCGTCTCCAGTAATGATCCTTTTGATGAATGTAAGATCGGATTCAGCCTCGCAAATCATGTCTTTTGCGACGTCAACACGGTCTCTTTTTTGCATGAAATTGAGGTCTTTTGGCACCAACTTTGCTGCTACACGACGGAAACCCAAATCATTAACCACAATGTCTTGGGCGGATCCATAGGCAATGTTCAAGTCCTCCGCTATTTCTCTGATGGTTAATTTGCGGTTATTGGCCAACATTTCTTTTACTTTATCAATTTTTTCACCGACTTTCGATGTCGATGGTCTGCCACTGCGTTCATCATCTTCGATTGACTCACGACCACTTCTGAACCGCTCGTGCCACTGGTAAACGACCGTTTTTTTTAGAGAATCGTTGCCGAAACACTTTTCCAACATTTCCAACGTCCGTGCACCACTAAATCCGTTTTTACGCAAAATTTAATACAAGTTCGTTGTTGCAAATTTAAATCCATTTCTGATATTGTAAAAAATCGCCAACACACACAGAGATAGATGTACTCTTGGCTACGTAACTTTTGCAAATGTCAAGTTATGACACTAAGATTTAAAGGGAATATCAACAACAGATGTACCAATTTAACAAAAAAAACAGAACTCAAATCGGAACGATGGGAGCGCCACACGGTGGTTATTCCGGGAACTTTTTGATCAAGGTAGTATATATATATATATATTTTTAATATTTCCATCGACGTATTAGATGATTAAATTCTAACGAGCCGTGAAGATAAATTGAAAATAAATAAAAAAAATACCTATTGCTATCTGAGGAAGAAGTGTTGCGTCATACCTGATAATTGGATAATAATGTGTGTACATTAGACTGAATTCGGGTGCTTCTTTTTTTTTCATTTTTCTCCCCATCATCGCCTTTTTTTTCAACCTTCGCCGGAGGCTTTTACTATTAATCACCGAGTGATTATCTGAGCTAGGATAATTCCCACAAAAAAAAACTAGCTTCGGATTTCAATCAAGCATCGTCCCGCCTTGACTTTCATCGCCATCACCTTCGGGTAAAAATGCGAATGGCTTTTGAAGACGGCTTTCTTCATCGTTTGCTCTGCCCCCTCGAGTTCGCCCAATTGTCAATAGCTAATGGCGAGGGCCCACGCCACAGAGGAATTCTCACGCCGAGCACAGCATGGCGTCAACCGACTAATCCGGCGTAAAACATATACGACGGTGATAATCGGGAGAATGAAGGGGCGGGGGGAAAGGGGCGGATTTTGGGGAGTGGGGAATATTGGAGGGATGGAAGGCGGGAGAATACATATAGTTGGAAGGGAGGAGCAGGAAAAAAAATATGTATCTCGCGTTGCCATCTCCTGCCCGCAGAGGAACGGAAGGATTGAAGCGGGACGTGGTTAAGTGTTTCACCGTAGACGAGAAATCGTCGATTCGGACGCCACGCTTGGCAACGTCGCTCGCGTAGGCCTGTTGGGCGTAGAATGATTGTGGGTGTTAGCAGACGCCGAGTTGAGGAGGAGGAGGAAGAAGAGAGGGAGGGAGGGGAAGGAGAGGGGGAGAAGAGAGTGAGAGAGAGAGGAGGGCCTGGCGAGGGTGAGGGGGGGGCCGGGGGGGGAGAGAGAGAGAGGTGAGGGGAGGGAAGAGCGGGAGAGAGTGGAAGGGAGAGGAGGAGAGCGTGAGGGAAGAAAGACCAATGCATTGAGGGTAGGGAAGAAGAGGGCAATCTCGTGAAAAAAAGTCATGGGTCACACGAGAGAGATATGGCTTTTCCCATCCCACATTTAAATTCTCTTTTTATAAAGGTATAAATATAGACGCGCGGAAATGCGTGCGCGGCACACACGCATTCATAACATAAGAACGAAAGCTCGCGCGCGCACGCACACATTTTCGATGCTCGACTGTTTTCCCCCGTTTGTTTCGCTCTCTTTTGGGAAGTAAAATAGGAGGGAAAAGATGTTAGGAGGATAGAAAACACGTGAAGGGTCCGTCGGAAAGATCGCTTTCGGCCGCCCTTCTGCCGCTTCGGAGGCGGTGGTAGTGGGCAAGTTGAAGAATGGCGGGAGGAGGGGAGAAGGCGGAGGAGGAGAAGAAGAAGAAGAAGGGTTGTAGACGAGTTGAGGAGGAGGAGGGGGGCGGAGAGGTGAGGAAGGGGGGTTGGGAGGAGGGGAGGGGAGCGGCTTCCAATGGAACGGGGAAGGAGGGAGGGGAGTGGTGAGGCAGGCGCGTGGGGATGATCCTGTGCTCTCTCTCTCTTTTTCCCTCTGTCCCGAGAGAGTGTGTTTGTGTATTAGCACGGCGACGGCGGCAGTCTCGTTGAAGGAGAGCGTTGGTGCGGCCGGCCGCTCCGTCGAGTGGGCCGCCTCTTCTCAACCAACCTCCTCATATCTCCTTGACGTCTTAGAGAGGTAGAGAAGAGAACGCGTGGTGGTCTCCTTCTGACTCCTTCTCTTCTCACTCGCGCTACCTGGAGGGAGTGTGCGTGTGGCCCGTGTCCTCGTGCGTGTGTTCGTCCTCTCTTTCTCGGAAGAAAGACCTTTTTTTTACTGTTTTATATTTCGCATTCTCTTACTTCCTTCCCCGTTCATTCTTTTCTTCTTCTTCGAGTGCTTGCATCTCCCTCGCCCTAGGCCGCGGAAGAGTGCAGGGAGGAGGGGTTGGGCCGCAAAGAAAAAAAAGGGGGCGAATGTAAAGAATAAAGGGGTAGGGATGAAGTGGTAAAGGGGTGGGAGGACGTTGTGGGAAAAAGGGTTGGTGTGCCTCGTGGAGAGGGGTGTGCTTGTGAGAGGGGGTGTGTTTGTGTGTGTGTGTGAATTTGAAAGGGCAGTGGGAGTTGTGGGGAGGTTTTGGATTAAGGTATAAAAAGGGGGCCAGGTTCGCCCCCGAGGGAGGAGTTAATAACGCACACACGTGTTTCTTCGTGAGGGTTGAATCGATCGTTGGAGTGGTGGATTTCGTGGCTAAATGCCGCGTGAGGAGCTGTGTCGGCGGACGCATTGCACATCTTGCTTTCTTCGCCGGTTCCCCATCGGCATGGACGTCAGACTCTTCACCCGCCGGGCAGAAAATTAAGAGAGAGGGAAGACTTTTTGGAGATCATCGTGCACGCACATATTATTCACGCACGCCTGCGCGCGCTCTTGTGAACTGCCGGCCCGTGCCTTGCCCGTGTTTCGCTCCCCCCCCCCCCTTAGGTTCTCTTCGCCGGTGCATCACACGCCCGTTAAACTCTCCGTCCCGCCGGTTGCCTGCGCCCCCACGACCCCCCTCTCCCAACCCTTTGGTCTCTCTCCACCTTGGCACCGACTACGTCGTCTCCCCCCTCTCCAACCCCCTTTCCCCTCGGCCTTTTTATCTCCAGCCCCTTATCTCCCACCTCATACCATTGCCAAGCCTTTCCTCCTGTCGCCCTCCCCCCATAAGCCGAGTTCTCCGCCATCCACCTCCACGATGGCATAGCGATACGGTCTCCTTTGATAACGTTCCTTTTTAATTTTTTTTAAGAGCGCGCGCAACGAGTGCCAAAAAATCCTTCGTGTACGCAAGCTGACGGATTGTGAGTGCGATTCGTTTTATTTCCAATGTTTCAAGTTCACGCACCATCATCGAACTCATTGACGTGCGATCCCGGTGGTTTCCCCTCCCTTCCTCTCGATCCGAACCACTAGAGTGAAGTGTGCGCGGATGAAAAAGGAAGGAAAGATGACGGCTTGCAGTCTCGCGGAGCTCGCCCATCGACTCCGATCGCAGTGACGAGTGGCGTTCGTGTTTCGTTGGCGATCGACATTCCGATGGCCTTCGCCGGCCGACAGAAGAGGATCGCCTGGATGTTGTTGTCGCTCCCCCAAGTGTTCGGACCGACCGCCCTTTCCAGGGAATGAGACAGAAAGTGATGAGGAAGAGGGGCGATTCCTCGCAGGTAATCATGGAGTGTGGTTTTCGGTTCCGCTCGCTGTCGTTCCGGCTTTTCTCGATCGCAAAGGCGCATGACAGCGGCGTCATCCTTGTTTTTTAATGCCTTTTCAACCTCCTCAACCCAACCACCCCCCCACACTCCCTCTTAATAATACCCCTGCTTCTCAGCACGCCGGAGTGTGTCGTTTTTTATGCGCGCGAGAAATCGCGAGGAGTCGAGAGAGAGAGAGAGAGAGACAAGTAACGGAAAGCACGCACGCGCGCGTAGGCGTCGCGAGTAATCCTCCAGTGTCAAAGGTCGCACTGGTCTCATAAACGGCACCAGTCGTGTAATATTTTTTTTCGTCCCTCTTTCCTACGCTCGTGAGGAGGCCTTTGCTTCATCGCTCTGCTTTTGCGTCGTCTACCTTGGCGACAGAAAAGTGTCCCCGCCCGGGAGGTATTCGTGCTCAGATAAGACTGTGCAGTTCAAACACGACTTCGCTCGGTATTATTTCCCCGCCTATGAAGTTTCCTCCTTTTATCTCTCCTCAAACTCATTTATTATCCACTCGCTTTTAGCTCGAACAGGTCGTATATTTTCTTTTGTTTTCATGTGAGAATACAGATTAGAAATTTATGACATTGGTTCACTTTTACATTTCTGTCGCGGGATTTTGAAGGATGATAATAATAATAACATTCATGTTACTTGATGGACGTATCTCAATTCACGCAAATGATCGCTGGGTTTCTCGGGACCAATTACGCCTCTACGGGATGTGTTGGGAAATTGCCAACCGTTTATGTCGCGCGTTGCCGATGGGTCGTAAATCTTTCGACAAAACCTAAGGAAATCCGTCAAATTGAAGTTGTTGTTCTTGGGTCATTTGCTTCACAAAAAGCATCGGGAAATAAAGGCGAAAATAAATCACTTGAATGCCATTTTGCTGAGGGCATGGCTGGTTTGATTTCATTCGATGTCAGCTCAATCCACTCTCTCACTCTCTGTGTCGAGAATGTTTGACCGACAGGCTGTATCCGTGCATCCAATGGATATATAACCACTTTTAGTCTGATTACTCCGTCGGATGAACTCGGGGAGGGCCTTCACTAATGGGATTGATCCCCTTAAATAAGTTTCAGGAAACGCCCTCCGTAATGTGATTTCGTTGTCGACAGCTCGGGTGAGGCGATAACGATAATGGGGATGATAAGAAATTGTAAAAGAGTTAACCTTCGCTCGCCCAACTTTGAATAGGTTTTCGCCGTGATTGAAAAAAATTGGAGACTTCCTGCAAGTTTTACATGAAAAAATCACGCGAAGCCTCGGCGAGCGAAATTATGGAAAGATTTCAGCCGACACGCCAACGCCTTCTGTTTGAGAATGATGGGAAAAATTCTGCGAGAAGAGTCTTACGTTCTTCTGGAAATCTCCGGAGGCGATATGAATTAAGTCGCCCCCAAGACACATTTTAATTGTCCTAAATTGTCCACCACTCTTGCGTGACTTATTCGAGGAAGTGCTTGGGTAAACAAGGCTGAATGCTCAGCATCTCCGCTGCTAGCATCGCAAAAGCCAAGCGCATTCTCGTGGCGAGAGACGGGGAGTGGCGGGAGATACGAACAAACCGGTTTATTCACCTCCTCAGGTTGGGGAAGAATGTGTGCCTCTGTAGGATCACAAAAATTTAGTTCTGTGGTTTATCGAGAGGGAAATGTATTTTATTATCAGTAGGAGTCATGTCTCAGGTCACCAGCTTTTTCTCTTTGCTTCTCTCTCTCTCTCGAACTCAATGGGCCGTGACTACGCACATCGTGTAAAAGTTAATAAAACGGAATGCACGCGTCGGAAACAAGAGTGACATTCAACTGTAAGTGTGCGATATATATATATATATATATATATAATATATTTAAAGCTACACCTAAAACATTTTCAATGGAAAACAGACTAAGTTTTATTGTCGCTATATTAATAGGTAATATTACTATTCCGACAACGATCTGTGATTTCTCGGCTTATGATAATGGTGAGCTCTTCTCTGGGTCTCCACCAAGTTCAATTCTGCATTACCGCCGACGATTTTAGGGACCACTCGCCTATCATTTTCAGTGCTGAATCCCTGAACAATATGGACGAGTACTCCCACGAAACGTCGGCAGTCATGTAGAATTGAACTTTGTGGAGATTCAGTGAAGAGTTAACCATTAGCATTGATAGGATTTTTCATAACCCAGACAGTAAATAATAGTAAGTTAATATTTACTGTCTGGGTGAATAATGTTGTTAACCCATAACAATAAGCAAATTCCCTCGTATATTTTCCAACCTTATGACAACTTTAGCACTGTTCGATTGAAAAAATATTGTATGTGCACATAACTTATGACACACTCCTTACCAGTAACCTTGTCCATGTTGAATGTCTCAGCACTGGCTAACAACGTCCAAGTGCTCTCTGCCCACTAGAGTAGTACTCCTGCTTATTGTTTATATTTATTTTAGAACTACCGTGATACAGGGAGAAATGAAAGGAACATACATAATATAGCAATTTCACATTCACCCTAATAAACGCGACCTTCAAGTAATATATGCGGCATCGCGGTGGAACCATGATCGTGTTTATTAAAGTGTAAATTCCATTCTGTGAATCTTCCTGTCACTACGCCATGAAGGAATTCCTTAAAATTGAGTCCGAAACGGTTACCTGTGTCGAGGCATGCAAGACTAAATTATGGTGAACAACATACAGTGCTTTAGCCAGTAAAGCTATCTTTATCTATTAACTGGCGAAAGCACTCTCCGGACACTGAGGGATCCGGGTTCGAATCCCGGTTAAGGCGAACGATTTTTACTCTCTGAAATTATTGCATTGAGACATGCATTAAATTATTTTCATCTTATTCTTTCTCCCATTTTACTTTTGGCTTTTCTAAAATTTCTTTTTTCGATGTGAGAATGGTTCAGGGCGGCAACTGGAGTTTTAGGGGTTAGGGCTGGCAGGGCATGTGCCCTAGGGATAAGGGCTAGGGAAAGGACACCAAAATGGCTAGAATAATTTTCATGTACTGTAATTTTTTTTAGTTCTTTTGATCGTTTCCTCGGCATATACAAAAGCATTGAGGTTCTACGGGGTAGCGCCGAAATAGAAAATCCTATGGGGGTATCACGGGAGTGGGAAGGGGCGCCAGGATCTGTGTTTGCTCTGGATTACACAGACCCAAGTGGAGGCTCTATTAAGGTCAACGTAGTGTCATTCTCTTTTATTCCTCCGGTCGCGTGTCTGGATCATTGTAAATACACGCTGGCCTCAACGAAAACGGCCATGCTTGTTCGCAAAACAAGGACGTAATTAGCTCACTTATTTGGATTTTTTGTTGAAAGAAAAAAGTCGAGTAACAAGGTTTCAGATTGACGAACAGGTTCTCAATGATTAAAAAAACTAAAAAAAATATTTTAAATGGCACATGTCCCACTGGAACTATTTATACAGTAGTGAATTAAAAATGAACAAAGGCTTTCCGAGCACGCATGTCATATCCTATTGGAAATGGGTTATTTTAAAAAGCCATTGTCAGAAATGTATCCTTCCATACAGTATTAGCCTCATAGATTTTGGCCTCGTTGTTTGACCTAAAAAGCCCGTAAATCCCTTTTGCGATACAATAGGCTTGCGAAATGGCTTTTATGACTTCGGCAGTTGAATTGATCCTTTTCCAGAGCCCCCTAAGATCCCTTTCCAAAGTTTTGGTCTTCACATGTTCTCATTTTAGCTTACTTGACCGCAAAACTGAGTTAAGGCGGCATAATATCCACAGTCTTTGCTAAAAATATCATGCAAAAGGTAAATTAACTCAAAAATTTAAACACAAGTAAACACAAAATCTTTTATCGTAAAACTTGCAAGTGGTTTTGATGAAACTGAGGTTTCGAATATCCTTTTTTCAAACTTGATAAGCTGTTATCCTTATTGAATGACGGAATCAAATTTCTTGTTATCACTATAAGGCGCTTTAATCAATATATTACGTGGGCATATTAGAATGGACTGGGCCGACTAATTTCTAAAGTTGGTGTGCATTTCTTTCCTAAACAATCATTATCCCAGGCGTAAAATAGACAATTACAAATTTAATGTATTCACGTATTACTTATGTTGATCGAATTACATTTATTTCTTTATAAGTAGGTGTCTTCTTTGCAGTGAAATTAAGCACACTTCAGGCCTGAGCGAAGTTGGACATTTAGAACTGAGTAAAGCCTTCATCCAAACAGCTAGTGTTTTAGGCGAACTATATTTCTCGAGATACGGTCTCTGACATTCCAATTATTTCAGGGACGTCAATAACGACGGTGCTCTTTACAGATATGGCATAAATTACCTTCTTCACACGCCCTTGATCTTTTTTGTTTATTTCTTAGGAGTATTCGATTTATTATCGGATAATTTCGGTCCCACTGCGTCGGAGATGGAGAATTTCGTCAGACATTATAAGGGTGCATTTTTTGTTTGTTTACGTTACCGAACGTACCATATAAAACAAGAGACGTTCAATTTTTGGTATGAGCAAAAATTCGCCATTGCGAAAATGCAAATTCTAATGCGATTTCTATCCCGTTTTAGTTTCTCGCATAAAAAAGTGATACTATTTGGCTTGCATCTTATGCTTATCAGTTGAAGGCTTTCTTGGAAAAACTCAATTAATAATGAATTTCGGAATTATTATATTCATTGAATTCTTCGCCTTCGGGAAAAATCCTGAATATAAAATTAATTTTGCGTAAAGTCTAACCTTTTCTTCAGCGTATTACTTCTTACTAATGTCGCGGTCCAACAGAGCCGTTCGGGACTTAGCTAATTATTTTGTTTTAAGATTTTGCGTATGTGTACTGGGTGCATTAATAGAAATGTGATAGCATCTATTTTAGGTTGTTAGGGATCCACTTATAACTTATTTTTGAGATTTTCATGGCTCGTCGGGTGTTGAAGAATATTAATTTTTATTTTTCGTGTGGTAGTGAGTATGAAGTGTATAAGTGTTTGAAACATATTATTGGCAATCGTGTTAAGTTGAACAATTAATTTCTAAACTCCATGAAACTTAACAACTTTTCGGGAAACGTGTTACAAATCATATCCTTGTGGACTCCTAATGGTGGAAGTTCCATTTTCCGACTTTCTCATTCGAGTATCATGGTCGTCAATCCGCATATCGTACTTAATATTTATTCATTGAGTGAATATTTCGGGAACATGGTGAAGTCCCTAATTCAGTTCAACAGATTCAGGCTTGAGGTCGTGGAAGTTCATCATAATGAAATAAGGACAATTTTAAATAAACTGTGGAAAAGTGCAAATTGTCCTTATTTCATTAAGTCCCTAATTATTTATTGCCAATTTTGCCGTGAAAAGCATTTAATATTTATGATGGGTTCGGTCATTTTGAAATATATTTGAGCTTTCCCCTCCATACGGATGTCCCCTACTGGGTGCAACCAGTTTTTTAGTCGTTGAATGCAGGGTTTCGTGGAAGAGTAATTATTTTATTTAATTTTGCTTTGGGATGGAATTCAAAGAACTAAAGTGTGAGAAAAAAGAGCTTTTTTAAGTGCATTATACCATCTCTCAACCGAAATGCCGAGCATATTACATTTATCTCTTTCCTGCAATGCAGTTATCCCTTTTCATGCCAGAAATAAACATGATCCTCGCGAAAAAATACTCTTTATATTATAAACATCGGACCAAAAATCCATTGGGTCTAAGAAGGTCAGATTCTAGAAGTTTCGCCACATGGAACGAGAAAGTGCGACGCCTCCGCTATTTATCCCGTCGCTGCTGTCATTCTCGGCGTCACCAACCTCTCGTGAGGTGACGCCCTTTTAGTCTCCTTCGCTCGAAAAATATTCCAAAAGAAATGCTGGCCTGATTTTATTTACGCTTGCGTGTAGAATAGGAAGTTTTGAAGGTTTTTCAAGGTATCCGGACATTAAATTCCAGGCATTGGTGAACTGCGGGTATTTTCGGTAGGAAAATTAAAATTCCCATTTGTTGTACAAGCCTTAATACCGTAAATAAGTCCACCGTGCGAAAATTTAAGAAGAATTCTTACGTGATTGAAAATGTGTTTCAAAATCTTAAACGCAGCGTGGCGCAAAGAGATAAGATCCTCAGTATTGTCGAAATTCTTTTTGTTTTAGCCGAGGGTATAACTGATGAGTAATCGGCGTATGAAAGCTTTCCGTGCGTTATACTGATGGCATATCTCCAGACTGTCAAGTCTCCGGAGGAGGCGACACGGATGAATCGCGGCGATGTTAGCTGTCACGAGAGGAAAAGTAGGGCTCGTTGGACTGTCTGTCGGAAAGATTTTTGTACGCCTCCCTTATCTCGTAAAGGGTTCTTGCAAGCTTGTAACGTCAATACTTGAACTGACTCGTGAGGATTACGCCGCGCCCACGACGGTTGACCCGATAACCAGGGGAAATTGCCAATTGGCTTTAAAGATCCAGATTAACCCGGGCAAGGCCTCGGGAAAGTAGAGATAATTTTAGAGCCTTTTAGTATCACGGGAGAATAAATCACTAAATTAACATGCACTCTAACCCTACAAAACAGAATGTACCTGCAGGAAGTTGATTATTATCGGTCATTTTTGAGTTCATAACTTTTACGACGGTCTTTAAAGACCTCTTCTACTTTGCTCTGGATCTTAAAGCAAATAGATGTAAGGGATTTGCGGAATGATTTCTCACTAGCGCTGCGCTAAAAAAATTCCCATCGAATGTTTTCCTGCTGCATTGGCGGTCGTCTTTTGTTAGCGTTCGATGATCGATATTGAACTGTGGCCCAAATATTACCATATTTTATTTCAAACGCTGCTTTTTTGCATTTTTATTTTCCTTGAATGTTGAAATTAACAAGCCCAAAGTCTGTGAAATCCACGACCGTTATAAGTAATTCTCTCCCATGGAGTCGGCTGAATATGAATTTTTGTAGCCATTAGATGAGGCAGGATAGCGGAAATTTTATCTCGCGCTTTGAAAATCAAGTATCAGCGCATCAGAATGGCGGAATTTTTTAAAATTTTGTCTCATCTGAATGCCTTGTGGTTTTTTAGGTTACGAGGATAGCAAGTTTTAAATTTTTTTCCATAGCGATCTGCTGTACTGATGTTTTTGCTGTAGAAATTGTTGCGGTGTTATTGGTCAGTTAGTTAAATGAAATCTCCAATTAAAAAATATACTATACCGACTATATTTAATAGCCGCTTCGTGAATAAAAATTGTACATGAGGTAGGTAAGGTTTAATTATCACTCGAATGAATTGTTGTTTTCAATTTCGATTATTGATTCTATGCATTACTTTAGAAAGTTTTCATTGAGTTCATAATTTCCACAAGTGACACTTACAAGACATCCTAGAGTTCTCGGTAGTAAAATCGACAACAGTAGTAAAATCGACAATAGTCGATTTTACTCTGTATTTGATCCCTGTAATATTTCAGGGAAAAAATCCCCGCGAATGCCTCATAGTAATACTTTTCACAATGTGATACTTCATATAATAGTGCCAAGTTTTCTTTGACGTTAAAAATTGGCATTTGTTATTTATTAGAGCTTGAGATGCATACCTAGATAAGAAAATTATTAAAAGACGCAAAAAAGAAACAGCACAACCATCGGCAGGATCCCCTTCCACAGATAACGTAGACTTGGCATTGGGATTGGACAAGATGAACGGGAAAAAACTGATATTAGTTGGTTCTCTCCCGTTCATCAGCGGTTTCATCACATTGAGGATATGACGCACTTTGGTTCGATTGCACCTTGTTTTATTTGTTTAATATATGGATGAAATCGCTTATTTTGTCACCACTCCGTGAATGTCCGCGAGTTGGATTAGATAAATTAACGTAGGTAGTTTCTTGTATGGCTTTCTCCAAAATATTTAGTGAACTCCGCTTTTTTTAATAGCCCTACTTCATACAGTATAGTCAAATGCTATGTACGACCATATCGTACGTTGAAGTCGTATTCGTTGACTACGAGAACTAAATACCCTTGGAATTGGCAATGTAAATTTGTTGCCGTGTACTAAAAAAGTCATAATTCGTCCGCAATTTTGTCGATATTTCTTTTCACTTTTTCCGCAACCGGTTTTTTAAAAGTGGAAATATCTATCGTAATGTATCATCATCACTTTATGGCGTCTTCGCGAAAGCGGTCAAATTATTTCGGACTACTCCGACTTATTTATACGGATGACGAAAAAAAAGAGCACGGCGCGTCCATTCTTAAATTAAAGCACTCCTGCGATCTGTCGCATCCGGGATACGAGTCATTCGGAATCCCCTCCCCAAGCCTGGCTAGTATTCAAGTGGCCGCACGCGCTCTCCATGGGCGCCCGTGTCTCCGTCGCCAACAGGAGGAAATCGCCCCCCCGACGGCGGAGGAGGAATGCAAGCGCGCGGTCGGCGTCGGGGGCGAGGAAGAAGGAGAGGCGGCGGACGACGCACCCCCGAGGCGACGCCGACGCCCTCTCGACGGACGAGGCGACGCGAACGCCGAGTCGAGGACGACCATCACCGACGGAAATGGGGATCCCCGCGAGCGAACGAAAGCCCCCGCACCGACACGGCAGGAGGCGCGGCATCAACCCGACGCCGCCGCACCCCGGCTGCTTCCCGACGCCCTCTATCCAACACGACACGTGGAGGTCCCCTCCGGACCTCCTGGCGAACGAACCACCGACTCCGGGATCCACGGGGCGTCGAATGCCCAAAAGTGCGATCCCGGCCATCCCGAAGGCTCGACGCTTCCCCACCCCGCTTCACCCCCCGGCGCCTCCCACCCCGGGCCGCCGCCGCCGCCGGACGCCACCTCCGGCCCCGCTCCGCCGAGCCGGTCTCCCGGCCCGGAGACCGCGACCATCAGCGCGGGCGCCCTAACCTCCCCGGCAACCTCCTGTGGGTCTCCCTCTCCGCTCCCCTCCCCGTCCTCCCCGGACGATGCTGTCCCTCGCTCCGTCTCGCCCTCCATCCCCTCTCCGCAACCCTCCTCCATTTGCTCCTCACCCTCGCCGACCCCGAGCAGCCCCCTCCACCCCCAGCGCGGGGACTCCTCGCCGACCACCCCTTCCCTCGTCGCCCCCGCATCCCCCTCTGGCTTGCTTCCCATCACGTTTGATGGGGGGTCGCGCTTCGCCGACACCTCCTTGCTGATCCATCGCCAGTGGTTGCGATCCAGAAGGCAACAACTCCAACAACGTCCGGCCGCGAGCGCCGCTATCGAATCCGCCCCGGTAAGCCACGAAGCCGTGCCACTAACACCAAATTGGTCCGCCTTCGTGTAAATACATAACCGTGTGTACATAATTCCCATGTGTACTTATACGTAACTGTTTACATCCCCCCGGAGATGGTCCTAAGCAATGCATTGATCTCCCCCACCCTTTCCCGCAGTCCGTGTTGGAATAAAAAAAACTTACTAACTAGAATGACTGGAAACTTACCGCATGCCGTTATCGGAACCGTTTAACGTGTATTTTGTCCTTTCTCATCAGGACGACGGTGGCGGAACGTCGAAAACAATACTTGACTTCCGAGGCATTGATTTGTGGGTGTCAATACTCTTTAATGGAGTGGTCTTTTTCTCAATTAAACCTCTCTTAATTGATTCTTTGTAGTAGCGCACGTATTGTAAATTTGTGTAGTCATGCACGAAACACCCGCACGTGGGCCGCATGAAGTTATTTGCACTTATGATTGTGTCTGATACTATGGAGATTCCACGGGAGAGAGACGAGCTTCGCAAGTTTCGCGAGTTTCATTTTTGTGTTAAGATTTGTTCGATTGTTTTATCGCGAGGTCTTCGGTCAACATTAATTGGGGAAAATTTTATTAAATTTTAAATATATGAATATAATTTAACCCTTAAAAGTTGTTAACGTCTCTAAGAAATATTTAGTAGCTTCTTAGTTGACCGGTTCATGACTCGTGAGTTCTGCATTTCGGATGTGGTAATCACTCCTAGGGACTGGTTCGTGATGATCCTTCGAGCTGTCCTGTTCCCTGTCCCAAGTTCTTCATTCCTCTTTCGTCCGCATCGCATTAATCCGTCATTTGCTTCCTCTAAGTCCTTCATGGCCTTCATCGGCAGTTTTTCTTTCAATGGTTCCTTCCATAACTTACTGCATTCACCATTGCCTTAAGATGCCTCAAATCAAATCATAACTACTCTTTTTTTCTATTAGTGCCATCCATAGGTTTCTCTCTTCCTTATTCTCCGAAGGATTTCTTCAGCCATTCCATCTGCTTATTTTGTTACCATTCTTCTTTAACATCACATCTACCAGGTAAGACGTTGCACGTACGTAGTATTTTACGTAGTAGCTAATATTCTTCGATTGGATGTTTTTACATGTGTGTCCATATCCCACTGCCGTAGAAAAGGAAACTCCCTGCATAGGATTTGTGAATTATTTCCGTATGTTCAGTCTTGTGCTCTGTGCTATCAGCAATTGTTTCTTCTGATATAAAACCTTTTTTCTCTTAGGCTATTCTGTTTGCTACTTCCATGTTGCTTTTTCTACCCCTGGTTATTCTACTGCCTAAATAGAAAATGTCTTCTACATGTTGAAGTTGGGCCCCTTTAATAATTATTTTGAAGTTATCTTCCTTGTTTTGTCCAGTATTTGAGTATTATCTCATTCATTATGTGTATTTGAGTTCGTGCTTGGTTTTGCATTTCATTCCATGCTCGCTCTTGCAGAAAATCCCCTCCAAGTAATATTTCCCCATGAAGTGTGGCTATATTGTTCTCGGACCGCAGATTGTTTTTCCTTACTCAATGATTCATCACACCGACTTCTTTAATTCCCTTTATTTCCTCAATCATATTATTGGGCTATACACTGGTGCACATTAAAGACGAGCGGCGGAAACTACAGTACTGGTCTTAACCCCCCTCTTTATGGTATTCCCTCAACTTGTGAGAAGCTTTCAATATTGGCCAATTTTTTTCCCTTCCGCTCCCGCGCGGTGCTTAGGTTAAAACCGATTCTCTGGAGTGTACTATCGTTTCGGGTTCGCTTATTCCTTTCCCGAAGTTGGGGCCGTCCTTGAACGCTGGAAGAGAAGAGGTCACTCATACTATATATCTCTCCCCCGTCGATAAACATCGGAAGATAAACATTTTTTGGGGATGCTGTTCCCGAAGGAGACCCGGCGATTTCCGGCGTCCGGTGGCGGTCACTCCCGGGTGCGCGCGCTTCTCGGAATGCTCGTGCCTCCCGCTCATATAGCCTTCCTGCGTCCACGAGGGCAGTGCGAGGTGCGTCAACTTTACGATTTTGTTCCCAGTACTGACCCTCGACTGAATGGAAATATCGAGGCCATGAGTGTGTTATAAAACAGGTACATAGAGAAATACTGGTGGCGCGCCTGTGTTAAATAACCATGAGTTGACGATTGATGAATGCTGGCACATTCGGCGTACCTACCGCAGTGCTTCACTGTCGTTTGTCTTTGAACAGACCGCAGTCCTTCCTTCATTTGATTCATAACTCTTATGCCTTACAAGAGCGTATTCACAATAATGTATAAGCACTTTTGTTTCCAGGCCTCTTTCACGCTAATCTTTTACGGAAATGGTTTTGAAGCAGATTTTTGGCGCCAAAAACTATTGTTGTTCACGTAAACCCTCCTTAAATTTTCCGATTTTGATATTGGTTTCGTAATCGTCGTAAAATAGACAATGAGCAGATATTGCTCGTGGGTCGCATTAGGGAAATTGCAGTAAATAAAGAAATTACTGAGTGCATTTGAATTTGATATTACATTAGTTGGTGCATAAGGTACCTAAGAAACGCATTTTTAACCAAGTATTAGTCAAGTGTTTTTATGGATGCATCCATATCTAAAGTAATTTTGTACTTGTTTCACCTGAAATTACTCGAGATGATGATTACGTTTTTATTTGATTTTTGATCTAATTTAGCTGCAAAGTTAAGTTTTTTCATTTAAATGGGAAAAAATAATGGGGTGAAATTTCAATAATTGTGTTTATTTTAAAATCAACATCGACTGTTGCGGGCCACATTAAAAGCAGTGGCATATTGTGCACCAACGGCATGCCTCAACGGAAGTTGTCCAATCGACCGGACGTAATGCAAATGAAATGCACCGGGTGAAAATGTCATTCCGTGCATGTTTCTCATCGCGTTGTCGATACGTCAACACTTTGTGCAGTTCCCATTGTTCATTTCCTTTCGCACCGCGATGCTCAAATGCGAAAATTCGCCCGTCCAAGTTTCGCGGCGGAGAAGCTCTCGCCCACTCCTATTCCTCCTTCCCTCCCTCCCTTCATCCTTCCATCCGGACTCTATCGACTTTGTTCGGATTCGGAGCACTCACGAGTTCTTTCATTTTCGAGAGCCAACCGTTCGTATCGGCGGCGGCGGCGTCCTCAGCGGACGAAAGCAAGGGGACGGTGCCTTGCACCCCCACCCGCTCCCTAACCCCCTACCCCATCCTCCCCCACCCCCGCGCCCCGCCCTCTTCCTTGCTTTATCCTTTCGCTCACGTTTAAAGAATGCCGACACATCTCCCGCCCCTCCCCCGCACCATTTCTTCAACCCCTCCCCTCAATCCCACCCCATCCGCCATCCCGCAGTTAATTTCTCTCTTGGAGGGCCGCGCGGCGTTGCGACACGTCGATTTCCGGGCGGTATCTGTCCTTCGAGGTCGGCGAGTGAAAATGCTTGGTTGGAAACGGAAGATGAAAAGGAAAAACTGAAATAATCTTTTGTTTATTGATTGATGGCCATACGTAATACTTCGACCCTACGTGGTGGCCTTGCGGATCTGTCTGCTCGTCTAAATGTGAGGTGGACATGAAATGCCCAACTCAATCTTTCATGTTGAGTCTGCATATGACAATTACTTGTGAGTTACGCACTTGGATCCAAGCCAACCTGTTCACCGGTTAGAACCACTCCCCATAAAATGCTAGAAGAGTATAATGATTTTTATTCTTAGTAACTGGACCGTTGTCATTTGCCAGTGAGCATTACCGTTGGTGCATTAATGAAGCGATGCTTATCTAATATTTCCCATGCGATGAAGTCAATGTGAGGAAATCGCACGAATACCTAGTATTCCTCTTCATTTCCGATATTACGGAAAGGAGATATATTAAAAATTGAGTGTATAAACATCCCTCCCTATTCATTCCAGTTCTCCTTTTACATATTTTTCCTCATGTTTTTACCCTACGCGCACCCTCTTTGCTTTAGAAATTTACCTCAGTAGCTGCTCTTTCAATCCCACTCCTTTCCTCTTCAAGGGGTCCTAGTTCCCGGACCAGACTCTTTCCCATCCATCCCCCCCTTTCCTAACTCCTCCTCCTTCTCCCCCACCCATCGTCCCTCCTCGGTATCCAAACAAACATTTGAGAGCTCCATTAGGGGGAGAGGGACCCGGCAACGCACGTGGCACTAATTCATTCCCGGCAATGAAGGGACCGACCGACCTTATATAAACTCCCATTGAGATGATTTAGTCCCTTTCGTGGACCCGCGTCGCTCTCTCTCTCTATGCTCCTCCTACCCGTCCCTCGTATCCCATAGAAACAAATGGCCACGTTGGATTCGAAGTACTCGATCAGCGTCCCCGTTGAACGACGAAGCAGATAGACTTAATAAATGCCAGCCGTCAAGTTAGAGCAGAAGGTATGGGGTCGGTCTCCTCACGGTTCTCTTATACCTTCCATTTAACTCTGTTATGGACCTTGATTCCATAACTTTTCGTGCTATTCTTATCGAGTGACGAGGTCTCGTCTCATCTCATTGCCTATTGACTCGAGGAGATAATCATGCAGCTGACATTTGGTAGCATTTGAACACAGTCGCTTGATATCATCCATTGATCGAAAAGTTGGGGTAATGTGACACTGATAGAATCGCTACTTCGGGCCAGCAAAAATAGGAATAATCGGTATATAATCCAGCCATTAGCCTGCTGATCAGCTTATCGTCCCAGGGGAAGGGTTATAAAAATTAAAGAGCTATGTATGCATCACACAGGCGAATATTTTCTAAAAAATCCGCCTCCTCCTTGATCTTACCTCGTCTTCTCGGCTTGGGAGGTCAGTAACCTGCATCAATATGAAATTCTCAGAACGGATCGCAGTTGCATCGGTATATTGCCCTCAAAGTAGGGTTTTCGTTTTCAACCACTGATATTTCTGTGAGGTATTTGTTTTCGTCGGGTATTTTTCACCAGCTCAATGCGTTAGTCGATAAGTTTACTCGTCATTTTAAAGAAGTTCCTTGCACGGCTGTAAATTGAGCCCCTTCTGTTGTTCCATGTGTAAACCTTGAAGGTTCTAAAAATATTTCTTTGGGGATTCTTTGGAGACCACCCTTTCCCCATCTTTCTCCCTCTTAAAAACCAAATTCCTTAGTGCAAGGGAAGGTCCATCGGTTTCATTCTGGGAAGATTCTTTTAGAGAGGCATCCGTGATGCCTCTGTTCTTCCCATACTCCCTCCCTCTCTTCGCTCCATAATGCTGACCGAAAGACTGGAAGTCAAAATGTGAAAAAATCTGATTTTTCGTGCCTAAACGAGGGTGATTCGACGCGAAAATATGGATTAACTAGGGAATGGTAGTAATTGCAATCAATTAACTACTTGGCTCAGTCTTATTTGAAATATAATAATGCTATTATACTCTTCAGCACCCGTCTATCATAGTTGTACTCGGCAGTTCATTCATTTTACTGACTCTTATGTTCGAGTTCATTTCAATCAGTCTACCTTTCCTCGTATTGAAATCTTTTGGATACTTTCTTTGGCGAATTCCTGATATTTGCACAATGTCATTGTTGAGCGGGGAGTGTGGTGGTCCAGGGGGAGCAGAAAGGATTAGGATCCCG
The DNA here is from genome assembly GCF_022747635.1 of Hetaerina americana. Lineage (NCBI taxonomy): Eukaryota > Metazoa > Arthropoda > Insecta > Odonata > Calopterygidae > Hetaerina > Hetaerina americana. Next base: position 516,711 of record NW_027287261.1, read on the forward strand.
TAAGCAAATGCTGGGCGAAGAAGCCGACCTCTCTTTCTTTCCGAATGCGTGAATTTCCTTCATCATCTTCCTTGTTTTGAGGCGAGCTCTGCCCTTACCTACAGGAATAAAACATGTTAATTATTTTTTAATCATAGTCAACGACTATTGATAGTCATAGTTCTGAATGAAACAGATTTTTCAATCCATTTTGTAATGTTAACGTTATATTATTGTGGCGAAAATCTTCATTTACCACCGCATATTTTAATTAAATTAAACTAAACTAAAAATAAAGATTAGACGCTTAAAAAACCTATGATATGTGATAGGTTTAATAAAATGTGTTGAATACATTAGGAGTTAACTGCGTCGAAAAAGAAAATGCATGCTGTTCCTCAGAGACATAATTTAATATTTCGAGCCCATTTACCGTTGTCCCTGATTTTCGTTGCTTATTCGCAAACTAATGTCTACGAGGGAACGTTTTCTCGATTGCGCATATATGTTCTTTGATTAAAATTAAAAAATTAAGTCAGGGTCCCGACACCCCAGCAATTTATTTTCTGGAATTATGTTTTTCACTGCATCAGCCAAAGTCATTGTCTTTGTTAGTGACTCTGAACTGTTATCGTCAAAGGAATGTTGCGGAAATAAGATAGCGCAACTTCACAGTCAGCTTTCAGTTTACTCAGTGTAATTAAGTCTGAAGAAAGCTGACCGAGTACATTTGAAAGAAATGCTCAACGTGCTACAATTCTCGCAATTTCTAGAACCACTTTTGGCGGGCGTTATTTGAATGATAGTAAAATGTCGGTCGTTGGTCAGCATCCCCCAGATTACGTAACAAAATTTGCGACTGTGGTTATATATTACTCATACAAATGATTCATGACTGAAACCAAAAACCTTGAGACGTTGCAAACTTAATTTTTGATCGTTTTGTTCTAGATGATAAGGACACGGGTTTAAATTATTGAACTTATCCCCAGAAACGTTTGTTTTTTTAGGGTAAAATTTGGTTTCACTGCCAGTTAGTGAGTAAATTAGTAACTGGTAGTTAAACTTTGCTAAGAGCCACTGAGGCAGTTTCGATATTTTGGTGGCAAATAAGCCATTTGGACTTAATAACTCAGTTCATTAACAATGCCCACTACTACTTCCTTGGGTTAATCGAATCCATTTGCCTATTTTTCTCGAGATTTTGATTTGTTCAAACTTCCGATAAAAGAGTAAATCCACCCAAAATCAATATCCCGCATGCCTACGATGAAACCATAAAGAAGTCGAAGAGAATCCTTTATTCAAATACGTTTCCGAAAGATTTTTCAAATAATTCTTGGAACATTTAGTATCGTTTGATATTTCTCATTAGTACTGGTACTAGTTAAAACTATTAGGAAAAACTAAGAACCTGGATGTGATGGAAGTTTATATTTATACTTATTACTTTCACAAATGTGCGGAAGAGTGCATTGCGGTCATAATGTATCAGCGGCCAGATGGTAACTTATGTTGGAACATACCAGATAAGTGTACGGTGTATTTATAAGTGTACAATATAAAATTTGTTGTCTCAGGCGTAACTTTGTGGAATTTGCATAACATATTGAAATGTAATGAAATAATTGACTTTGTAATTCCACACACTTTATTTAAAAAACACACGACCCAGGTTTCGACGTTGAACGTCATCATCAGGTGGTCCTCATAGAAGCACGCTGGCTATATATACCTTCTGATCATAGGAGGGGGGGGTTGGTCAGAGAGGGAGGTCGGAGGGGTAAAAAGGTTACAATGTAGCTGGGAAGAAAAGACAATTACATTTTTGATTTAGAAGAGTGGTAGGTCTAGGAGTGGGGAGTGGGAGGGATACAAAATTTCGTTGGCAAGATCATCTTTCCAATTTTGAAATTCCATTTTGAAATGTGTCCGTTGGAAAGATGATCTTGCCAACGAAATTTTGTATCCCTCCCACTCCCCACTCCTAGACCTACCACTCTTCTAAATCAAAAATGTAATTGTCTTTTCTTCCCAGCTACATTGTAACCTTTTTACCCCTCCGACCTCCCTCTCTGACCAACCCCCCCCTCCTATGATCAGAAGGTATATATAGCCAGCGTGCTTCTATGAGGACCACCTGATGATGACGTTCAACGTCGAAACCTGGGTCGTGTGTTTTTTAAATAAAGTGTGTGGAATTACAAAGTCAATTATTTCATTACATTTCAATATGTACAATATATTTAGCTTCCTTTTCATTGGCACTGGAACTCGCTCACTATGGCCTTGTAATTTATTTCAATTTCCCATGTATTACAATTTTTTAAGTTTAAGGCATTATAGCTGTTATGGAAATTTAGGTAACGAAATAGAGTCATTCATAGTGAACTTCACTGTGTATTTTCTTTTCATTCATATTTATTTAATCATCCACTAATCCGTTATTATTTACCGTGTAACTACTATTACAATTAATAAGATAACATTTTTGTGAAGGATACTTTATTTTTATCAAATACCTGCTTGTTTGGTTTTATGATGGCGTTAGAAAATTTATCAATCAGTCAGTATTTTTACAATAAAAGTTTCGTTTCAAATATGGTTTGATCTCATAATTAAAATTGAGTCGCTTTTTTGACTTCAGCGTCTCTGAGCCTGATGTTGAGTTCTGTAATCAGTGCTGTGATTTGGGGATTTCACCGCCACTAATAACGTAATAAATCGTCCAAGTCTGAGATGGTATTTTTCTCCTCTCGCATACGTGCTATTCGTTCTGGCATCGTATAAGTACTCTATTTAACTTTTATGACCACTCACTGCGGTGGATTCCTCGATCGGACTGTGCCGCTGTTTATCTCGTCAATGCGAACGCTTCTCACGATTCACAAAAGGGAATTCAAGTGACAGATGTTACTCTTTTTAGTTTACTGCATCACACGAGGTCTGCTCTACCGATAAAACTGAGATAATGCTCCCCTTATAGGCAACAACCACATTGCCACAAGTTAGTGATGGCTTATTTTATGTTCTATTTTTAAAGGTACATGATGGTAAATATAAATTAGTGGCTTCCATCTTTTAGATTGGGAATAAAGTTGCTGGGTTCGATTGCATATAAGTGAGGATATGTTATTTGTCATGATGCCCTAAAAGTGGCTAGTGGTGGCACTGCATATTTATTGCCAATTAGATCATAAACTTATATAAACGAGCTACCTGCGGTTGTGAAATTTTCGTCGGAAGTATAAATGTGCAAAATGCATTGAGGGAGTGAGCTTCAACCATGTTTTGTATCTACATCTGCACAAAACCCCGCAAGCCGCCGCAAGGACGTGTAGCAGGGGGTGGTAGGCCACCAGCCGTTCTACATATAATCCCTCTACTTCCTCATGCACCTGGCACCCCGCGATTCACCAAAAACCGCGTGGAAAGTGGGAAACCGAACACCAATCATGCAACATGCCTACACAAATTACGAGTATTACATGGTTATCAGCTGTTCCTATGCCTACACAAAGAGAGCAAGAAAATACATTAAAATGTAGGCAATACATTTTTCGGTAGTCCTGCTTTCATTTGAAACTTGAAATGCACATGAGTTCTTCCATCGCAGTCTTGTATTCTGTTAATTTATTTGAATCATCCCTTTCAGATAACACTTTTAGAAAATTGATTTAATCTCATATGAAGACCTTCTCATTTTCCATAATCTTCATAGTGATGCAATGTCTTCCATTTCGTAAAAAAATTTTAGACGTAATTTTCTCACAACTTTTGGTTCAATCAGGTGGTGTCGCATTTGTTTTTCTGAACTCTGATTCGTCAGATCAAATGATGTGGGTGTTGTAACAAAGCTGCGCGTATCTACGTACGCTGCCTTGATTGAGATGTGCGATGCTCGCGGAAAATGGCTTGTCGGTACGTGCTCTTTGAACGTGATGCCATTTGAATGTGATCGTGTCGATGGACGTCATTGAGAGGCGCAACATATAATCTCATCTCCTTAATTCGACAGAATAATACATCAAGTGTTTCTCATTGGCCAGTCTGCTTCCATATTTTCTGTTTAGTTTTAATACATTGGCACAGAAGCAGTTGATTCCATTAAGAATATTGAGTAACGATTACTTCAATCGCATTTTAGCATTCCCACGTTCGTGAGACTTGGGTCAAAATTGGGTTTAAAATTTCTTTATGTTAACGCTCGGAAGTATGAAATAAATTCCTATGAACAGAATAATAGCCTTAGGGTGTGAAGGAATTTCAATGATTTTAATTTTAAATCGTTTTCATACCAATGAATATGGATAATTTTGATTTTTCCAAATATTTCTACGTATCCACTTATACTTTTAGTTTAATCACCGATATTTTTGAATAAGAGAATAATTAAACTTTATACTAACTCAAATACTTACGTAAAATAAAATAGTCATAATAATCTAAATATAAATACTTCAACTTAAAGATTATAAAAATGTGCTATATGATATTTTCGGACTTCATTAGGGTGACACTATGTTGTTTAAGAAAGAATTACCTGTATACTACCTTGATCAAAAATTTCCCGGAATTTATTCAGAAAATTAAAAATACAAGTTTATTCATCTAAATCTATATTGTCCCCTTCAAAGTAATCCCCATCGACTGCAACACACTTATGCCAGCGCTTGATCCAATCCTCGAAACATTTTTTATATTCGGTTTTCGGTATGTCCATCAGTGCTTCCTGCGATTTTTCCATTACTTCCTCTCGGCTGCTAAAACACGTTCCCCGTAATGGTTTTTTTAACTCGATTGAACAGAAAGAAGTCACAGGGAGCCAAATCAGGTGAATTCGGTGGCTGTTGGATGGTATTTGTTGCATTTTTCGTCAAAAAATTACGAATAATGATAGCACTGTGCGACGGTGCGTTATCATGGTGCAAAATCCACGAGTTTTCTGCCCACATTTCTGGTCTCTTTCGGCGAATTGCTTCACGCAAACGTCTCATAACGCCCAAATAATACTCTTTGTTTACTGTCTGGCCTTCTGGCAAAAATTCATGATGCACTACACCGTTGTAATCCATGAAAACCGTCAGCATTGCCTTCTTTTTTGACTGAAAACGACGTGGTTTTTTTGGTCTCGGCTCATTTGGTGAACGCCATTCACTTGCCTGATGTCTGGATTGCGTGTCGTACTCATAAACCCACGTCTCGTCTCCAGTAATGATCCTTTTGATGAATGTGGGATCGGATTCAGCCTCGCAAATCATGTCTTTTGCGACGTCAATACGGTCTCTTATTTGCATGAAATTGAGGTCTTTTGGCACCAACTTTGCTGCTACACGACGGAAACCCAAATCATTAACCACAATGTCTTGGGGCGGATCCATAGGCAATGTTCAAGTCCTCCGCTATTTCTCTGATGGTTAATTTGCGGTTATTGACCAACATTTCTTTTACTTTATCAATTTTTTCACCGACTTTCGATGTCGATGGTCTGCCACTGCGTTCATCATCTTCGATTGACTCACGACCACTTCTGAACCGCTCGTGCCACTGGTAAACGACCGTTTTTTTTTAGAGAATCGTTGCCGAAACACTTTTCCAACATTTCCAACGTCCGTGCGCCACTAAATCCGTTTTTTACGCAAAATTTAATACAAGTTCGTTGTTGCAAATTTAAATCCATTTCTGCAATTGTAAAAAATCGCCAACACACACAGAGATAGATGTACTCTTGGCTACGTAACTTTTGCAAATGTCAAGTTATGACACTAAGATTTAAAGGGAATATCAACAACAGATGTACCAATTTAACAAAAAAAACAGAACTCAAATCGGAACGATGGGAGCGCCACACGGTGGTTATTCCGGGAACTTTTTGATCAAGGTAGTATGTGGAATCGAAAGGAGTTAACTTAAGGTTTCCTGATTTTTTGAGAATTGTATCATTACGGTGCTTTCAGTCGGGGTTGGAGAAAAATATTTATTCTTAATTTGAGACTGTTTGAAAAATCCAGAAAAAAGTTTTCGTCTCCGGAGGACAGCCTCAACAGTTCATGAATATAGTTTATAGAAAGACAAAAAAACAGCAAAGAAAATATATTTGCAAACAATTTGCTTCCCCTACAAAGTACGCGGTACCAAAAAATTATTGGACCGGAAAAAATAACGTATTTAAAAAGTGCATGGCGGTAACCGCTTTAGTACCCTCTCTTTCCTCATTGTGATCAATTCTTTCACATCATTTCCTGCCAATTATCTCCTTCCAGGGTTACATATTCCCGTGTTCTCGGGACCCCCAACGGCTACTTGAAGGGTAAAACCTTGACATACAGGTGTCACCATACGAGGTCGGAATCTGTTATCTTTCAAGCATCTCCCTTATAAGGGATCCCAGTTTATTGTATACACTCTTGACATACCTGGCATTGTTCCTCTATCGCGCAGTAGCTCTCTGAATGATTCAGCTGCTATTATATTCATTCCAAAATAAAGTATGTTTGTACTTATTATGAGGTGTTAATATTATACACATATGTGATAGTGTGGTATTAATGCTAAATAGATGTGAAAGAACACTTTTCGTTTAATGATTTCCACAATCGGATACTGATAATGGTGCCAATGGGTAATTTATTTTTCCCCGCCTTAGTCAAACTAGGAATAATGTTTTCAAATTTCCCTAGCCCCATTAGTGGAGTCATTACTACTAAGAGGGTGGCTGTTTCTTCTGGATAGCAACTCCTTGGAACTAGAATTACTTTGGTCAACTCATTCACTGGATAAGTGGGAAATTACACACTTTAGTCATTCAGATTGCTCTAGAAGGATAATAGTGTCGAGAGAAATGAATAATGAAGACGGAAAGCCTCGACAGTTAATCTGCTGAAGAGGAAACCATTATTTTAGGCGTTTCAGCGTGTTGGGAAATTGTGCTTAGGCCCAAGGATTAAGAAATTAATCTGGGGTTAAGCAGTTAATGCGGCGTTGCCTAATTTGTGACAATTTATGAATAGAATAGATTAAAAAAATATCGCAGAGAAATTGAGGAGTATTGTGCTCTTAAATTGGTTTATTGTCATAATTAAATGGGAAGCGTACCCACTATCTTAAAAAATGGAAAAATAATTCAATAAATCGACATCCGGTAAAAACCTCTTTGGGAACTATAATTGATTACTTAATTTATTCGCCTACGTAACGTTTTATTTATTATTGTTATTTTTTTAAATGCATTTTACCAAATTTATAAATTAATGAATGACTGTGAAAACCTCCTAGTATCGTCTTAAAAGTTCTATCAAGCAACTCGACAGTTGCAGTTGTTTCGGTGGTATTTCTTCGCCTGAAATCCAGAAAAAATGAGACAAAGCATCCCGAAAGTTTAAGAGGCCATGTGGTTCACCCATGAGAGCGCAAGATGTCACGGACATGGCCGGGCAGTATTCCACTTCAATTGCTCGTCGTGGGGAATTGTTTACCGCAGCGATTGAGATGAAACGCGGCGGATACATCCTTCCTCTTCATCTCCTTCGTAACTCTCCCAAATACTCAGGTCCTCTATGTTCGCCTTTATCGCCTCACAAGCCCGCGAACGAGCGAATGAAAGATGGGAGATGAGCAACCGAACAAATGGGTGCATTTGGCCGTCATGTCGCGGGAGGCGAACATTTGGCTGTCGGGAGACAGGTGCGCGCTGTGCGGTTAGAAGCATCAACGCTCGAATTCGTGTTTTTCCCTCTCCTCCGTCATCCCCCTGCTCCCTCGAAATCTCTCCATGCATAAATCATATTATTTTCAGGGCCTTCTTTATGCCACGGCCTCTGTGTGCAATCAGAAAATGTCAATTTGGATGAGGAGCAAATTTTGAGCATTGCACTGCGGTCGGGTACCTTTTCATGACATCAGGCGTCGCATTAAACCACGCTAAATATACCAATTACTACTCGGCTTCATTCCCTTTTGGTAATGCTCCCGAATATTTCGAAATTACCTCGTGGTCTTAGGAAGGGCGAAAAGATGGACGACGTCGTCTTAGGAAGGACGAAGTCATGCTCAAATTTCTTTTTTGGGAATATATATTGTAAAATATTTGGCACTTTGGGATAAATATATTTTCCTTCTCTTTATGTCTCGTAACTCCCAAGAAAAACATGGTGCTTGAATTATCTTTCGCTGTATATTATGCAAGACTAACAGATTTGAAGCTTGAGAAAGAAAAATATTCAGGTAAACGTTGATTTTTTTGCGTGCTCTTTGGTTTAAGAAGAAGATCTAACGAAGATGATAAAGTGATCGAATTTGATAGCAAGTTAACTTATCCCCGAGAATCAGATAGTGTTCCGCCGGTAATATCTATTGGCTTGTCAATCTCATGTGTTTCATCACATATGTTGTTGAATGCCCGCTTGATATATGTAGTTACTGAGGAAATTAAGCTGAGTTGTTTTGATTTTAGGATTTGGAAACTTGATCTACAAAGCACCCATTCCAACATCTAAGGTACCATTCTCATGTGATAGATGGAACTGATTTTCAAAAATTAATATAGTGCTTTACCATTTTATCGGTGTGAAGGCATTCGATGAAATTAGTTCAGGGGCTTTGGTCCGATTCGAGGGATTAAATGGGAGGAGCTTCATGATCGGAGTTTCGTCATTGCAAATGTACACGCGTAGATATTACCATACATTCACAGATTAATTAATCACAATCGTTTAAAAAATAACCTATTAATTACATTTTGGGCCTTATGTACTTCACTGTTTGGATATTAGCGACTATAGACCGGTTTTTGATGAGATTAAATGCTTGTCTGAAGGACGCAGCAATCTTTTCAGTGGATGGAGGCGGAGCGTCGGATTAATAATATTAAAAATATTAATAATACTAAATAACTCGCACCTATCTGGGAAGACCTTAATCGGGCTAAAAGTCTATTATCCATCTAAGTTTCCTCGAAAAGAAACAGCCTGTTTGCAAAAAAGTGAAAAAAAGGACCCAATTTCGGTCCCGCGAGCCCAGGAAAATTACAACGAATTGCTTCTAATATATTCCGAATTGAGTAAGAGGGATTGACTTGCGAATGAGGATAGATTGACTTTCAATAGCAGGATACCGTTGCGTCATCAGTCACAGCGTAGCCTATTAAAGCGTCAATTATGTAAATTGAACTGGGTACGTTGAATAACCGACCCGATGGTTAGTTAATTATCTCTTACTGAGTTTAAAGTGTGATCAAATCACCCCTTCAAATAAACCGACCCTTCGATTAAGTTTTTCTTTAAATTCTTCTGTTTTGAGGGGATTGGTGCCTTTACCTCACTCCGCTAATTTACCGCGAGAATATATGGCGTGAGCTCAATTGAATTATCATTTATTATATCATAAATGCGTGAAGTACAGTTTGCGAGTTCAAAAATCTCAAGCTGGTGATAGATAGGAGAGATGGGGAAGACGAAAAGAGCTCGCGGGTTGTAACCGGTGACCCGTGCGCTTGATCCGATATCCTGCGAAAAGATTAGCAGCCAAGGATCAAGGCGTCGTGGAAAACTTTCTTTTTATTTCCTTCCCCATGAACGCGAGCCGCGGTTGGCTTAGCAATTCGAAATTACCAGTTACGTCCTCGCGCAAACCCATAAATTTCTTTCGCGTTTGTCGCCGTCGTGGAGACAGCTTTCCGTTTCCCTCGCCCCTTCCCTTCCTCCCTCCCACCCCGCGAAACATTCTCCTCCTTCCCCTCGATCTCCCCCAAACCAATCGCCCCTGCCACAAGCCCTCTCGTCGTCTCAATACATCAGCACACCCTTCAGCGGCGATTTCACAACGTTTCCCGTCGCGTTACCGGCACCGTGTTGCCATTTGCATAATTAAATCCGCGCATTTTTTTTTCATTTCTTTATCGTTGAGCGGTAGCGCTTTCATGTGCCCTCCATTGTGCGTGCGTGTGTGTTTGTATGTGTTTAGGGGGGCGCATTTCTTACGTCTCCCTAGTCCCCATTCCCTCTTAAAACACTCCATCGGCGGTCCGATGCGGTCGCGCGAAAAAAAAAGCTGGAGAATTCTGCCGCGGACGTCTTCCGAGTCCGGCTACCGCTTGGCGTTCCCCGGGGAATTCAAGATTTTTTTTTCGCAATTGGGATTCCTCTTCCGGAATGATTCAGCGGAGTTCGTGCCAGAATTTGCGCCCCGGGGAACGTCGCGGCCGCACCAGGACGACCGTGAATCCAAGTAATGAAGGGCGAGAGTTACGAACGGAGGGGAATGGATTCTTCTGCTACTGACGTCTGCGAGGTATGAAGAACACGCCTGGGAGGAGTCGGAGTGGATTTGTTCGTTCGCCGGGAGTCTAAATTTAACGAAATGCGACATCTTCTCGCCGGTGTTATGTTTTTATGTTGCACTTGTTTTGGGGTTTTATTTTATGTTTGAGAGAGAAATGTTTCGGTATATTTCAGAACTGGTGTAAGGAAATCATGACTTGCTATTCTTGCCGAGCGGGATAAGTCGAGTGTCAGTCTTGCCGGTCAATCCCAAACGGCCTCTATAATCCTTCCTTTTTCTTTGTTATATGCACGTCAATATGTGTACGTTGTTATATATTCATCTAAGTGTTATCGAAGAATATTGCTTCTCGAAGTGCTATCATTTTTTCCACAAAAAAAATTGCCGTTGAGTTGGCAATCTACGGATATTGCTTACGGTCATTACTTATTATCTTATCCTCCCGAACGACTTACGTTTGATCAATTCATTTCTGTATTTCTGTATTCTTGTTCTAAAACAGCTTGCTTAAACAGTTGTCCTTAGAATTCCTCCCCATAATGCATTGAATAGTTTCCAAGCAACTGATCGCGTCAGTCATTTCATTCCACAAACATTCTCATTCTCCTTTTTCCCTCATGTACGTTATTTTCTCAAACCTTCGTTTTTTCTCAAAACTTCGTAAGTTTTGATTTAATTTCTGTCATTTTTCTATCAACAAGTAAACATTATGCCTTAGCTGCTGTCTTATCTTATGTCCATTAGCTGCCCTTTTCTACTTTGATATATTTATGTCCAATATACGTATCATGCTGATTCTGATGAGTGATACAGTCCGAAAGTTTATATTGAGTAGAATTTAAATTGATGAAAATAATTTTGCAATGTTATTTTTTGCAAGATCTCTAGAAATTTTCCCATTAAATAGGACTTACAAATCTGCAATGCACTCTTCACGGGTAAACAAAGTAAAAAAAAGCTTTGTTGTGGTCACTTCAGGAAACTCATTCACTTCTACTTATCTCCTCCTTGCATGCTTCTTTTGCCTCTTTCGTTATCTACACAATACATATTTGCTATTCTGATCCTGAGATTTTCCATATTCCCCGTCTCTCTTCGACCAAATTCACCCGTGACTTGCTCAATCAATCCATTCCTCAAATAATTCATTTCTTCGCTATATCCAGAGCCGAAAAAAATATGTCATGAAAAAAGTGTTTACGTCATTCCAACGGAGTCACATAAATAGATAAGTAAGATATCGGTGCAGACTTAAGCGATCATTTTTTATCAAAGGACGCTTCTCGGCGTTTATGCAATCGCGATTCCCGTGGTTTACGTACGTATAATTGGGTACCTTATACTTATTTCGTAACATATGCGAAAGCCCTCCGTTAAAATATTGCCCGTTTGCAGCAACCCGTCCAGGTTGTGAATGGAATGAGAAGTTTGTGATTCATGCTTCGAATTTCTTTACTGGGGCGAGTTTTTGTTATCAAGAGTGATCCTATCTTCGTGCCGTAGAGCGGCGAGATCCATATGTGAACGCCAATAATTTCCGATTCAGGGGTGCCGTTCTCAGTCGCCCCCGTGACCTCATTCGAGTGTACTGAGCAATCTCTATCCATGCATATTATTGTAATTTTATGGACGATTGCGGTGGGAACGCTTTCGCTGCGGACACAGGCAATCCCCGCACGAGGAAAGGCGACCCAGTGTTGGAAATGCATGGACTGAATAATTGCTATAATTCTGGCAGTTTTTAGTATCATATGACAGGATGCATAAAACATTACCACGATTCTTATTATTATGCGCACTAGCGTAGAGTTTGGTTCATTTTATTACGCCTTCCAAAAACACCTTAATCTGGGGTAGTATATAACAACATCAAAGTCGACAAATCGCCAATATTTTTGGATTGGAAGGGTATTATGTAATTTAAAATGACTTTGATAACCAATTTAATAATATTTTTTACTGTTTCATAGTTTTAATTTGTTATGTCGACTCTCGCACTGGTTTTTCATTAGATATCCTCAAGCGACAAGGATTTTCTGACCTAATTAGAACTGTTGCACACTTTCTGTAAGCGGAAAATTATCTTGATTGACTGATGGACGAAGAAGTTTAATATTTTCCATAATGAGTGCTTTTGATTTTCGGTTGGAACATGAAATCCTTATCGTCTTCATTTACCACCCCTCTATGTATCATTGTTCAAATGTAATGTAGTTCTTGGGGGAGACGACCAAATCTGAGTTAATTTTCGGCATTAGGGATAGGCTTAATAGCTTGATTGAGGTGCGATGTTCAGGGAATGCTGAAAGGGCGGAGAAACCTGGCGTTGACATTAGCCTATTCTTAACGAATGGCGCCGGAGGCACAGTTTTAACGTCCCATGCGACGGTCGGCGTACTCACTTAAAGTGCTCCGCACATAGCACCCCAAGTAGGACCAGGATACCAATGACAAAAACTCTTGCCACCGCCGAGATTCGATCTAGGGTCCTTACATAGTACAGGAAGTCAGTACATAACCACCGTACTTAACCGATCCCCTAAAACTTCATTTTTTCGCGAGAATTATTCCTAAACTCGGTTCTATAGTTTTCGTCGTAATGTAATAACTACCGATGTTCACTTACCTCAATAAAATGTTGGCGCAATCGCTGGACTCAAAGAATAAAAGAGATGATACAATCATATATGTATTATTATCAATGTTTCAGGTTTTGGGTATTTGGTATACGAATGCTGTGTTAGATTTTTAAAATGTTTTTATTTGATGGTAAGGAGGGATTCAGCGTGAATTCATTTTCTCTTGCGAATTGAGATGTGAATTTTTAATGCTTAGAGAAAAACTCTGGTTGACATTTGCAGTCCATTCTTTTGAAATCAAAATCCGATCATTTTTACAAAAAATAGCGGGTAATGTATCAATTTTGTATGGGTGTATGTCGACAATTGTTACGATGTATATTATCAGAGCAAAGCTTTCGAAGTAAAATAATTGTCCGATTAAAATTATGTATCCAAATAAAGAACATAGCCATGTACGCACTTATCTCATTTTTGTGAGGTATTATCTCTCGAACGCAATTGCGGCAGGAAGTTTGTCATGAAATAATAATCGACGGAATGACTTATTTATTTGAGTGCGGTAGTTCCAGCTACTTTATTGGCCAACGAAATAATCTTTGCTGTGGTGAAATAAAAGCTGTAGAAATTGAAATGTACTTATTCTCCTGATACGTATCTAATTATATACCTATTGTGATGTTATATCGGTTGTTTTTTGTTTTTCTTGCATCGTAAACTATTGATGTGTTGTGATTTTCCTCGTGGTGTGAAATTTCTGCAGCCATGATGACGCCTATAAAAGCAAGAAAACAAACGTTTTGCCAACTTGAATATAGTTAACCGTAATCAGTGAAAGTTCAGCTTGGAAATAACAAAAAATCTAGCCTCGAAATTAGATTCCTTTCGCATGCTGCAACCTATAGAATCTGTACTGGAATAGAATTAAAGGAGCGAGTCAATTACCTTCCGGAAGCTTAATGTTCTTGCTCAGGATATCCTTGGGTGGAAAATTTTGCAATGGGTTGGTGAACTCACCCCAGTGGGACTTATTCGATGGCTGTTTTGACCTCGGGGACGTCTGAAAACCTGAAAATAGTCTGGAAACCGCCGGATTTGCAGATTCGAATCGGGAGCCGTTTGGACGGGCCGGGAGGGCGGGGACAGGGCGCGTGCATCGATCGATATGGGTGTGTTAAACGCTCGCCGAGGGGCCTCTCTGCCGCATCCCGGTGCGGCACCCGGCCCTCCGCTCTCCCAACAGTCCAGTGTGCTCGGGCGAACCGCGAGGGCCCTCCCCGAAGAGTGTTCCCCAGCCGGAGGAGGCTCCCTATCGTCAGTCCCCCCGCCACCCACGTCCAAGATGAGCCGGCGAAGGGCGCGGGTTTTCCCGGTGGACAAGACCGTCCTCCACCGGATAGCTTTCGCGGTGTGGCACACCGCTCTGCACCTGCAAGGCGCACAGGTCGGTCTGTCCGAAACAAAAACCAACCCCCGCCGGGGCGTGTGACCCGATCGTGAATGAGGAGGAGGGACGGAGTGGCCTCTTGTATTTATTTCCTCGCATTTTTATTTCTATTTATTAATTTTTTTGCTCTCCTATTTCTTTAGAGCGTCGTCCGGTTCTCTCCCTCTCTCTCCGCTGCTATCCGTCCCAGTGGTTGATTTCTCGAGTGTGTGTGTGTGTGTGCGTTCCTGAGTGAGGGGAGTGTATGGATGGATGTGGAGCTTGGCCGGAAGTTTGTGAACTTTTCACGGGCCCGGTTCAAAAAGCTTTCGGGTGGAGCGGCGGTCTTCTATTTTTAAGTCCGGGTCACGGCTCGCCGCTGCGTTACCGGGGTGGCTCTATACGCAGGTCCGCCACTTCCCCTCGCAGTGCCGACGTAAAGCGCGAAGAAAAAAAATTCGTTACAATTGGTAGCTGGAAAAAATTTATCGGGCCGTTAAATTCGACATCATTGAGAGAATGGAATATTCTAGGTTTTTTATTTTCGGGAAAGGAAAAAAATGAACTCAAACGTGGATACCAAAAATATGTTTTAGAGTTTAAGGAAGTCAAAATTAAGGAAATACTGTTTGAGGAAATAGTGTCTTTTTAACGGAGATCCAACTTGGAATATTTTCGTCCTGCGGATGTCTTCATTTCCCTTTCAAAGAATGCGAATAATGACAAGGCACCAGGGTGTATTCATGTGTAAATGACCTCTCTTGGCTGTTCTTTACACAAGGTGCGATGTAAAAATGATATTTTTGTATTTATTAAATTAAATTCCATTTAATTTCCGTTCAGGCACACAATTAAAACCAGGGTAAAGTGCTGTCCTAGGATCAAGCGTTGAGAATGGTGGATACGTTGACACGAATGTAATGAAAATAATTGCATTTGAAACTTAATTATTTCTTCCGCGCACTACCTACCTCTTGGAGACGTTCGCTATAAATTGAGTGAAACGTCGAGCTCAGTGTAGTCAGGGGAACACCTATCCAAAAATGCCTTAGAACAATCAAAAGGTGAACTCTTAGTTTTCGAGGTTGAGGTCATTCCCACAACCCACGCAATTTACTGGCAAATTTGAAGAGTAATGGAAATAGATTGAAGGAATAACAGAAATAATAATGAATGCCAGAGACAGGTGAATCCTCTAAGACTTAGATAGTGTGACGGAATGTTTTCGATATTCACTCAAGTATTCTTTAACATCGACAGGATTGAAAGATATTGTAAGCATTTTCATTGACCATAAGAATCGCTAAAGAGGTTACCAAAACTTGTCAGTGGATCAGTCTGTCGTTTCCAAAATTATGTGCTAAGTTGTATCGGGCGGAATGAAAATAACAGATAAAATTAAGATCCTTCCAAAGTTTTTAAATTGCTTTTATTTCTCAAACAGATTTTCTCGTACCGAGAATATCACGAGCCACTAATGAAATTCAACTTCGTTCATCGAAAATCTGGGAGATTGGACTGAAATCTATTTTCCGGGAAAAGTGTCATTTTGGTGGAGGTTGGTATTTTCACTGTGAATTTCGGGTATCCTAAAGACTACACTGGATACGTCGTACAAAATGAAATGTTGCGTATATCTTATTTCAAATAAATGACGAACTGTTATCAAGGATATCAAAAATGCTCTCCTTTTGAATTTAACAGGAAGTAATCCATTGCATTTCGCGATTCCAGAAAAAACGATATCAATCCATAACATTTAAAACCAGTTGATAAAAATTATAGTTGTTCGCATTCATTTTTGACAGTGAGTTCACGGTATGGACTTTATTTTTAGTCGTGAATTTAATATCTGAACGGCCCCTGTCGTTTTTGCTTCACTCCCCCTCGGAAAACTTATTAAGGATAAGCTCCTTTTCTGAGAATTGGGTTCGTTACGGGAAAGATTCAAAGCTCGGGATTTGTAAATTTCCTATGGGCACACGACCCCCCAGATTTAGGCCATTTCACAACTTGTTCGCGGAGAATAAATTAGGTCCGTCACGGAAAAGTGAATCGAATCTTTAGTTTTGGAGAGGTCTCGCCCGGTTATTTGCGTCAATAATGTGAATAGACCCCGGAGAGGTTCGTAGCATCTCTATGTATGAAGGTCATAGGTTTTTTCAAATGAAGAACAAGAGCGCATGTTCCTGGATCAGCTGGATATTTTCCTAATGGAAGCCCTATTTTTATGGGACATTCTCAAGAAAAACATTAGCATTGAAAAATTTATACAGTTTTTCATGAACAACTCATTCCAAAGCACACTTTGATCTATTAAAAAATAACTCTCTGTGAAATTTCTGTAGTCTTAACTCGAATTTTCGAGAACTCAGAAGAAATCTGAATTACTTCGGTTTTCTACATTATGTCCATGTCGAATGATCTGTGTAATTCAAACTGTTCGCTGGAAGTTTTCAGTCACTCGGCAAATCTTTCTTTCCCCAACTATGTTTACCGGAAACTATTTCTAACTCAAAGTGAATTTCCTTTGAAACGCGGGCGTGTCTACAAATGCAAGTCGAAACGCAAATTTTCCAAGAAGGATTTTTCTTGGGTGGATCATGAGAAATAAACTTGAACGTAGACTCACTTTGTGAACGCATTTTTTCGGAAGTCAACAATTTCAGTTGAAACGGTTTGGCACTACAAATACGAGGTTTCTCTGTCTTCGAATATCAAAGAGGGCTCTGACGATCAACAACCAGTCACTGGGAGATTTATATAAGATTGATTTAATATGAAATGGCCAATTAATGAAAGTTTTTGGTGATGCATATCGTATTTTTAATTAATTTAAAACAAGAACAGATTATTTATTTCAATTTCCCGCTAGGTTAATTACAATAAAAACGTACGTTTTATTGTTATTAACGTAAAATTATGTGAAGTTAAATAATTTGGACGCAAAACAATGTACATATACAAATGCTACCTGTCTATCGTATAACTAATTTATAACGGCCCTATATACATTCCCATACTCAAAATTTCTAGAACACAAATATTATTTCTACTTTCTCCTAGAAATATCCAGGGGAAATAGGACTTTGATTGTTTTCGGACTCTTCTGGACAGACAATGCTGAGCTTTTTTTCCTTAACGACCATGAAAAGTGGTTTCTCTCCGCAATGGCCGCTGCAAATGCTCCATTTCCGAGACCATTTTTTTGCTCTAACAAATGGGAGTTGCATAATGTCGAATGGATTAAGTGTCATGCATATCCGACAGAATTCATGGTCAACTTAGGAGCCCGCGAGCATTATGAAACGGTTTTTTACACTTCTGTTTTCCAGCACCATCATATTTTTTCGAATTGTTTTCCATTTCCTTTCGCATTTTTTTTAACTCCTTCGGACGTTTCACGCATAAGTGTGACTAAGTCCTCAGTCGCAATTGTTGTTTTTTTACGGGAATCTTTGATCTCGTACCGAAAGAAATTGGTAATTCGCTATCCAATTCGTTAAATATAATCCGAAGAGCCACGTGAACGAAGTGTTTCAAATTATCAGAAAAATGTGGCACTGTTGGATATCATTTCCGCTTTTTAACTCTTCCCTTGAATTTGAATTTCACCGTATCCTGCTTATTCCAGTAAACAACTAACATTTTTTTTAACCCGAAGCAACCAAAGAAGAAAGCGTAATCAATAAATCAAACCAATGAAGACAAATCATGTACTTTTTGTTTATTCACAGCAGCTTATTTATTTATCGACTTGATTGGGCGAGGTTGAGACCTACTACCTTGATCAAAAAGTTCCCGGAATAACCACCGTGTGGCGCTCCCATCGTTCCGATTTGAGTTCTGTTTTTTTTGTTAAATTGGTACATCTGTTGTTGATATTCCCTTTAAATCTTAGTGTCATAACTTGACATTTGCAAAAGTTACGTAGCCAAGAGTACATCTATCTCTGTGTGTGTTGGCGATTTTTTACAATTGCAGAAATGGATTTAAATTTGCAACAACGAACTTGTATTAAATTTTGCGTAAAAAACGGATTTAGTGGCGCACGGACGTTGGAAATGTTGGAAAAGTGTTTCGGCAACGATTCTCTAAAAAAAACGGTCGTTTACCAGTGGCACGAGCGGTTCAGAAGTGGTCGTGAGTCAATCGAAGATGATGAACGCAGTGGCAGACCATCGACATCGAAAGTCGGTGAAAAAATTGATAAAGTAAAAGAAATGTTGGTCAATAACCGCAAATTAACCATCAGAGAAATAGCGGAGGACTTGAACATTGCCTATGGATCCGCCCAAGACATTGTGGTTAATGATTTGGGTTTCCGTCGTGTAGCAGCAAAGTTGGTGCCAAAAGACCTCAATTTCATGCAAAAAAGAGACCGTGTTGACGTCGCAAAAGACATGATTTGCGAGGCTGAATCCGATCCCACATTCATCAAAAGGATCATTACTGGAGACGAGACGTGGGTTTATGAGTACGACACGCAATCCAGACATCAGGCAAGTGAATGGCGTTCACCAAATGAGCCGAGACCAAAAAAACCACGTCGTTTTCAGTCAAAAAAGAAGGCAATGCTGACGGTTTTCATGGATTACAACGGTGTAGTGCATCATGAATTTTTGCCAGAAGGCCAGACAGTAAACAAAGAGTATTATTTGGGCGTTATGAGACGTTTGCGTGAAGCAATTCGCCGAAAGAGACCAGAAATGTGGGCAGAAAACTCGTGGATTTTGCACCATGATAACGCACCGTCGCACAGTGCTATCATTATTCGTAATTTTTTGACGAAAAATGCAACAAATACCATCCAACAGCCACCGAATTCACCTGATTTGGCTCCCTGTGACTTCTTTCTGTTCAATCGAGTTAAAAAACCATTACGGGGAACGCGTTTTAGCAGCCGAGAGGAAGTAATGGAAAAATCGCAGGAAGCACTGATGGACATACCGAAAACCGAATATAAAAAATGTTTCGAGGATTGGATCAAGCGCTGGCATAAGTGTGTTGCAGTCGATGGGGATTACTTTGAAGGGGACAATATAGATTTAGATGAATAAACTTGTATTTTTAATTTTCTGAATAAATTCCGGGAAATTTTTGATTAAGGTAGTATATTCCCTTCTTCCAACTAATCCTTACATTACAGACAGTACATTGAAGACATTCACGTTCAATCAAGCCCTAGATGGAGGAAAATCCATCTAGGCGGGAATCGAACCCGAGACCTCCGGGTTGGTAGTCGAGGACGTTACCCCGCCGCCATCGGGGCCGGCGAGGGCAAGAACACGCTGCATAAAAAAGTAAATTAATATGTGCAGTAGGTCAGTGCATTCACTAATCTTTTCCACGCTTGCGCACCTCACTGAGCGAATCCTTGTTTATTTATATTTATTGGGTAAGACCTTCAATTCTTTGAAGATTTCCTTTTGTTCATATTGTTTCATGATCATTGATTTCGACATCGCTCTGTTTAATTTTGCCTGGGACCTTCTATCAGACATCCGACCTCTGAAACTCGCCTACGCTTCAAGGAATATCCCATTGTGCCAAGTCGTCATGTTCTCCATAACAGCTCCCACTCGCAAATTCATCAAAAAAAGCGTTAGTCTACGCGCCAACCAACAATTGAGACAGAAGCGATTGTTTTGGCTGAATAGGAGTCTTAGCAATGTGGACATTAATGAGGCCTCATGCTACCAAACGCTACCGGACGATTCACCTTCGTTTGTTGAGGTCGAATCGTGTCAGGGTCTCAGATGTTCGGTCATCTTTCAAACTGCCATAGAATATGACATTCTAGCGGACTGACGAAGAGGATATTCTCTCTCAGTGAGTGCCAACATTGACCATCTCACTTGCCAAAACCTGGACGTGATAGGAGCGGAAAATTATCTCGTGCCAAGCGGAAGTGAATACCTGCTTATGTAAAAGGGTGTAAGGTTAGCTGTATCAGTCAATACTATATGTAATCAGTTTTATTTCATCTCTGTTTTAATTTTTTTCCCTTGCTTCGTTTTCGAGTCAATACACTCGATCCGTAGTTTCGGACGATTTAAAAGATGGGCCAAGTATTCGGACGTCGTGTGCCAGCTGTAAGCTTGCCACACAGATTCGTCATTGGGGGAGCGACGGTTTTCGCAATGAGCCGCTTTATCTTTTAGAAGTACTGAATTCCTGAGAGGAAGATCAACCCCCTCAAGGGCGTGAATATGCACAGCTGACTAACGCGCATCTAAATTAAGGATCGACCAATTTAACCTCCGAGTTCAACTTAATAGCATCAGGCGCGAATTCGTGGAAATTATGGATATTCATAATTAAGATAACAAATTTGTAGTTTCCTCATGTTTAATGATCACAAACACGGCGCAAAGCGTTTCGCTATCCTGTGGCGTAATCATGTTAAATTAGATTGCACTATCCTACATTGCATACACATGATTATGTGACAAGGTGGCAAAGTCAAGCGAAACTAATAAGCTAATATCCTAATTATGGAGACCTTTGCATTTGCTACATGCTATCGTAGTTGGGAGAGGCAAGAATGGGTGAACAGTACAGAGAAATCACGAAGTATTTGAAAATTGATTCTTCATCACCAAGTTTTTAAATAACTTCAGTATTACTACAAGTTCAATACAAGTTTTTCATACGTATGCATATTGTATGTATACCCTTTTAAATAAATGGGCAATGAAATGATATAAAATCAGTGTAAAATGCTACCTCTCCACTTTTATTTAGGATCTACATTCTTAAGACAGTAAGTGATTGACTTGTAAGGTTTATTGAATTTACATCAACAAGAAACAAATTTGATTGATATTTTAAAGGGCTTACTTGTATCGTAAATTACATAAAGTTAGATTTTTGACCTGCTGATACGCAAGGAGAAAATTTTTATTGTGAATACAAATATAACAGGTAAAATGTAGAACAACACTACGTAAGAGATATGAGACGTATGAGTGAATGTGGATCTCCGGAAGCGGACATTTAGTGCCCATTGTTTTGGTTCTCCGTAACGCTAATTTTTCATCACCATTTCCAGCATATGGCACGCCATTTCCGATTTCTTCATAAGCGATTATTTCCCACCAACATGTGCGATTCAACTGTCTTTTTCCTCTTATTCTCACAAACCATTCATTAACGTATCTACGTCGCTGTCTGGCTACGTAGCTTTTATTGTTTGCTTCGACCCAAAAATCCATTTTTAGTTCTCTATATATTTTACAATGAATTTTTTTCTTAGTTTTATTTATTCTATAGATGCGACCTATGGATTTTACTGGCCAGCGCAATTAATTCTTTTAACAGTGATGCTTTTGTTTGGTAAAATCGTTCGTAATCGTAAAAAAAATTATATGTGCGAAAAAAGTTTACGCAAAAAAAAAGCTTTGTCAAGAAATCTAACAATTTTTGAATGAACTTCTCTATGGGATGGGATATCTTTTGTATTTTTATGATTCATTTTCCTTTACAGAAACCGAATATATTATTCCACAGTTGTATTTTGTTTGAATAAAACCTCATTCAATTGTTCGTTCTCCTTGGAAACACCGTCGGTGTTTCATGTCAGCAGATCTTAGTGACGAGAGGATTTTACGAGGACCTTTGGATCTTAACTTCAAAATAACCCGCATTAATATATATCCTTTTAAATTCTAAATAGTGAGAGATCGAAGGTATTAAGTGATGCCGTCGCCTATGGAATATTTTCATCGTATTTTTTTAATGCTGCCTGACGAGACCCACGTACTTCTCGACAATCCTGTCATCGCGGAATAAAAGGAGTGATTTCCTTGCCTAATGTTGCCACCGATCGTAATCCTCTGAGAGCACTTGCTCGTTTTCTATTGCGTGAGCCGACTCGATCCCGTGGATAGGGTGACAAATAACACGAGTATACGTGATGATTGCATCCGCGTGCCCTTTGGACGACCGTTGCCGGGTGAGCGGAATGTTACGCAATCACAAAGTGTCAATCAATCGACTGCAGAAATAAAAAAAAAGAGAGAAAACGTTCCAGTCTCCCCACGTGCTCAAAGAAATGAAAAGGAATCTCACCTCTCAGCTGCTCATCTCCCTGAGTCGCTCGAGAGAGCGTTGGCGCAGCAAAAGGTTTGAAAATAAAGAAGCGCAGCGTGACACCCGTCGACACTCCTCCGGTGGTGTGATTCCCATTGGAGCGACCGCCCGCCGGCGTGATGGGATGTCTTTTGTGTTCCGCTCAAATTTGACGCTCAGTGGTTTTTGGTTCCCCCAGGAGGTTCCCGCCGAAGCAGGACACCCATGGCCCTCGCGTGCGCGTTGTCGTCCTTTTAAGGGGCTTTATATCCCCCTTTCACGTGACCGTGGTACGTGTAGGATTGGAAAATCGCGCACATCTTGATTATTTAATTAATTGAGATCACTGTTGGCGTTAGTTACGTATGAATTAATCACACTATATGCTTCCGTATCTGCGTTTCCGTTTACGAGTCGACAACAGTTGTTTTTATAATCAATTCACAATTTAGCAACGGAGGAGGAGCTGCCCTTTTCAGCTTGTCCTTGCGGTATGTGTGTATTTCCATCTCTCTATCTCTATGCTAAATGTTGTGTTAACGACGGAGTCTGTAGGTATAAGAGATCAGAGGATGAATGGTGCCCGGAGGGGATCGCTGGGGGAGGGGTGTTGGAGGCGGCAGCATATGAGAGACGCAAACATTCGCTCCTGTTCTGGTTTGCAAGGGGTCGTCTACCCTCAAGCGGTCGACTCAGCTAACTACGTTGGCCAGATGCAATGCAGAAGGCAACGACGAATTCAATGTGGACCACAATTTATCCAGGTGGGCCATTTGTGGGCCGGAGAGGCGTTCATTCCGGGTCGCAGTTGGGCGAATTTGGCCGTCGTTTCGGCTGGTTTTTTTTTTTGGGCTTCCACAATATTTAGGGTCAATATATACGAGTATGCCCAGCCTTTTTTAGTCAGATACTCTTCGTACGGAAAATTCTGCATTGGGTTTTAAGACTGATGAGTTTGAGTGAAATTTTAAGCTTAGAGAGTCGTCTTTGTATTATCGTAAAAATAAATATAATAGCGACGACGTATTGGTGTGATTACTCCTGAATGACCAAGGACTTATCGTGAAATGGCACGAAAAAAGATCAGGATTGTACCAGATGCATCTGTCTAGTTGAATGTTTCCTGCGGTTGCCAAGAGGTTAGCAGGTATAAAGCGATCGGATATGACGCCTTAAATTCATTAAACGTGTAGGCGGTAATGGAGGTGTAACCTAGTGAGGTCACGGCCGAGTAACAGTGGTGCATTGCGGGGTGTTTCCAGCCGAGCATACTCTTTCTGCTGCACTTATCAAATCAAAATTTATATTTTCTGCTTTGAAGTGCCCTTTTCTCTGCGAGCCATTGGTGAAACCGTTATTTAAAATTATGCGCGAAATAAAAACGATTAAATAAACCGCGTGCATTTTATAATGGCTATGAGGTGTGAAAAAACTTGAAAAGGATATTGTATTAAAACCAGTTTGAATGTTTTCAGTTTTTTTTCCTTGCTTCAGATAATATTATGAAGTTAAATCAAAATTATGATCTATTTAATAAATGAAAAACAAATGATTGAAAACGAAACTAATAATGAGATCGGCGGACAATGGATACAATTTTTCGAAGCGAATGTGTTAAGCTTTTACAGCTTTACTTTTTGAAATGGTGAGGTCATTTATCATGGCGGCGTTTGATGTGATTTTTTTCGAGTATTTTTATTTCTAAATTTTTATCGTGCCAGCAGTATAAACTAAAATAAATTATGTGGGGTCATAATTAAAATATTCGATAAGGTTTCGCTTCAGGGTCAGGGAGATTACGAAATCAGAGTGCGCGCTGTGCGTGTCCTCTTAATAGCACTCATGGCCTCCAGCTGCACTCTGTTGTTGGGGAACCATCTCGCCTCGTACTGGAGATATTCGCAATTAAGGAATTTTGGTTCATGCTCTGATGACGTCTGCGCAATTTATAGAGGCCATCAATTGTAATTAACGAATGATGAGGAGCAACGCTCGTGTACCACCAGGAATTCCAACCCTATTGTCCGTTAAAGGACTAATAAAGAGATATTCCGCTCCAGTTGAGAAGACCTTATTTCCCTTGAAGGACGGGGCTTTTTATGAGTGGTGTTCCCAAATCCACTCACGCATTACACGGATAGCGGTAGGAGTGTAGTACACCGCCCGTGGGATAGGACGTCGAACTGTAACCATATCTTCCTTAGCCACTCTAGTAGGGAACAGACCAACTCCCATCTTGTATTTCTTTGACCTTTAGTTTAGCTGTTGCTCGCTGAGGATATAGCTACAAAGTGTGCTCCAGGTTAGCCTCGTTACGGTTAAGACATTCTTCGAGTGTGGTATTTACTTGCAGGTAATCAGGCAATCTTCTGCGGTCACCGTTTACTAGACAGGAGTGACCCTACTCGATGTTTCATTCTCATGAAAGGCGTGCTCAGTTGAGCGAACATTTCTCCATTACTATTCTATCGCTGAAAGTGTCGATCTTAAGACGAGAGATCTGCGATATCCATTTTCCCAAATAGATCCTAGATGTATAAAATTACACGGGGGTGGCGACGTAAATTTGGTCATGTCGCCTGCAAAGTCTATCTGTCGGGGAAATTGCGAAAGAAGTCGGGAATTATTCAATTTCTTCGAAAACGAGGGAAAAAAGGTCGTCATTTTTTAACAAGTCCGTCATAATCTGATATGCCATTTGGTAATTGTTAATTAGAAGGATGTTGTTTTTATTTCTGAGTGCAGTTGAAGCTTGGGCATCTTAGGCAATCGCGTGTACAGGCGAGCGCAAAAACCTAAACTAATAAAATAGTTAAACCGGCTCGAGTGGCAGGTCCGGAAGGAAAAATATGTTTGAAGTTTGGTGAGGCTTCATTCATCCTATTATACAGGGAACTTTGTGCTTACCAGTTAAAAATATTAATTAAATAATATTTTCCAAGGTTCTACATTCTGTCTTCAGGGAAGCGTATTGGATAACATTTCGATTGATCGACTGCCACGATCGGCAGCTTTCCAGGAAAACGTCTAGAAACTCAGGAAAAAATATAGCATTTTCATGGATAAATCTGATAAAAGTTCAACGTTGGAATCCAGAAAAGGAAAGGTACCTCTTAGCATAGCGATTAATATCTCAAACATCGACTAATATCGTCCATATCGTGACTATATCATCTTAACGTACTTGTATGTCGTCTAATTGAAAGTAATATCCATTTAATAATTTCGGCAAAATCACCCATATCGTCTTATTTCTTATCGTAAATCATCGACTTGCGATGTATCGATCCTAAACGATATCCATAAAGACATGGTAAATGTGAATAAAAATCGAAAAGGTGCCGATCTATCGTCATTTCGTAGTTTCACCTGAGACGAGTTTTTCATCCGCATTCAACCTGGCTCCACCTATAGCGCGGCAGTTATCTCACACGGCGATGCCGAAGTCTGCTCCTGATTGGCGGACCCTATGACTCCGTTTCGCCCGTCGCAGATATCATCATCATCCCGCAAGCGTGTTTTAGGAAGCGATCGCGTGTTAGAACAGAATCTTATCTCGCGCGGCTGAAGCTCTGGCCAATTTCCATTTCCTGCGTCGCCTGGCTATGACCGCACTTACTGATATAGATATCAATAACGCGCCCACATGCCCCCACAATAGCTAACCTCGGGAAGCATCGATGCGTCAAGGGCATATCGGTGAGACCTCTTCGCTTACTTTTCCGCTCACCACAAAACCTACGCTTCGGCACACTGGTCAGCGGGAACCAGGCCTACCGTTTTGGAAACGGTCATCGTTCGTTTTAGAGATTCTGATGCACGAATGACGTATGGCACTGGGAAATACGATACGTTTCGTACAGAATGTGAAGTGTAGGTATTTATATTTCTTAAGCCAGATAACTAGACTATGGGAGAATATGTAAATAGGTGAAGTATGGCAGTAGGGAAAACATGAAATTAATTGGGCAAATTCGAGTTGTTGCCTAGGAGAGACATTGGTGGCGATAGGCGAGCACACCTTGCTATCCCAGCGGCGGCTTACCGTTTTTTCATGTTTCGACGATATTCCCTCCCCCCTCCCCACTATGTGGTCCCCTTCCCCCCCGAATCTGCTCTCATCCGCCCTCCGGGTGTCTCGTGGGCCCCTTGCGGTACATCCCTCCCTCCCGTAGGGCCGCTCCCACGCCTCAACGACCACGTGACACCGATCGCTCGGGCGCGTCCCTCACTCGGCGGTGCGTCGCTGCCACCGTGGTGTGTTGTCTGCGGTCTGGGGACCAACCGATGCGCGTAATATCCCACGCCCGCGGCGTTCAGCTGGGAAGAGAAATTTCAGGCGAATAAAAAAATAAAAAAAAAAGAAACTCAACCTTCACCGGGAGACCCACCGCGGCCCGCCTTCTTCCATGAATGAAACGATTCACGGACCGTGCTTTGGTAGTTCTCACGTCCATTCTGTTCGCCAGTTGTTAGATCTCGATAGCGACGCTTGGAACGGCTCTCTGTAACCTTATTATTTAGCGCTCCTCTTGAGGAAAAATCGGGCCCCAAAAATCTTCTTGGGACTACCGTTACATACAACTCAATGGTTTTTCCCTGGGCAATTCGAAGGTAATATCGCCGTGAGTCAGATATCGTTTCATGTTCTCCCAACGTGTCGTTTTTAGTATAATCCAATTAAATTTACCTCGAAATAATATACAACTTGGGCGGTAATGCCCCAAGAGCGTGAGTTGTGTCTAAAGTTATTGCGATTGACTTGTGATAGAGCGGAAGCTAATATCATCGAGAATCGAATAAATAAGACCGCTATCTTGTACATGTTCAACAAAAAAACTGTTTGGCTTGAATCAAATTAGTTTTCTTTGATAAAAAATCAATTCGAGTTACTTTAATTCGGTTGTTATGAAACCATTTGTATGTACGAGGGTCATCCGGAAAGTAGTACCCGTTCGTGCCGCATGAAGTGCTGACGACGCGAGTAGCCGCTGGACGAGGTCAGATAGCTTCAGTGGCTTGTCTGCCTTCTCTGAGCCAAGTTGCGTGACGCTAGCATTGCCTGTGTTGTTTCTGTGATTGTTTACAATGTTTAAAAAAATTGAGAACGCCGCCAGTTGTGAAGTGAGGGCAGTGATTAAATTCCTCAATGCAAGAAACGTTCGCCCATGTGATATTCATCGCCAATTAAAGGAGGTGTATGGAGACAATGTAATGGACGAGTCGTCTGTTCGGCGGTGGTGTCGCAACTTCAACATGGGGAGGGGGAACACACACGACGATGAGCGTTCGGAGAGACCGTCTGTCATTACAGACCAACTGGTGAGCTCAGTTGACGAATTCGTGAGGAACGATCGGCGCGTCACAATTGATGACATCTGTGAGCATTTTCCCAATGTTTCTCGAACAATTGTTCATGAAATTGTTAAACACCATCTGCATTATGCAAAAATTTGTGCAAGATGGGTCCCTCGCGTATCTCAATGAGCTGGCGGCGAAGGACTATGCAGCAGGAATACAGAAACTTGTCACACGTTATGACAAATGCCTTAATTTGCTTGGAGATTATGTTGAGAAGTAGTTTAAAGTATCCTCTTTCAAATAAAATTTTTTATGTTTGTTAATATTTACTTTTGTGTCTTTATTTCACGAACGGGTACTACTTTCCGGATGACCCTCGTAATTCCGAATGTATGCGCCAAGTTCAAACGATGGAAGTTACGGCGAATCCCTCATATTCATTTCTCTCTTAAATTTGCGAAAATATCGCTCAGTAACCTAACTTCCAACTTTTTCTGCCCACTGCCTTAAATGTCGAAACCAATAATGTGATCCAGGGATTTTCCAAACTTTCATTACGTAACTGTAATGGCTTGTTGAAAAGAGTATATTGTCGGACAAAAATAAGTGAAACGCAATAGCAGGTTCACCGATTTCCTAATTCATTACCAATACAGGGTCCCAGTGTAATATCTTTTTCGGAATAGTTTTAGAGAAACTGCAGTAAACTAAATTGTGGTGATATCACTGAGCAGCCTTGATCGTCAGAGTTTCTACGCACAAAATAAAAGGTGATGATTGATCGTCAGCATTCATAAATCATAGGAACAGTTTAACGCATGCGATTTTCTTATCTGCTAATATGTTCAACCCCTTGTATTTCTTTGCTTTCACATTTGTCACCCCTTATTTCATGGATCTCATTCGGTTCATTACCTCTAGAACCGATAACCTTTCATTCCACTATTGTTTTTTAGTTATCTGCCATTCCTCAGAGAGAAAATAAATGAAACAATAAATTAATAGGCGTCAATTGACTTTCCTTCTTATCACAAAAAACACACGTTTATTCCAAGGATCGGAAATCGCTTCTCTCCACTCTCTTGTTTTCTATAGCTATTCCTTTGAAGAAGCGTGATTTATTTGCCTAGCCTCTTCTTTTGTTCTCGAGACTCTGTGCTATATTTTTCCTCAAAGGTGGAGAGAAAAAAAAATCTTCCCTACGACTGCTCCGAGTCCTCTCCTACTTTCCCTCCCACTGAATTCCTCGAGTGTGGGACGACTCTAATAGCATACCCAACTCATCTCAACCTCCTTCATTCGAGATTTCTAGCATATTTGCGAGGAAATTAACTGGTCATTGATTGCAGGTACTAGAAAATGTTACTTCTAATTTTTTTTTTAATTTTAACGAATACGACAGCGTTTCACGCCTTGAACGCATTTTAACCTGACTTGCGGAGTAATGTTTTATCAATAAATTTTCACAGAACACTGTGCGTTTTTTTTCAATCAATTACATTTGCTTATCACCTGCTTTTTTCAATATATATATAAATACATTTCTTTATACATATGGGTCGCGGTAGTCCAGTGGGTAGAGCGTTGGACTGCTGACCGGAGGGTCCCGGGTTCGATTCCCGGGCAAGGCACTCTGGGCACGTGCAGCTCCACCCAAGCTGAAGTGATTTTTCGGGTACCAGGTCTTCCTGGGGAACCATAACCGGCACAGGGAAAGGAACTGGCCCCCTTACCCTGATTTGTGAATTTTCACACGCCGTATAGGGCTTAGTACTGGGTGATCTCTACCATCACCTACTAAACCGACCTTCGGCTTGATTACTGTGTTTATGGTTTATATATATATATAATATAATAATTAACTAATTAATATTAGTTAATTAGTATATTAATAATTAATAAATTAATATACTAAAAAACTAATAATATATATATACTAAACCGACCTTCGGCTTGATTACTGTGTTTATGGTTTATATATATATATATATATATATATATATATATATATATATATAATATATATATATATAAACCATAAACACAGTAATCAACCCGAAGGTCGGTTTAGTAGGTGATGGTAGAGATCAGTAGAGAGAGAGAGTATATATATTGAGTAAGGATGTTAAGAAAATACTCGTAAAAAGTTTGATATGGAGCGTAGCTATGTACGGAGCGGGAACGTGGTCATTGAAGCAGGAGGATAGACGTAGACTGGTGGCTTTTGAAATGTGGGTGTGGAGAAAGATGGAGAAGGTGAAATGGACTGAGAAGAAAACAAACGAGGAAGTACTTGGTATGGTGGGCGAAGAGAGGGGTTTGTTGAGAGCAGTCCTATGGAGGCAGGAAAAGTGGCTCAAGGGGGTATTGGCAGCGGGGTGTTGAAGACTGTAATTGAGGGGCAAATGTTAGGCAAACGAGGAAAGGGAAGGAATAGGATAGGGATGTTGGACGGGATGGAGGGAGGAGGAAAGTACTCAGAGCTGGAGAGGGACCTGCTGTAAAGTAGGATGTTGTGTTTTGCTAGGGGTCACAAATTATTTAATTAGTAATTATGTCCATCCAAAAACCTACCTTAACCGGTAGATTACCTAGTAATAATAATATATATATATATACACATATACATATATTCGGAGGAAGAAGTCATGGGAGGGCTAGGGGCTGGAGTGAAAGTATATGCGTGGGGAACTCGTCAAATAACTTAGATCAGGCCTTATTTGGCCAGTCAGCTAAAAAGTTACAATCAATACTTAGTGTGTTGCACAATCAGTGTGTTCGGTTATGGGATGAGAATAAATTATAGTAAAACGGAAATAATGAGTTTGTTAAGAAATGAGCAGGTTAAGGATCAATGTTTATGTATAAATGTAAGATAAACAGTGAAAACAACGTAAAGGGGATATGACTTCAAAGAGAACAGTCTACTTATTGAGGAAGCGTTTTAGAAGAAAGTGGGCATAGTAGTAAGGGCATTAAAAGATTAATTGCGTTAGCTAAAGAAACCTTAACAGAGAGGCTGGACTAGAAGACAGCCCCCTTTAGATGTGAAAAAAAATCGAGTGAAAACTTTAAATGTGGAGCTTATTTTTTTATAACTCGGGAGATGGTCGTTGAGGCAACAGGATAATCGTGAATTGGAGGATTTTATGATGTGGAAAAGTGAATCTCATTTGTGATTAATTTTCGTTGTCATCTGATTCATAATTGTTAATTGCAATGAAAACGCGCATAATTACAGAGAAGACAATTTGTGTTCAGAAGAGTTTATGTCTTCATTCGTCTTAAATGTTGACCTTCAACTTAATTTTTTTGATTCGATTCGGTCCTGATCGCACTAATTTCTTTCAAAGGCGTTTCTCCAAACCGTGTTCAATGTATTTTATGTATTAGGAATATCTTTTTCTCTCATTTTTCTTCAAGAAAATGGTTTTCAATATCCATTGTGGAGAGTACCAACATTTTGAAGCTATCGATTTCATAAAAGATGAAGTATACAGGTTCTGTAGTTTTAGGCCGGTTCAAAATGCCGTAAGGATTTTCAAATTGTCCGAAATATTTGAACATCAAACGGAGCGTGAAAAAATATTTTTCATATCCACAAATAATAAAATAAATTTCATCATTTTGATGTTAATCAAGTGAGTAAAAACCATCATCGTCGGCAAATTGAAGTAACTTCGTAAACAATTATGCCACACGGTATTCGCTCATTAGGGACTGTTTTTTAAGCTAACTGGCGATCATTCGTACAGCTGACGAGTATTTTACGCTCAATTTTTGATTTTTCTTAGGGAAGGAATTGGAGTTAGCTGCTCTCGAGTTATCGATTCCATATCGTTTAGGCGCGTGGTTAGAGAAACTTATCGGCAAACCGCAATACGTGACCGGGAGTGACTAAGGCGTCGTGAGAAGTGGAGACTCTTCCCTCTCCCTCCCTCCCTCTTCCCCACACCCACCCGGCGACGAATTGGCTTTCGTCCCACGCCCTGTGGGTTATATCATACCTTTTTTAAAGCTCCTTGGGTCTTTGAAGAAAGGATTCGGGATTGAGGTGAAATTTTGCTGCTGACGAATTTCCTGACAGTTGTTAGTAAGATAAAGAGGTTTTCTTCACACAGCGTATGAATTCTCCTAATGCGTCACTTTATCCAACGGTACTGAGATCGTGAATAATACCGTCAACGCTTAAGAAATTTCCTAGTAGATTCTTCAGTTCTATGCATTTCAGAGAAACTTACACGATTTGACCTCCGCAGTAGAAGCAATCTTTGATACGTCACGCCCCTTATCAATTGGCATAATAAACGATTAGATAACTGGATTCTTGTGACAACATGTCGTATACATTTCATCAACTTTTTTCTAAAAATAATTATCGAATTTCATGGAATTTCGGAAGTCGACTCTGAATTTGTATCTTAAAAACAATCGAGTATCAACTCAAATGCGGCGAGGAGAAAATTTATGAACTAGGAACTCCGTGCGTTCACTTTAGGGTTACTTACTGTGAGCATTTAACAAATTCCAATTTGAATTTCGAGGATACTCCGTTGTCTTTCATTCCTAGGGTTGGTAGACTGTTAACGATATTTACTTTAGTATAGTATAACCGTCATTTATATCCTTCCATTTAAACACCTGCAAAGCCAATATAGTATGTGGCCGACATAAAATGGATGGCATTGGGGGAAAACGTATTTTACCCTGCTAAAGATGGAGTTGAGTATGTGAAGCATCCTATAACTTCTGCATTATTATAGTTTCACTAAATTTTCGTGCCATAAAGTTTATTTTTACTGGGGTTTATCGTACTTTCTTGAACTGGTAAGGAACTCGGTTTCTCCCTTATTAGGAACTCGTAGAATTATATATCTAGAAGGTAATATTTTCCGTTTCCCATATTAGATGGTGCGATAAATCTGCAGGAAAGCTTATTTGGTGTAATGCACTAGACGTCATAGGAGGAAAACGATTGCAATTTATTTTCGCGCGCTCTGCCCCTGGTGTCATTTTCCTGAACAATGGCCGAGATGCATGACGGTGGAATCCAAATGTGGCCTCGTTTGGGTCACGAGGTGGCTCGAAGAGAACCAATCCCTCCTCCCCCTTTTGAGGACATTATCCCCTCCCGACCAAAGCAATGCCTCCTTACGACTTGACGCCACCCCCACCCCACCCCACCCAATTTCATCCCTGATTCCGTGAGTCATCCACGCATTTGAGCGCGCCTGAATCTTTCTGGGTCTATGGACGCGTCGTCGCTTAGGCAAAACGGGTTCTTGGGGCTCGAGATGGATTGAGCACTCTTTTGTAATTTCTCTCTCATGCTCCATCTGGGGACTACGTGCGTGCCCGGTGCGCGAGTGGTCGAGCAATTTATATAGAGCGTTCACCATTACGAAATAGAACCGGAGATTTAGCAGACGATAAATCAAGGGAGGGGGCCCGACGAAGGGGAGGGGGAGGAATTTTTTGTTTTTCCTTCGTAAAAGCTGAAACTGTGAATGCGGAGGAAATTAACGTCCCATCGTTCAAGACTTTAGCCCAGGTGACCGCTATCGCCTGGGCTAGATTAGTCTCGCACGGTGACGATTATCACCCCCCCCCCCACCCTCCAATTCCCTGACTGTCCTGATGAATTTCAAAGAGGTCAGTGGTGTGCGTCACCGTCCCTCATGCTTTGCGGTAGACCAATGCAGAAGAAATGTTCAAGCTACTACGCACGTGTAATACGTTATCTCATAAAAATATTATCGTTCAGTGTTAAAATATAAATAAAATATTTCTTAGGTCAACTGCTGGTCTCTTAAATTCGTCCGCGTCACAACCCTGAGAGCTATCGAAGAAAACTTAATTAAAATCAATTTACGCGCATAATAAGATAAACTCAAGTTCACTCAAATATGAAAAGATACGAGTACACGTAATCATGCCAAATATCTAGCCGTAAAATAGTCTATAGACCTAACCTATAATTTTACGTATAATAAGAGAGGGGAAAGGTGGGTTGACTACGGGATTTACCATCCGTACAAATTTGAGAGAAGTTCTGAACTAGTGCCATCTGAAAACCTTCATCCAATGCAATAATTCTAGTTAAATAAAATAAAAACGACAACATCAGTCTTTATAGAACTTTTGTATTGCGGAAATATTTCGACTGAATTTGATAGGATGTTCGACAGAAATTAGCGAGGGTCGCTATTTTAAGAAATAATTGTTTATTTCTCAGACAATAGACAACTATTTAACAGACAACTCGGGTATTTTTATTACAAGCAGTGAGTATTAGTAAATGATATGATTCTTGATCTACACTCCCAATTTGAGGTAGACCAATACAGAACAATTCTAAATCTACCACAGACATTTAGTTGTCTACTACGGACATTATTTCATATAGATCATATCATTTAGTGTTAAAATATAAAGGAGATATTTCTTAAGTCAACTGTTTATCCGAATAATTCATTTGTAAGTACATGATTTGCGATTTTTTCAAATTCTTCGCATTCCAGTCTGTGTGTGTGTGTGTGTGTGACTCGAAAGAGGCTGATGACTATGTACAATGATTATGCGCTGAGGCTGGTGGAGTGCTGCTATCTATTTGGTGTTCGCTGCTTCCACCGAATGAACCAAAGTGTACTACCTTGATCAAAACGTTCCCGGAATAACCACCGTGTGGCGCTCCCATCGTTCCGATTTGAGTTCTGTTTTTTTTGTTAAATTGGTACATCTGTTGTTGATATTCCCTTTAAATCTTAGTGTCATAACTTGACATTTGCAAAAGTTACGTAGCCAAGAGTACATCTATCTCTGTGTGTGTTGGCGATTTTTTACAATTGCAGAAATGGATTTAAATTTGCAACAACGAACTTGTATTAAATTTTGCGTAAAAAACGGATTTAGTGGCGCACGGACGTTGGAAATGTTGGAAAAGTGTTTCGGCAACGATTCTCTAAAAAAAACGGTCGTTTACCAGTGGCACGAGCGGTTCAGAAGTGGTCGTGAGTCAATCGAAGATGATGAACGCAGTGGCAGACCATCGACATCGAAAGTCGGTGAAAAAATTGATAAAGTAAAAGAAATGTTGGTCAATAACCGCAAATTAACCATCAGAGAAATAGCGGAGGACTTGAACATTGCCTATGGATCCGCCCAAGACATTGTGGTTAATGATTTGGGTTTCCGTCGTGTAGCAGCAAAGTTGGTGCCGAAAGACCTCAATTTCATGCAAAAAGGAGACCGTGTTGACGTCGCAAAAGACATGATTTGCGAGGCTGAATCCGATCCCACATTCATCAAAAGGATCATTACTGGAGACGAGACGTGGGTTTATGAGTACGACACGCAATCCAGACATCAGGCAAGTGAATGGCGTTCACCAAATGAGCCGAGACCAAAAAAACCACGTCGTTTTCAGTCAAAAAAGAAGGCAATGCTGACGGTTTTCATGGATTACAACGGTGTAGTGCATCATGAATTTTTGCCAGAAGGCCAGACAGTAAACAAAGAGTATTATTTGGGCGTTATGAGACGTTTGCGTGAAGCAATTCGCCGAAAGAGACCAGAAATGTGGGCAGAAAACTCGTGGATTTTGCACCATGATAACGCACCGTCGCACAGTGCTATCATTATTCGTAATTTTTTGACGAAAAATGCAACAAATACCATCCAACAGCCACCGAATTCACCTGATTTGGCTCCCTGTGACTTCTTTCTGTTCAATCGAGTTAAAAAACCATTACGGGGAACGCGTTTTAGCAGCCGAGAGGAAGTAATGGAAAAATCGCAGGAAGCACTGATGGACATACCGAAAACCGAATATAAAAAATGTTTCGAGGATTGGATCAAGCGCTGGCATAAGTGTGTTGCAGTCGATGGGGATTACTTTGAAGGGGACAATATAGATTTAGATGAATAAACTTGTATTTTTAATTTTCTGAATAAATTCCGGGAAATTTTTGATCAAGGTAGTATGTTCCATTGCACAGATGCATCTTAGAATTCCGCTAATGGAGTCCCATGGCGATAAAGAAGTGTCGGTGTATGCACTTGCCTATTACGGGCGATGAGAGATTGTTCGGTGACTTGCTACACCAAGTGACTCACCACTGTAGAGTTTTGCGTCGTCGGCATTCCACAATATGGCTCTCGAGAATTTATTTCCATGTATTGAAAATGAAATATAGCAGTTGTCATTCTCATGCTGAGACTGCGTTTGAAAATTTCGTTTTCTTCTTCCGTGCAACCAGGGATAAAGCTGATGAATTTTTTTGTGGTAGGGGTCATTTACCCGTAACGCTGCCTAGCTATAAAAATAAACAAAGCATTGTAGCGCGACTACATACCAGTGGACTTCTAATCCACAAGACAGTCATGTTAATTATTACAGTGGCATCACAAGACAGTCACATCTTATACTCAAATGAATTAGTGGAAATATTTTACTTTGCTACTTTGGAGATACGAATGTGGCACGGTAATTTGCTTTTGAGTAATCAAGTGTAATTTCTTTTTCAAAGTAATTCGTAGAAATTATTGAACATCGCAAATTTGTCTCGTTACCTTGTATATGTATCAAACATATCTCGTGATTAATGACAGACAAGTGATGCTTTATTTATTACTTAAGAATTTAGTGTAAATATGGAATTTATTTGCTGAAAGTTTAAATAAAAATTGGCGGGGTGAACAATTGTCACTTAAAATCTGATAGAACGATTCTAATAATTGACTGAACATCCAAAGCTCTTGGATTACATTGTAACTCATTATAAATCATTGATTTAATCCTAGTATTAAGTAGGCTTTATTCTCACTTTCAAACCTGTTTCAAACTTTGGGTTGATTACTGTGGTTATTCATGCTCATACATATGTACTTGTGTACCATAAAATACAATTTTAAATGAGTAAGTACTCGTTTGTTACTGTTTTGAGAGCATCTTTGGGAGGACCTAAGGAAAAAATGCAAAAAATAAACACATTGGGTAACTAAAAAAAATAATTGTGCTTCGACGCATAAAAGGTGTAACAAAATTGATCTGGATCTGGTTTATGTTTGATGCGAGATCTCTATTTGATTTTCTCTGTAAACTCCCATATCATTTACGTTTTACTATTCCATTTATCAATTGCTTCCATCATATTACCTAGGCAGAAGACCAAAGGAGTTGTCCAGTGAAATAGAATTTTTATATCCTTCATATCTAATATTTCATCGGCTTGAAAGTCGCGATGAGCGCAATGAGTGCAAAACTCAATATTTTCGAAGAATAATTACTCTTACTTATGAAGAATAAAAATGAACGCATGTGTATTCCATGATGATTTTGAGATGCAGTTAAACGCTCTCGCGAACGGCGTCCTGACACTGCAGCAAGATTATATGCTTTACAGGCTGTTGTGAATAGGTAAATGTTACAGTATGAAATATAGTGGAACTAAATTCCCATCCATTGGTTCGAAACATTTTTCCACGTTGCAGACTTTTGAATTCGTTACATCTGCGGGTTGAGGACTTCAGACGTCGTTACTATCCCTTCAGTCCGCGGATGGCATTCACTCGGAACTGGTGGGTACGCGTAATAGGAATGCCATCAATGCACTGGTGCAAACGAGTCACTATTTCATCTCGAAAACATCCTTTCGGATAGTGTTTGGACGGGATCCGTCTTCTAAGTACTGGAAAGGGTAAACACTGTCTGGAGGGCTGATCAGCCTGCAAGGAAGTGCGTGCCAGAAGATCAGCAAACGGTTTGGAGAAGCCGTTCGGGGTTCTCAGCAGTTTCCGGCTCGAGTTGTACCATTCCGAACTGATTAGAATCGATATTATTCTTACCCTGTTTAAACCATTTCACTAAACCTAATCGCTAAAATGTCTCACCATTTTTCATTGAAAGTGTGAGGGATTGTGATTTTTTTATAAATCCATAACCTGGAATTAAACACGCATGAAATTTAACTAATCTAATGTTCTATATGGTGAATAACGCATGCCGGTACATCTACAGTAATGTAAATGCTTGACCAAGTGAAATGCCAAGTGATAGATTTTTGTATCCATAATGTATTTTGAGTCTGTTAGTGGTAAATCAATTTAATGGTGCAGAGCATATCCATGCAGCCCCATAGTCTGTCATCAACTCTCCTTTTTATGCTGTTTTTTTCAAGTGGGCAATTGAAATCATTATCTTACTTTTAATCTTCTTTTTGATGTAAAATAATGAGAACAATTAATGAATTGAGATAACAATTACTTCCATGATGATTCAACGATGAGCTTTCGAGAACAATCTTGCTTTGCCATGATTGAGTCATTAGAATTCTAATTTAGTCCTTGAATTTTCCATTTGCTAATATTGTTATGAAAATTCAAGAAAAATAGTTTATCTAGTTAATGTAATCTTTCGACTCGTTCAAATAACATCTACTTCTATTAATTGATGTGTAACTTAGTTTCCAAAGGAGTCTAATCTAAATTACTTGAATGTCAGCTAGTTTCTTGTGATATTCTTTTGCGTACATTGTACTGTCTTATTTCATGATTCAATTGGAATAGATGTGTGGATATTACTTATCGGTTGGATTCCTAGGAGTGCCAAATACTAAAACTCGTGGGAAATACGTACGATAAATGTCGTGGCTGACTTGCAAATTTCGCTTCAATTACTTGATGTATGTTTTGTCCTAATAGGTTGATGACAAATTCGTGTTTCGAAATTCAGCGTTTGGCTCATCAGATATTCGTGAAAAGAATAAATATATGTATGTAAGCTTTTTCCAACTGCCTGTGGACATCAGTGGCGCCGGTGTCGCGCAGCGGGTCACCTACCCTTGAGGATAGTGTATTTTTTTTAAGTCGGGTGTTTTAAGAAATCGAGCAAGCCACTTGAAAGAAAAGAGCAGGGTGCGATGGATTTAATCAGTGAGGCTGGGGATAGAGTAAGAACTAATTCTTGTGGCTTCTTATGAATTTCTGTCTTCCGCTGACAAAACGCAGCGCACACATTGCCTACATCTACATAATATCCCGCAAGCCGCCGCAAGGGCATGTGGCGGGGGGTGTTAGGCCACCAACCGTAAAAAGGAACAATACCACATGCAAAATAACAACATGGAAAATTACACCCACAGCAGCGCACACACGCATGCCTACGGAGGTATTGCCAATATTGATTACAGTAGTCATTAAATTGTTTTGCAAGTAGGTAAACTTTTAATTAATAGTTTAAAAAAAGCATTAAAAATTTCTATCCAGTAGCTTGTTGGCCTTATAATTATTATTTTGCTGAAGTCATTAATTTAAGGCATATTTTTTGTTTCACTTATTATTCTTAAATGAAATTTTATCTTAATCTTCTTATTTTATTTCTTAATAAATTGAGTATGATGACATAATTTTATAGAAATGGATCACAAATGAATTAATATGTGCTTAAAATTACAGTTATCATGAAAATATTGCAGGATAGAGTGGAATTCAATTTTATTTTACACAAAACTGCTTCCCCTTAAACGATATTCAATTAATGGTCTGGCGAAAAAAAACTGCGAACTGTAAGTCCTAGAGAACCTGTGTATGATAAAAAGGTTGCAGTCAGAATTTTATCTGCAATTTAAAATTAAATGCTTTCTCAATTGATGACATTTCAACCGTGTGAGTTAATGAAATAATATTTCAATTGAATTCAATGATTTTCGGTGGCTCTGTTTAAATCAATCATGTACTATTAATCTAAACGTTTTATTGTCACTTAACTACTATCCCAGATTAATATTTTTCGAGTTATCACGTTCACAATTTCAAATCACATGCATAATAAGATAGAAATTATCAATTATTTAGAGACAATCACGTTCTAACGAACATAATTCTTTTGATAAAATCTGAAAATATCGTTAAGGAAGCTTAAAACATGTAATACACTATAATATACGTGTACATATCTGAAGAATGTTAAAATGCCACAAATTTACTAAGGTGTTAATTTCCCCGCTCCTCATCTCGGAAGGGCATATTAATATGTCCATTGAAATGATATTGAGAAATATGTCTTAATTAATACGTCGTTTCCGGTTAGTAGGACTAAAAATGCGCACAAAAGAAGTTTTTAAAGTAGACACATTAATTTTAGTCACCTGATGACTTCACCTTTTTCTCACGTAATTTGTGACTACGTCCGTCGTTTTTAGTAAGGGTAAATGAATTATTGCACCTCTTGACTCTCGCAATGCATGCTTTCTCACTACCTATCTTTCTCATTCAACCTTTGGCGAGGAGAAATGGCTGTTTGCCAGAGGAGGAGTAGAAAAATTTGCCATTTAACGCTTGCACTGCGCATTGCGTTTTTTTTATAAACTGTCATTCGCTCTTAATAAGACGTCGAGCAAACGGTTGTGTACTTGTATATGTATGTGCCATCAACTCTCGGAAAAATGCAGGGAGATCAAAGTCTTCTATAAAGCTTGACTCTTCCCTTTCCCCAATCGGTGCCGTCATCCCCGAATGCGATCATATGCCGTGCCTCTCTTACCTCATCCCTTTTTTTCCTCCTTGACGCTCCCCCGGACATTCTTCTCAAGACGGGAAAGGCTTCCTCTCCGCATGCAGTCAGTGACTCGACGTGCAACGGTTCGTCCGTTTCTGGGAGTTCCCCGCCGATTATTTTCGGCGCTCCAGGTCGTAAATTTTTCGAATTGCGTCGGGACTTCCAGCGCTCATTGTCTCTCCCCTTTGGTGTGGGAGCGCGTGATTTCCTCGTCCGCCTTGATTTCATATGGGATTGACCTTTCCAACAGGGGAGTTCTCCGGTGGCCAACAGCGTGGGTCCCCTGGACTCCAGGACGATGCCGGCGAGGGGGTGGCAGGACTGCGACTCCCTGCGGCCGGAGTCGCTGTCGGGACCGAGGGAGGATCGGTTGCTGGAGGGGAGGGCGAAGAGCGAATCGCCTTCTTCGTCCGGGGGCCGATGTGTACATAAGGAGGAGCCAGTCAGACAGATCGTGGAGGAGAAACGTGAGTTTTTGTTCATCGCGTTCTGCTGGATTGCATTTTGAATTGAATGCTTAATTCGTAACCTTGATTAGGTGTGGCTACGCTATGGCTGCACCTTCTGGAAGTGTGTGTGTGTGGGCTACGTTTCCCCAGTGATCGCCACATCCTCCTTCCCACCACAGTTTGTGAACCCTTCCAGCAGCGAATCCGAGCGCCATCATCCACGTATCTTAATCCTTTGACGCGACAAAAGGGTGTGTGTGTGTGTGTTATAAGGCTCGTCGTAGCTTCAGGAAATCATCGGTTAAATTTAGAACAAAAATTAATTTCGTTGATGGCAAGGAAAGAGTATGATATTTTTTATCATTGATGAAGGGTGATGAAATGAAAAAAACTCACACCGAGTTTACAAGTCAAGTATTTTGTAAGCCATGTGCCAGCATTGTGTAAGTTATCGTATTTCATCGAGTTAATAAAAGCAATCGGAAAAAAATAAGGCTAAAACTCTCGTTGCTCCGTATTTTATGTTATATTTCTTCCACTCCAGCTTGCTGATGTAATATTAGCTAATAGTAATACTCGCAATTCTGCCGTCCAATCTTCATTTTTGTGTAGTTCTTTGGCAGATTAGTGTTACTTTCTTTTCTATAAATGATGCACACAAATTTGAACAATTGGGATAACCCAGTGAATAATTTCTTTTCCAAAAAAAAGCGGAGGATAATTTATTATCAGAAAGAGGAATGTTTTCCAATTCTGTTCAAAATGTTTTTGGCACATAGTGTATTGATTTTGGTCGTTACATTTTCCAGTCTTTCCTAGCTGAATTTAGTTCACAAACTCAATTGAAGAATGTTGTCTTTCCATGATTTTTGCAAACCTTCAGTCCCACGAGGCTGAACACATCCAGTAAAATATAATTAGCAACTTCCTGGTCATTTGGAATTCAATCAGAATTATGATTTTAAATCATGGCCTTAGAATAGGCATATACTTGGGAATAATAAGCCAACCTAGGTTCCCTACAAATTACCATAAAATTAAAAAATTGATGTGAAAATAGCAAATGTTATAAATTATTATTGCTCAGATCATACAAAGAGGTAGCCGTATTGATTCAACCTACAAAATAGCAAAGAAATTATTTGCAGTCCTTTTGGCAAATTTCTAAAATAAAATTTATATGCTACTATTTTTCCACTTGAAATGATTGCTAATAGTCAATGTTTTCCATTTTATTTCATTAGAAGATGTCTCAATGGAGCTCACATATGTCACAGAACGCATCATTGCTTTGTGGTTCCCTCTTTCCAAGGGCAGGCAAAGTAGTGATACCAAAAAGTCAATGGATGAAACTCGGGAAAAGCTGATGGCAGAGGCTGGTAGCATGTTGCGAACTAAACATGCTGACACATGTATGGTGAGCCATTATACTTTTACTTACATTGGGTTCACATTTATGATTGATATATGCCTAATATTTGTTTTCATGTTCCTGTAATGAAACACCATCAACTTAGAGGTGCGTTATAATAAGCCTTTAGTAATTGGTATTTTATAAAGGGATATTATGCTTCATACCAGTGAGAAAAAGAAATCCCTTTATAAAGTGGGAATATGCCTGTGAATACTATACTCAATTATACAGTTTGGTGTTTATTAAAATCTTTATTTCATATGCTTAAAAATGTCATTCTTTTGTAGCTTTATTTCAAGGAATATTTCAATAGTTGATGTAGTAAGTTAAGCCTTTTTAAGTGGGTTACAACAAGTATGTGCATACATTCTTCATTATATCCTGTCTAACTTATATAAGTTCACTTGAAAAAATGAACGCTTTACGATCTGTTGCACGACTGGTGGAGTACTGTTTAAATGAAAGAGGCAAAGAGCTTAGGTCATTTCAACCATTTTATTTGTACATAGAAGGGAAATTTTGAGTTGAAAGAATCTTATGAAAAAGGTGGAGAGCAACCCACTAGAGTTGTTATCCTAAGTTAAATGAAATATATGTAGTACTCTTCTGGTACCTAGGTCTCAAGTAAACCTCAGGTTAACCCAGAAAAAAATTCTTCTTTTGAGATTTAACACCTGACCGCTGACAGTGTAAGCTGGTCAGCCAACCTAATCCCCACCATGATGTAAATTTTGTAAAAATGCTCATATTTTTTTTATTTATCCTCATTAAGTTGGGTATACTGATAGGCTATTATCCTTTAAGAGATTTGTTAAAACTAATAATTTTCAAGGTGAATGATTTTTACACTCTGAAATTGTGGCATTGAAATGCATTTTAGCAGATGACTTTGTTAAAAGTTACCATTGCAGAATCTCCCGCAGTTTCTTCGGAATTAATTAAAAGTAATATTATTTCCACTGATATTGTTCTTTCATGTTGCTAATATTCCCAGGGTCATTTCCATCCATCATTCTCATTACATATAAAAGTTATTTCAAATGCAATAATTGATTTTGAAGTAATATTGTATCATGTTTCTAAACATTAAAAAAAATATAGCCCTGAGTGAAATAGCTCTCAGGTGAGATGTGTTCAATTGGTAGAATTTCACTATGCATAAAAGCATCACTAGGAAAACTTTCATTTTTCCTAGAATATAAAATTCATTATTAGATAAACTCAACTTCATAAGCTTGTTTATGGATATGCCTTTCTAGCATATGGACCAAATGTAGATAGAATTGTCGAACTTAAAACCATGTAGTCTTGTTAAGATTTTGATCTGTTATATTCTTCTTATATTTCCAGATTTTTGACCTGTCCATCCCAAGTGAAGATGAACTGGATTGCTGTTCTGGTTCCTTTGGAGTTATTTCCCAGGCACTAGGTTGGCCAGGAACAAGTTTAGCACCGCCGTTAGAGAGGCTTTGTTCTGCGTGCAAGCACATAGAATCTTGGCTCTCCTCTAATCCACAAAATGTTGCCGTTTTATACTCAAGGTCAAATATCATATTCACTTGTAAAATTTTACGTATTTATTTTAGTGTATAGACCTTCATGGAAAATAACAATTATATATCCAGGACGCTAGAAGTATGGCAGTAATATTTGAGATTGTTTATTCATGTTAAGTGGTCACTTGCTTGCATTGCATTTTGAGAGCAGGTTCTAAAGCATTTAGCACTATCCATACTACTTTTATGTCATTGATGCTTTTGAACTCCTCTACCATGAGAACTCAACAAAGAAACTGTATAAATTTCTCTTAGTTTAATCTAATTGTGTTGGGTTGAGGTAGTGCTTAATATTCATCAAGAAAAATCAAAAT
This sequence comes from Hetaerina americana, assembly GCF_022747635.1. Taxonomy (NCBI): domain Eukaryota; kingdom Metazoa; phylum Arthropoda; class Insecta; order Odonata; family Calopterygidae; genus Hetaerina; species Hetaerina americana. The sequence continues at coordinate 560,636 of NW_027287261.1, forward strand.
TTTTGGCTTTTTGTACTTTTATAATTCCAACTGTCCATCCCTTGTATAGGAAAATGTAAAAATGCCAAAGAAAGAGAGTATTAAGGTGATTGTATGTATATTATGTTGATACTTACATGAAATTTCTTACATTGAATGAATTTCAGCAAAAAATTTAGTTTGAATGACTGTTTCAAATTTCAGTGAGCCCTGCTGTGAAGAACGAATAGGTGTTATCATATTTGCCTATCTTACGTACTCGAGTATATGTGGAAGTGAAGAGCAGGCACTTGATCGATTTGCTATGCGTCGATTCTTCCAAGACAAGTTAGGTGGATTGAAGAGCCCATCTAACAATAGGTGGGTGTAAATTTAAATAAATACCCAAGTAATAACAAAGATAATTTTTACTAGAAATCAGTGCTGAAAAATTAATCAACTCAAGTTTTAAAGCTCATCAATAAGTTTGATTTTCCAAATGAAAAACATTCATCATTTATAGTTGCATAAATAATCTATTTTGATGAAAGGAAAATGACAATTTTAGTGAAATGAAAATCTTAGACTTGACTCTTTTCTGTCAATTAACCTAACAAAACATGAAAACAGTTTTATCAATGCTTAGTAAAGTAGCCAAGTTTTCCTTTTTCATTATTTAGTGCATAAAAAACACCACACCAATCAAGTAAAAGGTTGGTTTGATATATTTGGAGCACCTAATACTAAGTCCAATGGCTTGTGACATTCATATGTCAGGTTAAGGGGCCAGTTTCTTTATTTGTGCCACAATGAGTTTCCCAGGGAAACCTAGCATCCAAAAAAATCACTTAGCAAGGGTGAAGCTTAGGATGTCTTAGAGCGGCATCTGGAATTGAACATGGACCCTGCGATCAGTAGTCAACTGAATCATAGACTATCTAGAATAATCATAGACTATCTGGACTAATTTAGACTATCTTACACCATGTTTTTTTCTTACTATTAAACAAAATTTGATATCCTTCAGATTTATTTCTGCAAATAACTAATTTGTAATTTTTATCATAAAATATCCCAAGCTATGTGATTTTTCGGGTACCAAATCTTCCTGGGAAACCATAACCGGCACAGGGAAAGGAACTGGCCCCCCTACCCTGATGTGTGAATTTCACACGCCGTCAGGCTTAGTACTGGGTGAACTCTGCCATCACCTACCAAACCGACCTTCAGGTTGATTACTGTGTTTATGGTTTTTTTATCATAAAATTTATGTTTTCTGTGAATAACAATTTAAGGATGTTTTTAATATTGCTTGGAGTTTTCATGTTGACATGTATACATGTGCACTTCTGAAATAGCTCTACAATTAGTAATTTTTTAATGTACGACAAATTAAAGTTTTTCTTTGTGACCAAATTACATAGTGAGTGGAAAATATTCAACAATAGTACTTTCATTTTTCTTCCCCATACAGATATGTTGGATATTTCTCAGGACTTCTTTCTGGAGACATACGAATGAATGCAGAACCACTATTTCTCACTCATATAGTTATTCAAGGTGCTCCCACATTCAATGGAATCAGAAATGGAGATTCTAAGTGTGTTCATAGTGCTATGTGTGGAATTGACAGAGATCCTGCAGTACTTTCTCAGTGCATTGAGAAACAACCGTCAAACCTTTTCTTCTTCCTCAAAATATACCAGCAAGGTCTCACCCTTGTTTACACATCACCAGTGTACAAGTTGAATGGATCATCGAACCAGCTGACTATTTCCCTGGAAAACATGAACCAAGCATACTTACAAGCATCATCTGTTCCACTTCACCTTAGGGGTGACGTTTTAGTGAAGGGATACTATCTTTGCCAGCATTGTTCCCCTGTGAATAAGTGTCAGTGCAATGGGAGCAGAAGCTCATCATCATCCCTTCACCGTCATGTAGTATTCCAGTGTCAGTTCCATACCTGTGCTGTGGCAAATCATTTGCTGAGGTACTCAAGAAAGGAGCTGGATGAAGTTGGAAATGAGAGAGGTAACTAACAAAATATATGCATACTTATTTATATCTGTTAGATACACCTTTATCTTAAACGCAACATTCCACTAACAGACAATTGACTTAGAGCAGTAATAGGATATTTATAAAGTGATTTTGGGGATAGGAATGGTGTAGTGATTAGTGTACTTTTAGCCTATTCCGAGTTCTATTTTCACCTGTAGTCTTATTCATAGTTGTGTGCTTTGTTGATAGGTCATGAAATATCAAGCAGAAGATGGATAGAAGAAATACAAATGATAGGGCTGTAATAGTAGTTATTATCGCCGGCCCCGGTGGCAGCGGGGTAATGTCCTCGTCTGCCAACCCAGAGGTCACGGCTTAGATTCCTGCCTTGGTGGTTTTTCCTCCACCTAGGGCTTGGGTGTACTTAATTGTCAAATTGTTATATCAATGTTCAAAGTCCGATGTAAAGGTCGAAGTGCTGTTTTCGGATTAATGCAAGACAAATAAATTATGGAAGGTTACCAACATCTAAGATGATCAGCTCCATTAAAAATAACTGGGTAATTTAGTGGAGGTAGGATTTTCAGTAAATCGAGGAAGAATGGTACTAAGGGATCCACAGTTTAGCATGCCATATGACTGGTGCCATACTTTACACTTAAACACTTGCCACATGGCAACCCTTGTAGGGATTGAGAAATTGCTGAAAAAGTCTGCCATCACCTGTATTCAAACCCAGGCCTTCGGATTGGGAAGCCAGTACACCAGTTAGTATTAATCCCATCCCCTGATAGGGCTGTAAATTGGAAAGATATGAGAGATTATTGGAGTGATGGTCATGAAGCAATATACATTGGAGAGGAATTGAACACCTGTGGAGTTGCTGCATCATTTAACAAAAAACTAGAAAGTAGAGAATTAAACATTGAGCAGGTGAGTGAGTGAAAGGACTTCATTAGTAGAGATTAAATCAGAACTAATGAACTTGGCTTGTATTCATGTTTTCATGCTGACAAGTAATCATAGGGAGGGAGTAGTAGATAGAATGATCGATAGAATGATTGATGATAGAAACATTAAGAGAGATTTCTAACTATTTGGTTTCATTGATTTTGTGTGTTAAAAGTTTCTACCAAAAAACATTCAGTAAATATTCTAAAAACACTCAGTGCATACACAGTAAGAAAACATTCAGGGATCTTCTCAGAATATATGAGAAATTATTCCTGGGCAGTACTTCTTTCTCTCACCCCCAAACTCTATGTACTGTGCTAGAATTTGCAATCTGGTTGAAGATGGGGGTATTGGACTGATGTGTATGTATTCAGTCCTGAACACCACCTTGATTAATCTAACTTGGTGAGTATCTGTATTCTTATTCAGTTAATAAAATGGGCCACTGTCAACATTAGGAAATGGATTCCCATGGCCTAAATAAATTTTTAGTAGCTGTAGCAATTACACATCAAACATTAAGTATTCACACATGCAAAATGTACAAAAGTAGTTAAAAGTTTAAAATGACTGATTTTCTCATGTCTATTAGTTTATTCAAATGACAATAGAATGAGCGTTCATCTAGACAAATGGTAACTATATACCATAAGTAGTATTTCACTTGCATAGCAATGAAATTTCAGAGCCAGTTTAAATGAAATAATGGTAAGGGGGTTGTTTGAAAATTTCTCAGAATGGAATGGAAATGAACAACTTACCTCAGTCAATCTTTTTTCTTTGTCAATGTAGTTTCCCTGTACACTAATAAACTTTGGTTCAGGAGATGATCCAATGTCTTGATTACATCTAAATTATATGTTTCCTTCAGGCATGCAAAATACCCATCTAATTCAGCTGTTAGTTCTTTGTTTGAAGAGAATCTTCATCCACAAAGGAAAATGTTGAGCTGGGGGAAGAAATAGAAATCTGATGGAGCCAAATCAGGGAGGTGTGGCTACAATTCGTATCTTAGTTTACGTATTTTTGCCAAGGCAATGACACTTGTGTGTGGGTGTTCATTGACTTAATGAAAGATGACTTTCTTCTTGGCCAAACCTGGCCTTTTTTCATATAACTTTTACTGCAGTTGGTCCAGGAGGTTACCATAGTATTGTCCGGTAATTTTTTTTGAGTAGTGGGAAGATAATTGGCTGACCCCGGTGGCAGCGGGGCAACGTACTCGTCTGCCATTCCAAGGGTCGCGGGTTCGATTCCCGCCTGGGTGAGTTTCCCTCCATCTAGGGCTTGGGTGTTTGTAAATGTGACCATTGTTATCGTTGTTAATAGTTCGATGTAAAGGCCAAAATGTGCTGTTTTCGGACTAATACTGAATAAATAAATAATCAATCAGCAGAATCCCTTTTGCATCCCAGAAAACTGAAGCCATCACCTTTCTGGCTAACCATGTTGCCTTTGTTATCTTTGGTGGTGGTGAACCCACACATTTACACTGCTTTGACTGCTGTTTTGTCTATGAGATATAGTAGTGGACCCAAGTTTCATCTGGGGTTATAAAACCAGTGCAGAAAATCTCTTTTGTTGCTCTTAAAATGGATCAAACATTGCGTGAAAATTTCCATTCTGATGTGTTTGTGATCCTGCATCAAGAGTCCCAGCACCCATCTAACAGATAATTTTCTTGTATCCAATGCCACTATTAAAATGTGATATGCCCATTCAGATGACATCCCTATAACTTCAGCTATTTCTCGCCCTTTCAATCGGCGATCCTTCATTACCATTTAATGCACTTTTGTAATAATTTCTGGGATAGTGGCACATTTTGGCCAACCACTATGGTCTCCTGACCAAACTTAAACTCATTCGTCCTCTTGGAAACAGTTGATTATGAAGGAGTAGAGTCCCCCAGAGTGTTCTGAAAGTTGGCATGAATTATCTTTGCTTTCATACCTTACTTAACAAAGTGTTTAATCACTGCTTGAATCTCAATTTTTTTCATCTTCACAAATGACTACATGGGAACAACAAAAGAGAGGCATCTGAATCGCAGATCTCATCCCAGAGCAATGACGAGTTGCATGTTTACTCATAAAAGATTACCTATTACTACTTGGGAAACTCATTGTGCTAGCGCTGACATCTGGTCGACAGTATGATAAACAATTTTTTTTAGACTTGTTTTCCTATTGTTTAAAAGCAGTCTTGAAACTCACTTAAAATTTATCAGAGCAGTGGCTTCAATGACTTGGGATTATGTTTGAAGCTTGAAATGTTGCAATTTAAGACTTGACTTTGGTTAGATTACAACTACGAAGTGATAATTGTCATTCCATTTCCTTACTGCCCTCCATTTAGCAGCCCTTGTCTGAAGTTTAAAATGCTTACAGGAAAAAATAGAACTTATCATAATTCTGGGAAAGAATGGGGTAAATTAAGCTTTAAGAAATATTAATCGGTCAAAGTAAAACTTTCTGTGTTCTACAATCCAGTTTGATTACACCCTGGACCAAGGCTTATCTCCCAATAAACTATGGGTGTGATTCCCAATGGATGCTATATAATCATGACATGACATTCAGAAGATGATCAAGTTGAGCGTCAAAACTACGACTGAAATTAAATATCTGACGTGGTGATAATCATGAGAAGAATTCATATGGCATGTAGACTGGGAAAACACCAGATTTAGCTCTTATGGTAAAGACATTTTCAGCTGTAGGGAATGGTTTGATAAATTTACCTGCAGAATGTGCCTTTTAGAATAACAACAGTACTGATATTGCAATTGTCACACAGTTATGGAGCTGTCCATTGTCAGAATTTTTGCTTTTGGCATTGAGATTGCCTTCATACTTGTCTTTCTGATCATCATTTTTAAGGTGGCATCAATGCTTTTGTAGGCTAATTCCTCACAGGTTTCCTCTTTCACCCCATTTGGCCATTCAAGTATTCTTTGCCTTTGAACACCCCATTATGGATGCTTCTAACTTTGCCAACACTCAGGTTGACCCCTCATCTGGGTGATACAGCCTCCTAATATTTAGTTTAATTTTATTGCTAGTTTTGAATGCGGTGAAACTTCTTTGAAGTAAATATTTAACTGATGATAAATATCTTAATATTGTATGTAACAAAATATTAAATGTGAAAAATGATCAAGGAAATCAGATCAATTGGGCTATTACAACAATGCATAACATTTTACATCCAATCCTGATAAATGGTCATCATCTAATGGAATAGTTGTTATCACTGCTTAATTTTTAATTACTGATTTATACCCAGTAACTTGCCATTTTCATTACTGAAGGTTGCTAAAATTGAAATGAAAAAATTGGAAAAGTAGACTCAATAGTAGAGCCAGCAATAAATTCTTATCAAGCAACTACAGTTAATTAAAACTTGTGGAATTTTTGTTGTAGCTGACATGTGGATATTTACTTGCACATTCATGCTGTTTGGATGAGGTGTGGCATTTTTTTAAGTGTGTTGATATGTTGTCAGAAAGTTAAAGTACACTTCTTCAGTTCAAATTGACTTGCCCAGTTGTCTATGTTACACCTAATTGCTTAGTTGCCCTTATCCTATTTCTGACCTTAGCACTGCTCATTCATATCACTTAATTTCTAAGCATTGGACACCAATGGTAATAGTATTAATGTGCCAGGGTTTTCACACATTTATTCATTTTGACTCAGGAAAATATCATTTACAAATTTTGCAAAATCACTATCTCAATTTCTATGAATATTACCAATTTACTACACCTATATATGGCTATGTTATATAGTTATTTATTAGGTACATGCTATATTCAGTAAATCAACCCATTGAAATGCGAGTGGGACAAATGAATTCATGTGACCTCTATAAATTAAATCCTTATTGAATTTAGAAGGTTAATAGTAGTTGCATATCCTAACTTACATGGCAGAGTGAAGTATGCTCCTTTGATCTTCCTACATCGACTTTCAATATATGTGAAATCTGTTTTTTTCTTTGCAGCCTGTCCCACATATCCTCCAGATGATGGCATGTTAGAGCTCCACTTTGCTGGATCATCAGAAGCATGGCCCTCACCGACCCCTTCGATCCCCCTTGTCTATCCGCGAGTCCCATCACAATTCACTCCAAGTATATATGCCCAGCCCTCTCTCTCATCTTCTGCCTATTCCTTCCCCTCAATGGATGAAGAGGAAGAACAGTTTGCGATTGGAGGAGTTGTGGCATGGGACAGTATGGAGGCCCTCAGTAGCCGGAGGAGGAGACGAGGTGATGGAGGAGCAGAAGGGTCAACCGGTGTGGACGAATCTGTTTTGAGCAGTGCAGAGAGTGGTGAGTTGTTTGGTAGCACTTAAATAACCCTGTTTCCTGATTCCTTCATCATCATTTTTTCAATGAAAAATCACCTTATTCTCAGGGCCATTTATGCATTTATGTTGGTAAATAATAGAATACACATTCTGTCTACACCATACAGAACCATTTAGATATGAATGTATTTTCCTTTATTCCATATTTTTTTGCTTTTAATTTTCAAATTAAGATTTCCAAGTTTACCAATATTTAATGCATTGAATGTATGCATTTAAATTATATTTTTGGAATTACCTGCTTCTTATTTTTTTTGTGAAATCCTCTTCAGAAACTACTTTGAAAAATAGCAGTTGGGTTCCTAATTTGCCGTATCAGCGTATATTTTGTATAAAAATGCATGTATCCAAAAATATATTTTTTTCAAGGAAGCTTTCTTTCAAAATGTTTTAAATTAGGTATAGTACGGTAAAATGGACAGTTATTCCATTAAATTTTTTATTTAATCCAATGAAAATCTCCCTCCAGTTTCATTTTGGCCATATACCTTTTCAAGTTAAAGTATAGCAAATTTATTGATGTAAATAGCACAGATTTTCCTGCTTTGACAAGAAATTGTTTTTTTTTCATGAATTAAATTTACTTAACACTATCTAAATGAATTCATAGTGACCAATTTGTTTTTGACAACATTTTGATGTGTAGGTACTTCTTTATTTTGTTAGGGGCTTATTTTTCAGTATTTTAATGTTTAAGGATTTCATAACATAAATGAAACACGCTAGTCTTAAACAGCCCATTTACCTGCCATAGTTATCCCATGGGAATTCTACGCATGGTACAGGCGCTGTAAATGCTGGTAATATTGCTTACCCTATATTTCATCACTCTTAGCTTTTGAAAAACGTCTTGGACAGTAAAAGCCATGATGTGTGTTATAGATTGTATTATACTATTCTGAACCATCAAGAGCTGTACATGAAAATGTTATGACTCAGTTATCAAGCTGAAAGTTGATTTGCTAGGTGAGGAGGATAGCACTCAGATATTACTAACCCAATGGCATGTGAAATATCAAGGTAATAAGGGGGTAGTTCCTTTCTCTGTGTTACCAATGGTAAGGTAATAAGGGGGTAGTTCCTTTCTCTGTGTTACCAATGGTTTCCGAGGAAGATCTGGTACCAGAAAAATGTCACCACTTGGGTGAAGCTGAGGGTGCCTAGAGAGGTGTCTTCAGGAATAAATTTGGGCTCCCTGGGCAGGAGGCCTATAAGATACTAGGGTTTTTTTGGAGGGTGTTAACTTCTGAAATTCATTGAAATTAGAAGAGAAGATTGGAAGCTGTGAATGGTCTCAGGAGATTCATCCGCATTGACATATGGATCATTGGCTCAGTGATAGATATTTAACTCAGGGCAATTGTTTCCAGCTTAGGAGAAATGTAATCAATTATTTAGGAGAAAAGGCCTATGGCAAATGGGTTCACTTAGAAACCATGCAGGTGAAAATTACAGCTACCACTATGAATGTGACCACATCATATTATTTAGTTTGGCGACCCATAAATGTTATTAAGCCAAAGACATGACCAGTGAGTGCATTAAATTTTGTTCATCGTAATTCATGAGTGGCTAATTTTGGGAGCAATCAAAAGAGTTTTCTCAGTAACAAATACCATCTTCTATGTGATTGACTTAAGCATCAAAACAATATTGTTCATTTCTTAAAATCATTTAACTAAAACTTAATGTTGATATATTCTACGAAAAGGTTTTAATACAGCCCAGGGTTTGTACCCACTAGACTATCGGACTCCCCCCCCCCCCCCCCAAATGTTTTTCACCGTCTAATTTTTGATAAAAATTTGTTAATCTGTGATTGACTCTTGTTTTCCTATTTCTAAGTATTTTGTGAACTGTTCAATTTTCCCATCTATTTTAATCATGAATAGAATGCTAGACCTCTATACTCTGTTCAAGATATTCCAAAATGGCAAATTAAAAAATTAATGATATTCACACGTTCAACTGTGACAAAAATATTTGTATGTGCATTCTCAAAAGCATTATTTAATACTCCAAAATTCACACTCACAGTTTATTCTGTTGTATGAGAGTCAAATATTTTAGTCAGGAGTTGCACAGCCAGAAGTGCTTAGCAAAGCAAAAGTGGTAGCAGAAGTGCAAAAGAGGAGCAAACTACATGGTTAGAATATGGACTAGGAATGTTAGGACAATATAGAGGGCTGGGGAAATAGAAAATAATACGGGGGTTGTAGAGAGGAAATATAGATAATTCAGGGTTGTGCGAGGTAAGATGCACTTTACAATAGGGATTACTTGAGTGATATATTGAGTAATTAACATGCATTGGAGGGGAAGAGAGCCAGTGAAGAGTGTCACTAGTACGGAGCAAAAGGTATTCAGAAGGATAAAAAGCATACGAGAAGGTGAGTGATGAATTGTTATAAGTAGAATTAAAAGATGAACCAATGGAATTTGTCATTTTTCAGGTATACATGTTAACAAGTCACCATAGGGAGAAATAATTAGGTGGGGTAAATGATCAATTAAAGGAAATAATTGAGGGTATACCTACTGCCGCTATCAGGATATGGCCATCCCACAAAATACAAGAATGTACTCATGTAATATACCCGCACATTTAAACTTCATACTTGATTACAATGCAACAATTTCAGAGTGTAAAAATTATTCACTTCGATATCCCATGCTGTGAGGAATAAACATTTTTTGCAACTATTAACTCTCTCAAAGCTGAAAATTTACATTGAAATAACCACTAACTATTTAATGCTGAAATATGGAAATTTTGTGCATGCAATTGTGAGGTTTCAGTAAAATTGTAATCTCCACATGCATTCTAATTCTGCAAAAACAAAAGAAAATCATAATTAGAGGAATTCCAACTATCGTGGTGGTTGCATTTGTTCATTTGTAAGGTTAATAGTAACATAATTCGTAATTACAATTGTCGAGAGTTCCCACGAGGTACTTCATCATGGAAAATGGCATGTTTATTTCGTCCGTCCAAAAGCCGGAGGTTATTGAAGAATTCTTCCGTTGCCTGAGAGCCCAAATCACAGATCGAAAACCTTCCGTGACTGATTCCAACATTATCCACTGATAATGTTGGAACAAAATTATCTTTGAAAATTGAAAAAGGATCGAAACTATCATGTGGAGTATTTCAAGTCTCACTGTCCCTGTTGATTCCATGACTTGATGTATTTACGAAATAATGTCTCACTCGTGTTCACACGGTTTGATTACACCTCTGCCATTTTTGACAAAACCCACCTGGTGTTCCGATTTGGCTCATGCTGCGCTCGTCGAAAGGAATTTTAATAGACATGAAGGAAACCTTAAATATATCACTCGAAACAATTTGAGAAAGCTTATTTTTCAATCCACAATATTTTAGAGGCCTAATTTTTGCTTTAATCGGAAGTTAGCTTGGTGTAAGGAGTGAAGTATCAAACTCCTTGGTGCATGCCGTGGTAACGTGCCATAAATCCATCGTCGGACATTATGTTTGCAAATATCCCCCAGAAATAAATTATCTGGAGTCATAAGCACGGAAAATGTGCGGTTCCCCAAGTTTTCTTTTCCTGGAACTCTCGATTCTCCCGAAGAGGATCTTATACAGTTTTTCTGGTTCAATGTTGTATTCATACATTCGTGGTTTATAACCTTGAAAAGCGGCAGGGCGGATTCCCAGAATTATCGCCAACCGTTTACGAGTCGTTCTCACGAGGCGGCATGTTTTCCGAAAATAAAAGTTACGAGAGAAGAGTGTTAGGTCAGTTAATCTTTCATCACCTTTGTTTCGGCAACCTTTTCAACTGTGGACGTTGTAAGCATGGCAATAAGGAAGGGATATAAATTCAGTTTTTCAATTCAATATCCCTCGCTTCTGTAGAAGAGCTGGAATTCGTTCGACAATAAGGTGGGACATTCATCCGTAAGAAGATGTCGAGAAGATATGTTACTCTCTGATGTTGGAAAAAAATAGGAGAGTATTGAACACATCTTATGTGCTGAATGAAGACACTGAAATTCCCAATCCCGGTTCTGCCGCATTAGGTTATCAGTTGGCAAATCGTTTGAATCGCTCCTTACGAGTGTTAAACTACGAGTGTTAAATATTAAAAAGTGATTCCTTTATTGACAGAGTATAGCTGGTTGCCATTGGCCCATGACTATCTCATATTAAAGCGGAAACTATTTAGTTTTCATTCAGTTTCAATTCATTAGTTCTAATTAAACATATGACCGGGAAGAATTGAGGTTTCTCGAAAATGACTGAATGAGAAGTGAAATTTTTTCTTAGAATATTTGTGTGTTGAGAGAGTGTCCTAGGCAGTCCATGTTATCACCAGTTTTAATCTCAACTTATATTTTGTTTCATTTAAGAGTAAGTTAAGGAAAATTATTGAAGTAAACCATTTGTTGAGATAATGTAAGTTGGCTATTGCCACTCATCGATAGGTACTTTTAAATCTCGCGGGTTCATATTCTCGTTTAGTGTGAGAATGCTTCCGAAAAAAAGAAGGGATTTGTTTGGATAAACTTGTGGTGTGATGAACTATTTATTCCTCCTAAATCTCGACTATCATTTTCAATGAAAACTTTTTATGTTGTACCATTGATTTTAATATTCAATTGTTGAGAAATATATATATATATATATATATATATATATATATATATATATATACATATATATATATATATATATATATATATATATATATATATATATATATATATTTATATAAAGATAGGTCGATATATGAATGCATAACTGCGTCTCACGTGTTTATTTTTTGTAGGTACAGAATTAAAGAAAAAAACCTTGATTTTGCTGCCTTTGCAGTGAAGCGTGTCCACGCGATAGTTTATTCATCAAACATTACTTATTCAGAAGCATCAAAACTGGAACATTTGAAAGTTTAATGGACAAAATAGTAAGCTTAAAATCGATACTCTCAGCTTTTTTTATTTTGATTAATCTGAATAAGTAATACCTTTCGACAAAGACCAAGTTTAATCAACCTTTTCTAAAGAATAATTAACCTTTTCGGTTTTCGTTCTTGCTTCTTGCATCGCATCGCATTTTTTGCGACTGTTGGGATCCTGAATCCGAAAATATCAAAACTTCAATTTTCTGGTGCGTTATTAAAATACCTCCGAGTTTAATTTGGAGTCATCATTTGTATTGAACAGTGGTAGGGATACCAGGGGGGCGTGATGGTTGAGCAGGTGGAGCGATCGGTTATTGTCCGCAGGGTTCGGGTTCGATTACCTGTGACTTTGGACACACACGCAGCTTCACCTAAGTGACGTGATTTTTCGGGTAACTACCAGCTGTTCCCGGGAAACCGCAGGTGGAACTGAGAAAGGAACCGGTTTGATGTGCGAATTTCTCACGAGTACTCGGTGACCTCTACCCTCATCTATCAAACCAACATCCTGGATGGTCGATTACTGTAGTTTTTTTTGCTTTCTAATACATAGGCACATCCGTATTTGCTGACAGCTTCATTTCCTTGATTATTTTGTTTGTGAGTGGATAAGGAGCAGCTAATAGTTGGTTTTCTGTTTTGGCGGAGGAGCTGTCTGGTCTGGTCATAATTTTCCTAATGCAGCAGGACAGTTGGTGGCAGGCCTCTAATTAAACGCTCCCTCTCTCACCTTTTATATAAGACTCAAGACTCACCAGCTCGATCGCTCATTGCACTAGGGAATGAGTTCTCTAGAGCAGTGAAAGTTTTTACTTGGCTAACTGTGACATCCACCGTAGACCATGCTTGTTTTAACTTCTGTAAAGTGTAACGTAAATTAACGTTACGCCAATGTTCAAAAATATATAATATAACACTACTCTTTGACTTTTACGAAAATTACGAAAGAAAAGTATCAATGCAATATTTTGTGATAATTATTAAATTCAAAGAAACTGCGGGAGATTACGCAGCAGTGACTTTAAACGGAGGCATACCCTAATGGGCATTATAATGCAACCATTTTTCGAATTGTAAAAATCCTTCGCCCAGACCGGGATTCGAACCCTGTTCCCTCGATGTCCGGCCGAGTGCGTTAGCCAATTAAGCTACCGAGGCGTTCTATAATCCGAAATTTTGCGGGCTATAGAGGAACAAGTTATTATGACGACATATGATGCCGTACATACAATATCACAGGTATTTGTAATAGTGCGCGTTGCGCCGCTGTCCAAGAGGTTAAAGCCAAACTTTCAATGCTACTGTGTTTTACCTTTGACAAATTCAAAGAAACTGAGGGAGATGCCGCAACAATGACTTTATTATTATTATTACTACTATTATTTACGAATATTATTCTCTCTCGGCGGTAACTAGGGGAGAACCACGAAATAAAGACAAATTTGTTTTAATTCTGGAATGTGTTGAATAAAGTGTTGGATTCTCAAAGAATGGTGTAGTTAGTAGGCAAACAATATAGTTGATGATGCGCTAAAAACTGGGTTAGTATAATGTTTTTTTTGGTGCATGGTATCGAATTAATTTCTGGAGAATACGCTAATCCGCTATGATTTATATACTTTTACATTTTTCATAATTTTATTTCTTTCGCACGATCGATGCAAACGAATTAATTTAAAAAATTCAAGATTGCGCTTCGTGCGCCCATAGCAAGATTCGTCTTCTTTTCACCTAAAATATTGGCGATTTCCTCATTTACAGGGAGTGAAGCTGGCCACCCTACCGTGTGATTTTCAAAAAACGGGTAGTTAGGAACTTGTTTTGTTGATGTTACACGATATTATCGTGAAGGCATCTTGAGTGACTTCCTCTCGTTTATCTTTAGCGGTCTACAAATGTTTTTGCTGAAAATATTTTCTGTATAAAACGTATATATTTTTTTGGATGATGTATGTATAATGCTCGTCTGCACATGTTTTCTCTCTTCGACTGAGGAATTTGGTTTTTTCTCATAAGGTGAAATTTGACACGGACGCAGTCCCAGTAATTGCAATTTCTTATGGGGATTGCTACTCCTAGTTATTACTGCGGTTTAATTATCGGACAAGGGAAAGTAAATAATGGACAATATGCTTGCACAGAATGTGGCTGAAAATCATGGTCGGTCTGGGGCTCCGCAAGACAGTGCAGGAACTGAGGCAGTGACGGAAACCATTGCCCTTCCCTAACAGACAGCTGCTCTCGACCCCCAGATTCATTTGAGGTCTGTGCTGGTTTTTCCTTGTTTTATCGTCAACCGTTAATCTTCAACGTTTAAAGGGGCCAGGGAGAGTGGTGTCAGCGTGATGTATCGCTTTCATTGAAGAGCACTGTGATGGAAAACCGCCTCGGAGTCCTTCATCCAAACGCGTCGAGAGTATGTACCTACTGGTAAAACACATGGTATGTGTACCAAATTTGCTGAATTATTCAATAACATTTCGGAGTGTTTCCGAACTCTTTTCGGAGGGTTGACCTATTTTCCCGTAGAAATATTTGCTACGTGATGCTTGAGGTAATGACAATCCTAATGTCGCAAGTTGATGTTACGTTGATGCAATGATGATGTTATGTTGATGAATTCTTGAAGTAAATATTGGCTGACTCATAATTTCTAAAAATAACAATGTTTATTCCGTATTATGTGTGTCCTTTAAGATCCCCCACTCCGATTGCCGTATTCAGCTTGACAATATTAATGCAGTTAATAATGTCCCTAGAGTTCTATTAGAAATGTTATACGTACGAGTGGGTCGTAGATATATATATTATATATATATATATATATATATATATATATATATATATATATATATATATATATATATATATATATATATATATACACACACACACACACACGAGGGTCATCCGGAAAGTAGTACCCGTTCGTGAAATAAAGACACAAAAGTAAATATTAACAAACATAAAAAATTTTATTTGAAAGAGGATACTTTAAACTACTTCTCAACATAATCTCCAAGCAAATTAAGGCATTTGTCATAACGTGTGACAAGTTTCTGTATTCCTGCTGCATAGTCCTTCGCCGCCAGCTCATTGAGATACGCGAGGGACCCATCTTGCACAAATTTTTGCATAATGCAGATGGTGTTTAACAATTTCATGAACAATTGTTCGAGAAACATTGGGAAAATGCTCACAGATGTCATCAATTGTGACGCGCCGATCGTTCCTCACGAATTCGTCAACTGAGCTCACCAGTTGGTCTGTAATGACAGACGGTCTCTCCGAACGCTCATCGTCGTGTGTGTTCCCCCTCCCCATGTTGAAGTTGCGACACCACCGCCGAACAGACGACTCGTCCATTACATTGTCTCCATACACCTCCTTTAATTGGCGATGAATATCACATGGGCGAACGTTTCTTGCATTGAGGAATTTAATCACTGCCCTCACTTCACAACTGGCGGCGTTCTCAATTTTTTTAAACATTGTAAACAATCACAGAAACAACACAGGCAATGCTAGCGTCACGCAACTTGGCTCAGAGAAGGCAGACAAGCCACTGAAGCTATCTGACCTCGTCCAGCGGCTACTCGCGTCGTCAGCACTTCATGCGGCACGAACGGGTACTACTTTCCGGATGACCCTCGTATGTATGTATATATATATATATATATTCATTCACATGGATATAGAGATAAGCAAAAGGGATAAGAACACATGATAACTCGATCTGGGTTCTGTCTGTTTAGAGTATTTTTACTGTCTGAGTAGGTGTTTATTGTCAAGACATTTCACCAGTTGGAATGTAATTAGCTGAAAAGAGAGAATTAGGTTTGTATCATTTTTGTTTCATTCTATTCTATTAATGGACACAGTGATTAAATCGTATTATCTCTATCATATAATTGCTTTTTGTTTTTCTTCTTTTTAAGGACTCGTATAATGCAATTATGTTTTTAATGACAAAAAAACTGGTTGCTCTGCAAGAGAACTATTAAACGTATCAGTTATATTAAATCCAATGAAGGAAGGTAGTCCGGAAACAAAACATTATCCCCTTGGCCAGGATCTGGACTGCAAAAGGATTCATTCTCGTCCACGGAGTTCTGGCCGATAACCCCTTTGGATTTTCAGTACAAAGCTGCTTTTGTAACCACGTTAAGCTAATGAAAGGGGAATGTCGCCAGTCGGCACTTCAGAACTAGACAGTCCGGCCCCAGACAAAAAAAATAGTCGCAGGCCCTTGGTACTGCTCCCGGTAATTTCCGTTGGGAGGGAGGGAGGGTAGGGTTGGTTGGTGCGATCTGCCCTCATCCGTGCATTAGCTGCGGTCGCAGCGTTTGTGTTCGGTTCAAGCAGTGAGCGAGGGTGAGGACTTGCGACCCTCGGGACTGCCTCGGCATGACGCCGCGTGCAGACCTAGCTACTGTTGCCCTGGGAGGAACGTGATCGGTGCACTTCAGGGCCGCCCGTGCTCTTTCCTTGCCGCTCATTCATCTCCCACCCACCCTCCCCCTTACTTCTCGGACTCCCCCTAAACCCTCCCCCCAGCTCTCCCATCCTCTGCGCTCCCCTCTCCATCCATCCTCGCCCGCTGTTCGCCTCATCTCCTCCCGCAACATCCCAACCCCCTCTCCCGCACCTCAACCCTCATCCTCCCTATCCCCCCCACTTCTACCCTCTTGACTCCCCCACTGCCCCATATATTTCGTCGCCCCTCTCCCCATCCCATTCCCCCTCCTACATCCCCTTCTCTATTTCGTCCCCTTCCTTCTTCCGGTCTCCTCCCTCGCTTTTTTCTAATTTTCCTCCCCCACCCCTCCTCTCCTTCCAACCCTGCAACTCGTCTCCTCCTCCCCACCCCCTTGATCTCTTCGCCACCCTTCACGCCGCCGCCGCCAACTCCTCCGTCCTCTCTCCCTTCCTCCCATCCCCGTAGTCGCTCTCCTTTTCCTATTCCCCGTCTCCCCTTTCGCTTCCACTCTATTCCCTAGCACATCCCCATTCCACTCACAACCAAAACCCTCCCCCACTCTCCCTCTCTCTCTCTCTCTCCCTCACGCTCTTTCTCTCTATTTTTGTCTTTCGCCGCTCGTATTTTCAGTGGCGTTGGGCTCGTTTGGGAGCCTTCCTCCTCTCCCCTTTCTCCTCCTCCTCCTTCTCCTCTGCAGACGCAACCCTCGGGAGGGGGTTGGGGCAAGGGGGCGGGGAAGGGAAGGGGCGGCGCGGAGCAGTTGCGCTCTCCTCGTGTGGGCGGATTACTGGCGAGCGTGCCAGGGGCGTCGGGTGTGAGCGACGAAGGAACTGGTGGAGGGAGAGGGAGTGTCTGTAAGTGTGTGTGTGTGAGAGAGGGAGGCTGCGGAGAGGGCGCCCGGTAGAGGGAGTGACCGGAGGAGGAGAGTGTTGCTGGCGGTGGGCGTCTTTCTCTGCCAGGTTAGTGAAGTCTGCGGCGGTCCAGCCGTCGACGCCGCCGGTCAACGGGCCCGACGCCGCCGAGTGCCTTCCGGAGGCTGGTCGGTCCCGAGTCCATCGGCTGGTCGTTCGTTCTTTGACTTAAGCGGGGCCGCCGCCGCTATGTTGCCCCCTGACTCGAGGGCCCCTCCTCCCCTTTTCCATCAACATCTCACTCTCCGCTTCCGCTCCTCGTCCCGTCTTCGCTCTATTTTTGGCTTCTCCCAGTCACGTCGATTTTCCTCTGCTCGATTATTTGTCGCTTTTTATTCCCTTCCTGCCTTTCCTCATCTCCTCCTTTCCCTCCCTCTCCTACCCTTTGCGCCGCCCCTCCCAATTCTCTCTCTTTCGATCGTGGGCCGGATGACTCCTCCATCCTAATACCCGCCCGCGTCTTTTGCGAGCGAATGTCGAAATGAAGTGCGCTTTAAATTTCCTCGTAAGATTAAATGCCCTCGTATTTCATTTAATATTTACGTTGTATTATTTTTTTTCTTATTCATCCCTCCGACCTTGGTTATTGCGTGTCCGACGAGGTTGTTGTGGGTTTCACACGCGCGAGTATTTACATCACCGTGTCGGTCGAATGAGCAAAGCGACAGTTTAGTGAACGTTCGGAGTTTGTATCGTTGTTCCGCTCTGCCACCTTGCTTACCGAACTATTTCCCACTCTTGACGAGTGTGTTCTTTTGCACTACTTGGAATAAATGCATGTTAACATATGCAGTTTGTATTAGGACGCGTCAATTTACATTTCGAAGCACCACTTGCCCCCACCCCCCGAACACCACCCAGTCCCCCGAGAGAAGTGGTGGTTCGGACGTGCAGCCGTTGGATTCTTCGGGGCGTGTTGTCCTGTTTCATGCTCCGCCGGGCACCAAGGTCGCTCAGACTGGACTGGCGGGTTGGGATCAAGAGGGAGGGGAGGATAGAAACCCGGCGCCGAACCCATGCCGGCCGCGTATACTAATCTTTCCGTTCGCATACTCCGGGGTTTGCTCTCTGAAACAGTAATGCATTATTCTATCCGAGGGAGAATGAAAGATGCGCTCCGCCTTTCGATGGCGAAACTATCCACTTAAAATAATCCTCTTTAACGAATAAAGAGCCCGAACTCTCCATTGTTTTGTCTCCAAGCCCTCTCCTCTCCATTTTCCCAACCTCGGAACTGTTACGAAATTCCACGTTTAAGTCTAACATTAATCAAGGAAAAAAACCAGGCACGTGTCCAGGATTTCATAGCGGAAGTGTATGGTTTTAGTCGATGGACGGTAAGCATGAAATTTACCCGGGGCCCGGATTGTGATGTAAATTAGTTGCATTACCGGTGAAATGTTTTGAGGTCCCGTAGATTCCCTCTTTACCTGACCAAGTGTTTTGAAATTGGCAATAAAAAAGACTCGAGTGGTTGAAGCGTTAAATTTCAGAGGCCTCTTAATCGAATGTGTGCTCCTTATTTCGTTGATTGCAATTTACTTTTGCATATGTAGAGAATGGAACGGTTCTTCGTCATTTGGCGTAACGAACGCCCAATTACCTACTCCGCTTTGATTCGCCATGTATGACGGTTGATCTTTTTTCGTTAATCAGTCAATCAAAACGTCATAAAAAATCCTGTTGTTCACATCTCCCCTTAGTTGATTTCACTGACGACATCTCTGATGGTGCCATCATCATTAGATCGTGAGAAATTACCGAAACTGATTAATTAGTAATTAGAGCAGCGTCCGTATGACAGCGACACACGTGATCGATGCGTTGATATATTTGATGCCCGGCTGCGTGCGAGAAGTAGGCGAAGCGGCCGGCCGGACTTGCCGCTTCCGCGTGGCGGTGGAGAGAACTGTGATCCGTGGGTGGAGGAGGAGGGGTGGAGTCAGTTGCGAGGCTGATGAACTGATTTTGCCCATTTGGCGCACAGCCTCGGAGAGAGATTCCGGTACGCCACTGAGCTAAATCATTCGCAATTGAGAGCCACTTAAAGCGTCCTTAATGTTCGTGCATTGGTCAGAATTAATTGTGATTCACGAACCAACCCTCATGTTGTTTACACGGATGGATGAGGAATACATTTTCTTTCATTGTTATCCGGTCAAAACAGTTATTTTTGTCCTTAATTGAATCCATTCCGCCCTCCCCTCAACCTCTGCAATGTCGTAGTATTGCCCCCCCCCATTTACATTCCTTGACTGTCCTTACTAACTTAACCATTTACGCTTACATGTAGATTAATATCTACGTACATGGTAGGTATAATTTTTAAGATTAATGGCGACGTTAATATGCACGATATGCATGCATTACGGCGTGCGGGGAGTTTTATTGGACTTGAATAATGGTATCCGTTCCTTTGAATGTTATACGCAGGACTTTATTCCCACTTGAGCAGATTTAGAATATATTTCTCATTACTTCAAGCTACATTAACGAAAGCAATGTGAATGGGAGGGGATGAATTATCTACTTTCTGAATCCAGAATTTATTTTAGCTGTACTTACAGTAGCAATTAGTCTCTGCAAAAGAATGAAATGAATACACGGGTGGTCAGTTCAATGGACAAGTATAATTTTTGCGGAACTTAACTAACTGTCGCAGGTGAAGTAGTGAAAATATTTTTACCTAATGATGTTAAAAACTGAATTTAAATAAAATTTTCAGACCGTAAAATAAGATAATATTATTGTGTATTTCATAATATATTAATAAAAATGCCCTTTTACCGAAACCGCAAAAAATAAGAATTTTTCTTGAGTAAGGATTGAAATACAATGCAGATAATCATAATTGTAGAAAAGAATGAAAAGCTACCAACCAATTATGCAATGCGCATTGCATACGAATATTTCGTATGAGAATTACTTTATTAGGAGTTACCGTCAATTCGCATTGAAATAGGTACGTGCTAATAAATAGCCAAAATGGTTTTCCGATCATCTTGGAATACCTATGATTTACAGTTTTTTTTCTATGAGAAGGAATTCTTAAACTATCATATCCTAGGCATAAAATTTAAGCTGCTAGTAGATCATTTGGTTCAAGAATTCTGAATAGTAGGTCGGTACCGTACAGCAAGACCATTTCTACGGGATGTCACCTGCACTAGTTTCCGGCACAAGAGGCGTCCGGGACAAGCTGAACGCTCTGCCGTCGCTGCTTACTCCTCAAATGGTGTTGAAGCCGCGAGGTCAGGCACCTCACCCACTCGAAGTTGATTGACTCTTATTTTCCTAGTTTCCCGTAATCTCGTTTGCCGTGGGGGCGTATTTGTTCGTGACGTGAACATTGAAGACGTATTAGGAGAGCATTTGAACTTCTTTCTTCCGTTCCCCTCGAACGCTTTGGATTGCGTCCGTGTGAAGTGGCACGTGAGAAGAGAACTTTGTTGTTTAATCTAATCAATTACATACTTATTCTATATGGGACGACTTTATTAATCGTTCATAACTTCTTCAAACCGAAGAACGGTAATAACCTTCCATTCTCCCCTTCTCCTTCCCTCTGGAAACTCTTTAAATCTTTCCCGATTCCAAGGAGCGAACGCGGTATTATTGCGAATGAAAGATTTCCACAGTGGGTGGGCAAAAATCGACGGGTGAAGTTATTTTGTGTTGAAAAGCTAATGAATTACCAATAATTTGTGTGGCGAAACGAATTAATTTGAAATAGAGCTGTAAAGAATTTTGATGACATCTTTTCCAAGCATGCAACCAAGGGAATATGGCCCAAATAAGGATATCATTTAAAACGATTGCTGGGAGTAACATTAAGTGAATCCATACTTAAGATTTTGAAACATTTCACCCCTTTCAGCTCGCGAGAGCTTTAATTGTAGGGTCAGGAACAAATTATCCCGAAGTCCGCGCGTGTGTGGGCGTGGAAAAGAGAACAACATTTTTAAAAAATCCTCTTCATTCGGTGCAATAACATCTTAGAATGAAAATCGAAAAGTTATCATGAAAATGCATTGCGAAATTATTTTTGTTGCTACTTTCTTTGGGTACATTTATTTTTAATCGCGGTGTGATGCCCGTATTAGTTAGTCCCAGTTGCCTGCGACCACTCATTACAGTAGTACATACCGATGAAGTCAACGGCTTCCCCTATGATGTTTTAACAATCAGGGTTGATGCTTGATGAAACGTGAGGTGATTGATGACTTGCGTCATCCTAATCGACGCTTCCATTTTTTTACCCTTTTTATAATAGTATTGTCAGAATGGAGTCCATAATGCCGACCCTCGGAAGGTAACTTTAATTACGCATGGTGCAGCAGTAATTATATGATATGTTTACATAGGGGCTCGGCTACCTACTGTGAACATTTTGTGTTCTGTATTAAATTGTCGTAGGTATTACGTGGCAAGTTTAGCAATATTAATTGAATGCATTTTCACTCGTGACATGCTCCCATAAAAAAACCCGAATGCAACGTACGCGTTAACGCGTATTTTTAAATGGGTAAATAATTTACCATTTTGTCGATTGGGAACAAATACTCTATCCTTAGAATTAATCTTACAAAATTAGATATATCCCTAGGAAGTACTAAATTTCATGGAAAGGATTTTTCTTAGATCTTAGTTATAATGGAGAATTTTGCGAATTTATAGGTAAACACTTCACTAACTCTGGTAGATGTTCATTTGCCGGCCGAGAAATCACTCTCAAATAAACAATCCGTGCGTCACTCTCATTAGAATAAAACTCGAAAAGCGTATGTTTTCTTAAGACTCTTGGTCCTTCGCCCGAAGTTTTAGACTATACTTGTGGGTGAGAGCTATAAGTATACCCCTTTATTAAATTTAGAACGAAGGCTTTCTAGGTTGTTTGGTTGTTTAGCGAGGAGTTCGGCTTTCACCACGTTACGCCGTCCAATCTGGGACAGGAGTCCCCAAACGTTTATCCCTAGTGGATCGAATCGAAATAAATATCAAATGTTTAATGGATGGAAAGCGGGAGTATTTATGTCGAATTTAAAGTTTCACATTGCAGAGGAAGAGGCGTAGAGACACCAAAATCACTTAATTTCATGTCATTTGTTTTTTATACCAGTTGTTTTAATAGCGTGTTGGGAGTGGATCGGCTGAAGTAATTTTTTTGTGTCTGCATATTTTTTTCTTCAGTTTCCCCGACGATTATTTAACTATCTCGCAGAGCATATTAGTCAAATGGATTGTCCAGGGTGAGTGATTGATTAATTGATTTCATTGCCTTTTGTTTTTGTCGACAGCCAAATTGAAAAGAGTGCCAACTAACAAAAAATATTGAAGTTAGCATAATTCATTTTCAACTTTGTCTTTAATGTGGGATTGAATTTATCTCGGTTAGTTGGTCTTCAATTATCGAGAAGCGTAATGACGATAGCGGTTACTATAGCTGATGCTTTTGGCAAGTAATTTTATTCATTTTAATAATAATGGCGATAAAATAATGTGAATGTATCCCATATTATGAAGTTTTGCATTTTTTTTAGCAAAATCTATGAGTCATGCGCTTTAGGAATTTATGTAATACCGGAAGGAAATCCATGAAATCATAGGTTGGTTTAAAATTAGTGAGAGTTGGGGAGGGGGCCGTGCCTAGCCGAAAGGCTCTTGGGAGCTGAGGGTAGGGCTGCACGACAGCTTTTTTGATATCCTGACTCGAAATCAGTGCAATGTCGGCTCCTCCTCGATATGTCGACAATGTTTAATACCATGTCGATGCCGGGGTCGCAAATGTCTCTAATATCGATGTCGACATCGACATCTTGTCGACGCGCAGTTCGCGTCAATCTCTCTGTCTGTCGTCTCGCCTATTAAATCGGCCTGTTGAACAATTCAGAGAGAAATTTAATTTCGAACAACGTCGAATAGTTTTCGTGTCGGAGCTCATTTCAAAATGAGATCGGGCTGGGAGGACTGCTCTTTAAAATATAATACTCGGGCATATCATATTTTTGTGAGATATACTTTTCTATTGATATAAGATACGTGTTAGGTGTCAATACTGGCGTACGTGAAACCTCTCATTTCTTATGCCTAATTCAATGGATATGTAGATAATATGACTCCAAAACATACGGAGCCATCTGTTTCTTTCTTCCATGAAATGAAATGTTCGTAACATAAGATCTGCCGATGGCCACGGTGACCTCGATGACCAAGTCAACTTCATTCCAGGCATCAAATAGACTGCGTCGACATCAATATAGTCGACATCAATATGTCGACATCAATATAGACTGCGACACTAATCTCGCTCACGATATGTCGACGGCACCTTTAGTCAGTGTCGATAGGTCGAAATCGAAGTCAATATCGACACCCACTCGACATATTAAAGTGTCGCACAGCCCTAGCGGAGAGGCATTTGCTTACAGCGTATGCGTAACCTGTAGAGTTCTGGGTAAATCCTTTCGCCAGATATTTACACAGTCTGGTTGGTCGGATTATCTAATGATGAATCCATATCCCACAACCGGACTTCCGGTCAGGAGTCCATCATGCCACTCATCAGACCACAACATACTAGAAGTGTGACACTTTAATTTCACTGCATTTCATGTATAATGTCATATGTGAAGAATGAAAAAAGGAATTCTGAGGAAAGAGGAAGAGGTGATTTAATTGTTTCCGTTGAGTAAAGTGTTTTTTTAGACTCCTTATCATCCAAAAAAATATTTCTTTTTATTCTTGAGCTTTCTTT